>NC_141141.1:143336688-143653506 GCF_053477565.2 Lygodium microphyllum
GACCTCTTTTTGGTGTGGCAGAACTTCTTGGTGTGTTCGGTCCTTTTGCAGAAGTCACTTGCCTTTGTACTTGTTGCCAACATATAATGCTTGCTCATCTCTAGAGGTACTTGGTTCTTCGTCAGTTTTTAGCTTCTTTTCCTCCTCTAATGGTGATGCCTGGATATCAACAAACCTAGGGTTTGGCATATTGATTAGAGTTGTTGACACATTATTATATTCAGGAGGTAAACTTATGAGTAGAACACCAATGCAAACATCTTCTTCCATTTTAATGTTGATTCCTACAAGTTGGGTTAGAAGTCCTTCCATGTAATTTAGATGTGTGGCAAGTGATGTGCTGGATTTCATTTCAAGCCTGAAAAATTCAATCAAGAGACCATACTTTTATGACTTAGATTGTGTTGGACTTCATTTCAAGCCTAAAAAATTCAATCAAGAGACCATACTTTGATGACTTAGATTGTGCACCAAACAAAGTGTCAAGTCTCTTCCATGTATCATCACAGTTATCCACATGGTGGATATAGTTGTTGTCTAGCTCCAATTTGATAATGGCCTGAGCCTTATCATCATTATTTTTCCAAATGATTGCAAGGTTTGCATCACGAGGCTTCTTCTCTTTTCCAGTGGTAATGGCCCATAGGCCCTTCTTCATCAGGATGAGTTTGATGCGGGTTTGCCAAGTGTGAAACCCGATTCCTTTGAAGTGAGTTGTTGGAGAGTATTTTCCCATGTTGGATTTGTAGGGACAAGAGAAAATCAACTCTAGTATTCTTAGATTTTATTAGTGGAAGAGCAGATTACAGTTTGTCAAGAGACACAAGTAATGACAGTGTGAAAACACACTATGTAAAGACTATGTCTGAGTTTATGTCAAACTTGAATCTTCTTAGTTCGGGGTTGTTGATCCTTCTTCGATCTTTCTAGGTCCTTCCCCTCCTTGATTTGATGCTGGGACAATAGATCAGAGTGGCAATGGGTTGCTCCAGGTGGCAGGAGAGAGAAAATGATGATATTTTTGAGCTTAGGTGAAAATGGCTATGGAGTCACAGTTAGGGTTTCTAACAGTGGCTTGGTTTTTTTGACATTGCAGGAGCTATACTTGATCATTTTTAAAAATTTTTATGTAGAAATGAAGCTTGATTAATGGGCCTCAAAAGCCCTATGGTGGTCATCAACATCACGGATTGTAGGCACAACGTCAGTAGTACAAACAACAGTGGGCACATTCTAGGAAGTGAATCGTTGCAGACACAAGGCCAGGCTCTGTGACAAGCAATGTCAAGCTTTGATGGGATAGGGAGGAGCATCTTGACTTGGTGAATGATCTTTTAGAAGAAATCAAGAAGAGGCATGCTTTTTATTGAGAGATACAGGGACTCCAAGCAGGGTATGTCCTGCGTCATAGTTGCAAGCTATGGCAGTGATTGAGAATTTTGACAATGCTGAGCCTATGGTTGCCTGATATCAATGATTGAGGTGATAAGAAGAAGATTTGGAAGCAAGAGAACACTTTTCTAGAAGGAAGCTCGAGGAGATTTGACATGTGGAGTGAGATATAAGAGCTTCAAGCTGACAGGGTGCAATTGGCTATGGCTGCCATGGAAGCTCAAGTGAAGATAGAGTTGAGAGATGAAGTCATGGACTGGAACTGAGCTAACTAGAGTTGAAAAGGGTCTGAGAGAGAGCAGAGAAGAGCTAAGCCAAGCTGAGCCATGTCCGATTGGGCTCTGATACCATGTAAAAACATGGATCTAGGACATGGCAATGCGGAAGCTATGGAGGTTGGAAGATGAAGACCAAACTCATGAAGACTTGGGCACAGACAAACTTACTGTCACACAAGTGAATTAGGTTCCAAGATTGTGACATGGACTCATAAACAAAATCTTGTGTATAGATTATGACATAGAAACTTTACTAAAAAGAAAAGAGTACTTTCATATCATTGAAGAAAAGGAAGCAAGTACAATGCTTTATAGGAAAACTAGGGAGCACATCCTCCTACTGTGCTTATGGGATTTTTGCCTTGAGCCCTCACTGTTCCTTCCAAAGAGACTGAAGTAGGTGTGATACCAAACATCTTAACAAAAAGAAGGTAGGAAAATGCAGGGTTGAGTCTCAAACCTATGTTGTAGGTTGTTAATGTCATTTTGTGATTGCGCAACTATACCTTTGGTCCACAATTTGTCGTTTAAATTATATTCAATACAAGCATGTTGATGCAAAAGGAAATGTGTGCCATGGGGCACTATACAAAGGAAAATCTAATTCAAGGAGATGGCCCTTGCACCATGGTTGTCAATGGGGATGTGATCATGAATTTGTTACATGCTTCACAAAGGGTTCACACTGCAATAGGTATTGCAACATCACATACACATGGTGTAGAGGGGTGCTAGAGATGGTAACTTAAAGACACAATATATACTTTTCTTACATTATGGGATATTTTGAATATTTCAAGCAAGTTGGAAACCATCACCTTGCAAATGGCCAAGATGATGTGCGTAGTGTGCACAATTGGGCCATCACAAAAATAACAGTCAATTTTTTTTAAATTAGTCTATCTTTGATGGAGAAAAATGAGGTGCATTTGTGCTTGGTGTGTACACCAATTGGCAACAAGAGATGGCAAAAACACATGGGGATGATGGGTTGCTAGCAATGGATGCCACCTTTGACACCAATAAATATAAGGCATTGTATTGTAATTGTTGTGTGCATTGAAACAAATTTAATTAATGTTGACTAGAATGATCTTTTGTAGTTTCATCTACACACCATCTTGGTGTTTGACTCTCATTAGAATGGCGTCCTTGTTGCTTGGATTATTATATCTTGAGGCACCATGGTTGACATTCGACATTGGTTGGTGGCCTTTTGAAATAAAAAATTTTATAAGAAAAAATCATGGAAACCTAATGCATGTATGGTAGATGATGCCCTTGCAAAAATACAAGCCATTAGGTGAGCTATGCATAGATTCATGACTCTGTATAATTTGTTATGTTATGGTACTTTATGTTGCATTGTGTATGAATGTTCATCTACTGCAACTTCATGTTTCATTGTGTATGGAATTGGATTTTCATTTGGGGGCTTTTTGTATTTTGTTGGTCATAAGGAGGTCTTTGGTGTGCCAATGTACCTTTGCATTTGGCATGTTTGATGGGCTTGCTTAAAGAACTTGGTCAACAAGGTTTCCAATGCCTCGAAGAATGAAGACATGCTCAAAGCACTAAGTCAAATAATGAGCATGCAAGGCCAAGCTACTAACGCCAATCATGTGAGCACTGAGTGAGAAGCTATGAACATAGTGGATTATTTCTTGAATATATATAAGGAAGAGGAGGAATTTATCAAGTACTTTAAGGCCCAATGGATGACATTAATAGGAAAGGGTTTGTAGCTCATCTAATACTTTTGTCTCTCTTATTTGACTAAATTTTCTTTTTTTCTTTTTAAGGAACATGGATTCGAGTAGCTCGCAACCTATCACACTCAAATTAGGAGACAAATGGTAGTATCGAGTCATATCATGGTATTTTGAAATAACGATTTCTTATTGGTTGCAAGACAATTCATGGTTGAAGGGTAGATTGGCCCTTACAAAAGCTTTTGGGTCCTTGTCATTCCTATTATTGGTATCAAGACATGTTGAAAGAGGCTGGGTTCAAAAAGAATTTAATATCTTGCGAGCTTTGTGCAACGTGCCCAAGAAATCCCTGATGACAATGTGAGGTTCTTGGATATTGAGCATAAGGTTGCCTGAGTTAAGAGCCAGAGCAAGAGTGATCTATGGTACAAAGTGGAGAACACAAATTATGAGTGGGCTTGTTGTTCATGTGAGTGGGCCATGCGTAGCAACCTTTGCAAACATTAGGCCAAGGTGATGATGATTAATGGTTTATGCTTTTCCAATGTCATCAAGGCATCCATGGGGACTAGTACAAGTTGTCCAACAAAGATATACCACCTGAGTAATTATTTTGCTAGGACTACCTTTCTTCACTTTGTAATCTAAATTGAGAAGTAATTATGCTTTGGGAATTTTGGCAGGTCATGGATTCTTATGCAAAATTGACCCTGTTGATGTCTCCCCATGGGGTCAGTGTAAGTATAGACAACTCCAAACCATCATTGTCAAATTATTACAAGTTAACATTCATTATTAATGGAACGTGGTTTTGTACTAGGCTCATCAACAATGATGCTAAATGAGGATAAGGTTGCACAAGTATGCCAAATTGTTGATGAGACACTTTCCCAATGTGGTACTTGTTGGTTATGATCATTCTTGGCATTGATCTACTATGGATATTATTGGTATCTTGAAACACTGTGTGCTTTGTAGATAGTGATTTGGAACTATTGGAGTTTGCTCACTATCTCGCTCTTCAAATGCAAATGTCTATTCAACAAACAAATGTGTAAAATTCATAGCTAGCACATCCACTTAGTAGGTCTCACCCTATTGATGATGGCTTTGGAAATTCTCTAGCTAGAGCATGGTCATTCTTTGAGCTTGTTTATTGTAAGAAATTTTTGAGGCAGAAAGAGTAGCTAAGGGCTCTTCCCTCTTTCCCAAAGCCTCCTTAAAAAACAAAGTCAACAATGCAAGGAAAATTAGACAAGGCATGTGAGGATGAAGCAACAGGGCAAGCTTCAAGTTAACATATATTTTTCTTGCATCGGCTCACATTGACATATCTTCACATGACATTGCCTTTTGAGGATTTAAATTTGTTTGTTTTTCACAACCATTTGATATCAAAATTTGCTAGTAATTGCAAAATATTTTACACTATCCTTGGAGTGACCATCTCTATGTGTGTGTGTGTGTGTGTGTGTGTGTTCCCTTAACTATTTGATGTTGATATACTTAATGAGGTCTTTGCATAATTACATCTATGCCTTTATGTAATTATGTCTTCACACCTATGGATCTATGTGATTACATTCATATCTCATCATACACTTCACTTGTCAAGTTAAAACACCATCTCTTTATGGTGCGCAGATCGGACGATGTATGCTCGCGTAGTGAATGCCGGAAGGTCCCCAAGAACAATGAACTCTACTTTTTGCACAAATTACAAGGTAAAAAGCATGAACGACAAGAGCCAGAGACCAATTGGGTGCAATCTCCCCCCATGCCTTGTGTGAGCGCTCCACAAAGCATGTATTTTATGTATTATTCATCTTCATGCTCAAATAATAGCCCAAATTACAAAATAGCAAGCTTTTAGCTTTTGAGTTTGCTTTCACGCAAAAATAGGAATAAAGCTAATGGATGGTCCCCAAAGAGTCTGGCACGCCCAATACAATGTCCAAATAGAAATAACATAACCGTGCGCCCATGCCCATACAAAATAATAATAAATAATCAATGCCTCAATAAATAGGCATGACAAAATATAGGCGTGGCGCCTATCAAAATATAATCCATAAATCGAATACTCGCTATCCTCCAATGCTTTCCTCCGCCATTGCTGCTATCTCTACACATCCAACTGAAGCATTCACAATCGTTAGTAAAATAATACAATTAAACCGACAAAAGTGAATACCTAGCAGTCTTCAGCTACATAAATAAATCAACTGGTTAGAAATAAATCCTAACCT
Organism: Lygodium microphyllum; assembly: GCF_053477565.2. NCBI lineage: Eukaryota > Viridiplantae > Streptophyta > Polypodiopsida > Schizaeales > Lygodiaceae > Lygodium > Lygodium microphyllum. The sequence continues at coordinate 143,342,320 of NC_141141.1, forward strand.
TAATTTATTACGAGTGCGCACTCTAAACTCATAAACGTTTATTAATTTAATATGCATTTTGCGGAATCACCCGTTATGGAATCACCCATGTACACACTAAATTAATGAAACGCCCGAAAAGGACAAGCATCCTCATCAACTTCTCGCACAAAGAATCCACTTTATGTATGAGCCCCGGTCATCAAAGTTTACGGAATCCACCGTAAAACCTCACGGAATCCACCGTGGCACGAAATCCACCATGAAATATGCCTCCTAACATCATACCCCCGGGGTGGGATAGCAATTGATCTCAATTGCTATTAGCTCAATGTGGAGCTAACATAGTAGGGAAAGCATTTAAGTCTCTAGCATACATCCATTGTGCTTCCTCTACAGGATGGTTCTTAAATTTAACTAAATATCTAGAATATCTTCGGCCAGTTCTAGTGGTCATAAAGTCAGTATCTATGATAGCTTCCAGTTCAAGTATTTCAGTCTCTTCCTGTAATAAAGGTGGGTTTTCATAAACAGGGTGTACAGGTAATTGGCCTCTAAATGGTCTTAATAAACTAATGGGAAATGTGTTGTGAATTTTCCAATGAGGTGGTAATTCTAACTTGAATGCATTGTCATTAACTTTATGAATGATTCTAAATGGTCCATAGAATCTAGGGGCCAATTTCACAACTGGATGTCTATCTACACTTTGTAGTCTACGTTTTTCTATTCTCAACCAAACATAGTCATCAACTTTGAAATTCATAGCTTGTCTTTTCTTGTTGGCTTGTTTGGTATATGATTGCTGGGCTTTAGCAATCATATCTTTATCCTCATCAAAAATAGTATTATGCATACTAGCAATATCATCAGCACTTTGAATTCTATTTGACAAAGATGCAACAGGTGTAGATAATCTATATCCATAAATCACTTCAAACGGTGCTTTCTTTGTAGATGTGTGTGGTGTATTGTTATATGCAAACTGTAATAAATGCAAATGTGTGTCCCATGTCTGTGGTTTAGAGATAGTATATGCACGTAAAAGATCTAGAATTGTGTTGTTAGTGGCTTCTGTTTGTCCATTAGTTTCTGGAGGAAATTGTTCAAAGAGTAGAGAGAGAGAAAGGGAAAGACTCCATATCCATGAGCCTTTAGGCTCTCAAGCTCATTCCTTCATTTCCACACACTCTACTGAAAATCACACACACACTACAAGATAAAGTGACCTAGTGTAAATGTAGACTAGACTGACTAACTCTAGTCAGGTCACTGACTGACTACTAACCTGACTTATTTAATGTAGTCACATGTAGACAACTGTACACACTAGCTGTCATAGATGTCGGTCATAGATGAAGACACACTGACGGTGAGCTTGATTTCTAACACTCCCCCTCAAGCTCAAAAACAAAACTCAAATCATCTGCATCACTCCAAGTAGCTGTCTAAACTGAATGAACTTATCTTTACCAAGTGATTTGGTAAAGATGTTTGCTACCTGGTCTTCAGTCTTCACATGCTCCAAGTCAATCTGATCTGCTAAAATCATTTCCTTGATGAAATGGTAGTGAACCTCAATGTGTTTTGATCTTGCATGATAAACAGGATTGCTTGCTAACATAACACTGCTCAAATTGTCACAGTGCAGCTTGACTTTGCTGTCCAAGTGTACTCCCAAGTCATTCAGTAACTTCTGTAACCACTTAGCTTCACAGGCCGCTAAGGCCGCACCACGATACTCTGCTTCCGTACTGGACAATGCAACTGTAGGCTGTTTCTTACTCTGCCAACCGATCATGCTACTACCCAATCCAAATGCATAGCCACTGGTTGACCTCCTATCATATGTGCAACCAGCCCAGTCAGCATCAATGTACCCCATCAAGTCAAGGGGTTTCCCATATGCATAAAATAGCCCATGATCTGTGGTACCCTTTACATATCTCAGAATTCTTCTGACTACATCCAAGTGTGGTTTGCAAGGCTTTTGCATGAACTGACTGATCAGCCCCACAGCATAACTCAAGTCAAGTCTAGTGATCGTGAGATAGATCAAGCTGCCTACCATCTGTCTGTACATAGTAACATTCTCAATCTCTGTCCCAACATCAATTTGTAGCTTGACATTCTACTCCAAAGGCGTATCCATAGGCTTGCAATTAGCCATACCATATTTGTGTAACATGTCATGAGCATACTACTTCTGTAGCAGCCATATGCCTTGAGGTGTAGAGACAACCTCAATCCCCAAAAAGTATTTCAACTCTCCAAGGTCCTTGACCTTAAATTCAGTCTGTAAACATGTCTTTATTTCAGCAATCCCATTTTCATCATCTCCTGTAATGATTAAGTCATCAACATAGACAACTAGGAAAACATAGCCACTATCTGTCTTCTTCGCAAACAGACTATGATCAGCATCTCCCAATCGAAAACCATGTTGCTGTAAATAACTGCTGATGCGAGCATTCCATGCTTTGGGTGCTTGTTTCAATCCATATAATGCCTTTTTCAGCCGACATACATGTGCTGGAAATTCTGGATGTACATAGCCTTCAGGCTGTTCCATGTAAACCTCTTCCTGTAATTCTCCATTGAGAAATGCATTCTTTACATCCATCTGCCATAGTTTCCAGCCTCTAGCTGCTGCCAAAGCAATCACAGTTCTAATTGTAGCCATCTTTGCTACAGGGCTGAAAGTCTCCTCATAATCAAGACCATACTGCTGCGCATACCCTTTTGCAACCAGCCTGGCCTTATATCTTTCTAATGATCCATCTGATTTACATTTTACCTTATACACCCACTTGCATCCAATAGGTGTTTTGCCCTCAGGCAACTGTACCAAATCCCATGTACAATTTTCAGCCAAAGCTGAATATTCCTCATCCATAGCATCACGCCAATTCTCATCTGAAACTGCCTCATCAAACTTACTTGGTTCTCTAAAACCTGTTACTTTCGTCATACAAGCATAATGACGGGCTGAATATCCAGTGTAAGTATACCTGTCAACAGGATGTCTGACCCTCTTTGATCTCCTAAGCTGTGGCTCACTGTGAGCTTGCCTCTCATGAGGCGGCACATAACGGCTCTGTCTAGCACCTGGCGTCATAACAGATGGAATCCCCAATTCACTATCTAAGCTGTCACTGCTAGATGAATCATAACCTGCAGTGAGTGGACCTGTTACATCTTCAAAAACCTTTTCTTTTCCCTTATCTATTCTCCCCCTCACTGACATATCCGTGTCAGTGGATGCAGTAGTGCGACTTCGTAATTGACCTGTCTAAGGACTCACTGTAGATGATACATCACCTGTCTGACCAATCATGGAAGTACTCTCTGCAGGAGTATTTTCAGCATGACTCATACTGGGTGAGCCATCAATAGGCACTGCAACAGGATTCCCATACCAAGATGCTAACTCATCAAATACTGCATCTCTGCTTATGAGTGTCTCATGTGTAGAAGGTACATAACACTTATAAGCTTTCCGTTCCTGTGTATATCCAATAAACACACTTTTCACTGCCTTAGGATCCAATTTCTTCCTCTTCTCATCCGGTATATGCACATATGCAATGTTGCGAAATACCTTAAAGTGTGAAATATCAGGTTTATGACCATACAGCCGTTCATACAGAGTGACATCATGAATCCCTACTGTAGGGGTTCGATTCAGCACATATACAGCAGTCACCACTGCTTCAGCCCAATAACCATTTGGCAGACATTTTTCATTCAGCATACTCTAGCTGACTCCATCAAAACCCTATTTTTCCTCTCTGCAACACCGTTTTGCTGCAGTGTATAACTGCATGTGAGCTGTCTTCTGATCCCATGTTTAGCAAGATACCTCAAAGTAGTTTGAGACATATTCACCTCCTCCATCTGATCTCAAACATGATATGTAACAGCCCAATTCATTTTCAGCATGTTTCTTGAAGTCTTTGAATGCATCAAACACATCATCCTTATGTTTCAAGATATAAAGCCAAGTGTACCTGTTGAAATCATCAATAAATGAGACATAATATCATGCACCGCCAAAAGAAACATTATGTGAAGGACCCTAGACATCAGAGTGTACCAACTATAAAGGCCTAGTGCTGTTTTTTACATGTCTCATGAAAGGAAACCGTGCATGCTTCCCAAACTGACATGTAGGGCATACATGACCAAAATCATTATACTTGAATTTAGGTAATCCAAGTACTACTTCTTTCTGCTGCATAGATTTCAGCTTTTGTACATTGACATGTCCAATCCGCTTGTGCCAAATCTCTACATCCCGAATGGCACACTCATCATGTGCAAACATAGCTACTTTAAGTTCAGGAATGGTCGCTTCCAAAGTAAACATCCTGCCATCCCTTCTGCCCTTGGCAATTAACTTGCAGCCATTTCCATACTCCTCAATGAAACACCCATCTTTGTTGAACCTCACTTGCAGATTCTGTTCTGCCATTTGACCCACAGATAACAGATTCTTTGTTATGGTTGGTACATGTAATACATCATGCATGCCTTTTTTCTTTCCATCAGGCATCATCAATGGAACAATCCCTTTATGCTTTATGTCATGTTGGGTATCATTCCCAGTACATACATGACCATGTGTACCTGCAACCATCTCATCAAACCACTCTCCATGCAGGATCATGTGTTTTGATGCTCTAGAGTCAATGTACCACCTGTCATCTTTGTTCTGCCTTGACACAGTCTTGGACACATGCTGCATGGCAAAGAGTCTATCAACTGACTCATCATGAGCACCACTGGAAGATGCATAGTGCCCATGCTGTTTCCCTTTTGTCTTCATGTCATTCTGCTTTTTGTAACATTCCTTCGCTATGTGCCCATACTTACCACAATAATGACAGTCCTTATCCTTGTTGGACTGATCAGTAGACTGCCATGAACCAGAACCACCACCTCTACCTTGGGGTGATCTCCCCCTGCCTCTAAACCCACCAGATCCACGCTGGCCTTGTGTATTTGCACCATGCCAATTACTCTGCTGCTGCTGCTGTCCATAAGTATTACGAGTGTCACCACGACCTCGAAATGAACCATGACCTCTAGATCCTCTGCCACGCTGGCTAGAGTACAACACAGTGTCTCTACTCTGAGATGCACTAGAACCTGTATTCAAACCAAGTTTGACTTCCTCATGCAACAACAAAGCAACTAGCTCTTCCCAGCTAGGGGGCTCTTCTCTGACAGAAATGGAAGTGTCAAAAGCTTTGTACTCTTTGCCTAAGCCATTCAAAGCAACAGCAATCATATCATCTTCTAATACACTTGACCCAATAGTAGCAAGTTGATCAGCTATGGTCTTAATCTCCGTGGTATACGTTTGGATGCTCTTGCCATTCCTTGACATGTTGTTGAACTGCTGTTTCAACTGGATCTTTCTTGCATGTGTCATGGTTCCATAATTTTTCATCAGTATGTCCCAAGCATCCTTTGGAGGCTCACATCCAATGATTTGAATTACCATAGCATCAGATATACATAAGGAAAACCAATGCAGCACCTTGTATGCTCTTTCATTCCATAGCCTGTAGGCTCTTTTTTGTTCATTTGTTGGATTGTGTGCAGGCAATTCAGGAGCAACTTCATCTCCTGTACATAAATCCCGATAACCTCTGCCAACCAGAAAGTTTTTCATTCTGAATTTCCATAATGTAAAGTTCTTATTATCCAACTTCTCTCCAACTATCTGAGTGATATTGTTAGTCCCATGTGCATTAGCCATGATGCAATAGACTGTCTATCAAGTGCCTGCTGACTCCTTGCAGTCTAATAAGTATGACTGACTAAATTCAGTCCGTAACAGTTTATGACAGTTTTTTGCACTAAATTACAGAAAAACACCAGGGTATTTCAGCCCATTAACACCCCAAAACAACCCACAAACAAGTGGTCTCAACTGTAGATATAACTGTCAATACATAAGCTATGTGTTTGCTTCAGCTTAAGCTTATGTAACCTCACTATCAGGGTACATACATGCAGTCTGAAAACTGTAAACTGTGAGTAACTAGCAGCAATTTCAAGTCCAAAACTGAGTGTGTCAACAAATTCAATTTCAGGTTGCAGTCAACCAGAATTCAGCATACCAAGCTCCAAGTAGCTCCAAAATGTCTTTTGACCATGTCATACATTTACTTTGTAGTGGCAAGTTCAATACATGAGCATCTGAGTAGGCATAGACAACCTGTCTTCATTGACCAATGGCATAAACCTCATGAGCTATTTGTAATTAACCAGGACAGTGTAAATGCATTTATTTCAGCTTCAAAATTCAGTTTTCAATGATGCTCATTGCTTGCTTCAATTCTCCATGCATTCAGCATGTATAGGCCAGTTCATATAGATGATTGAACCCCCAAGATGACCTGTATTGCTTCAGTAATACACAGTACTTGTCATTGACTGTGTATGACAGTTTCCAGCCTGTCATTGATTTTCAGATCTGAGTATTCTGTCATTGACTGTGTATTACAGTTTTCAGCTTGTCATTGATTTTCAGATCTGAGTATTCTGTCATTGACTGTGCATGACAGTTTTCAACCTGTCATTGATTTTCAGATCTGAGTATTTTGTCGTTGACTGTGTATGACAGTTTTCAGCCTGTCATAATTTTTAGATCTGAGTATTCTGAGCAAGAGATCTCAGCTCCAAGACATTTGATCCAATGTATACATGCTTTGACACATTCTTGTGCTCCAAAGATGCTTTCTGAGTGTAGTACAAGGCTCCTGTGTGTCAGTAATAACTGAATGCATGCTGTCCATTCATGTTTACAGCAGTTCAGAAATGAATACAGGTTTGTGTCTGTCACTCCAGCTCATAACAGAGCTCCCACACAAGCATTTACTCCTTGCACACTTCAAATACCTTCAATAGTGAGCATACATGCTCTATGAACCTTGTCCAGGTGCCCCACTGAAGATTGACAGGTTGCTGTCCACTCAGATCAATAGGCGTAGATTTTCAGATACAGGTTGCTGTCCATTCAAATCAGCAGGCGCAGATTTTCAGATACAGGTTGATGTCCATTCAGATCAACAGGTGCATATTTTCAGATACAGGTTGCTGTTTTTCAGGAGACGGTCCACGATTTTCAGACACAGGTTGCTGATTTGCAGGAGGCAGTCTACGATTTTCAGAAGGCAGTCCACACTGATTCCTTCCTTTGACTATGGCTTCATTTGCAAGTTGTCATGCCCATTCTCCCACAGCCTCATGGATGAAGCTCTGATACCATGTTCAAAGAGTAGAGAGAGAGAAAGGGAAAGACTCCATATCCATGAGCCTTCAGGCTCTCAAGCTCATTCCTTCATTTCCACACACCCTACTGAAAAGCACACACATACTACAAGATAAAGTGACCTAGTGTAAATGTAGACTAGACTGACTAACTCTAGTCAGGTCACTGACTGACTACTAACCCGACTTATTTAATGTAGTCACATGTAGATAGTTGTACACATTAGGTGTCATAGATGTCGGTCATAGGATGAAGACACACTGATGGTGAGCTTGATTTCTAACAGAAATGCACATGAGAAATCAATCTTTGTGCCTAGGTTAGCAAACAGAGTAATCCAAAAGTTGTTACAAAATCTAGAGTCACGATCTGAAATAATAACTTTTGGCAATCCATGGTTAGTAAAAACAGTTTTCAAAAACAACTGTGCTGCTTGTGATGCTGTTAAAGTTTTCTTGCATGGAATGAAATATGCTTGTTTACTAAATCTATCTACAACTGTCCAAATCATATCATGGTTAAATTTAGTATTAGGTAAACTAGTAATGAAATCCATAGAAATTTGTTCCCAAGGTTTAGATGGAATAGACAAAGGCATAAGTAATCCATACTGTTTACCATGATGTCTCTTAACTCTTTGACAAATCAAACATTCAGAAACAAAGTTAGATACATCAGTGTCCATATGCGGCCAATAAAAATCTTCAGTTTTAACGTACGTAAGGTAGATATGATACCTCTATGACCTTGATATGGGGAACAATGAATCTCATTCAAAACAAAAGATCGGAATGGAATTGTAACACACAATCTCTTTTCATAAAACATAAATCCATCATTATATGACAATGAATCAATAGGAATCAAATTATTTTGAACTAATTTATTCCAATCAGCATGAAAAGTAATATCGTGATGATAAGTATCTTTCATAGCAATCAAAGAATCAAAAGATATAACAGAAATGTTATGAATGGCAAGTCTTCTACTTAATGCATTAGCCACTACATTTTCTTTTCCAGGTTGGTATTGAATGATAGGATGAAAACTTTGAATAAAGGAGGCCCATTTGATATGACGGTCAAAGATTTGGGGTTGGCTAAGTAAATGTCTAATACTTTGCTGATTGGTCTTAATCATAAATTCTGAACCCATTAAGTAGCGTTTCCACTGTCTTAATGCTTGTACAACTGCTAATAGTTCTTTGTCATATGTGGAATATTTCAGTTCAGAAGGTTTCAGCTTACAACTAGAATAGGCTATAGGATGATTGTCTTGCATAAGTACAACTCCTATTCCTGATCCACTAGCATCGGTCACTACTAGAAAGAATGGTCTATTAAAATCAAGCAACTGTAGAACAGGGGCATGGGTTAATGCATGTTTCAATAAGTCAAAGGATTTCTGTTGATTTTCGGACCAATGATAGACAATACCTTTCTTCAGAAGTTTGGTTAATGGTAATGCAAGTAATGAAAAATTACATACAAACTTCCTATAGAAACTAGCAAGACCAAGGAATGAGCGTAACTCATGCACGTTTTTAGGTACAGGCCAATTTAATATTGCATCTATTTTCTTAGGATCAACTTTAATTCCATCAGATGATACAATATGACCTAAATACTCAATTTCTGTTTTAAAGAATTCACTCTTTTCAGGGTTTGCATATAGTTGATTTTCTTTCAATAACTGAAAAACCAATGACAAATGCTCATAATGTTCTTTCTCATTTTGACTAAACACCAAAATATCATCAAAGAAGACAATTACACAATACTGATATTTCAGAAATATATGGTTCATCATTCTACTAAACGTAGCAGGTGCATTAGTCAATCCAAATGGCATTACTAAAAATTCGTAATGGCCAAACTACTGTGTCCTAAATGCAGTCTTGAATATGTCTGACGTATCTAGTCTCACCTGATGATAACCAAACTTAAGGTCTATTTTACTAAATATAGCAGATCCTTGCAGTTTGTCCATAAGGTCATCAACTCTAGGAATAGGATACCTATTCTTTACAGTGATCTTATTTAAAGCTCAATAGACAATGCACATACGATAAGTATTATTCTTTTTCTTGACTAACAGAATAGGTGCATCGAATGGAGAACTACTAGGTCTAATCAATTCTCTATTTAGTAATTCCTCAACTTGACTCTGAATTTCTTTTTGCTCTATCTGGTTATGCCTATATGGTGCTTTGCAAAGTGGTTGTGTGCCAGGGATCAGATCTATCTTATGGTCTTCTGGACGGGAAGGAGGTAACGGAAAGGAGGTAAACCAGGTGGTAGGTCTTCTGCAAAACAGTCCTTAAAATGTGCAAGAAATTCTTTATGCTTAGGGGGCATATGACTTTCTTTTACTTGCAATTCATTCACCCAAACGAGATAGGATTTACTACTCTTGCGTAATGCACGTTTAGCTTGAGTATGCGAAAGCAATGGAAAAACATTAGATGCATGCATACCATATAATGTGATAAAATTTCCTTGAAAATTAATATTCATTGAGTGTGTGGAATAATCTATATCTGGGTTATGCTGATGACGCCAAGGCATACCTAAAATAGTGTCACTCGACTGTAATGGAACAACTAGGAAATTTCTTCTTTCAGTGTATTGACCAATTTGAATCTCTAAGTCATGCACTTCCTGTGTACCATTATACCTAGTGCCTAAGAATGCAGCTTTGATGCGGTAATGCGTAGGTACAGTCTGTAACTTCAATTCTTTTACTAATTTTGCTGAAATAAAATCATGAGTGCTACTGTCATCATGCAAGATAATCTTTTTCTTTCAATGCACCAAACATTTCATAGTCAATAAAAAATGTGGAGTTGGCATACCTGGCAAAGTATCCGAAGTAGTAGTAGTGTCGTCCTCATCTTCTGTGAAATCACGCATATCTTCATGTTCGTCTTCGTCCATTGCTCCAAGGTAGTTGATATGGGCAGGTGGCTTCTTTGAATGACAATTTGCTGCTAGATGTCCAGGCTGGTGGCATTTATAGCATACTATTGGCTTGGCTTTGGTTACATTGTTTGCAATGGCGGGAAGTCTAGGGACATTAGGATTTGGCTGTGGAATAGGCTTAGGGTTTTGATTGACATTGGATGGTAATGCAGGTGGTTTTGCCCAATTTTTATGGAAAGATGATGAAGAGAAACGACCTGGATTAAATGTTCTAAAATTGGAATTGAATTGCTTAGATCCATAATTACCATTGGCTTGGAATTGTTGTGGACATCTGTCTCTACCTCGTAGCTTGTCTTCAGTGTCGTGAGCTAGTGAAATGGCGTCTTCAAGTGTAGCAGGCTTGAACATGTTAACTTCAGCGTAGTAATGCCCAAGGAGTCCAGGCATATACTTGCGCTTATGTGTCGCTTCAGGTACATCTTCAAGCATGCGTAGCTGGAGTAATGCATTCCAAAAACGCTCTATATACTGAGGAATAGGCTCACAATCCCGTTGCTGGAGAAGATCCCATTGCTTAATAGCTTTCTCATGAAATTGTGGTGGAAGGAAATTCTGCATGAACTTCTTCTTGAAATCCTCCCAAGTAGCAGGACACTCTATACTCTTGCGTACTACAGTCCACCAAAGAGATGCTCTGTCTGCTAAATGATTAGTGACACACTTGATTTTATCTTTTTCTGCATAGGTTTCCTCATGGAAATAGTCATCAAACTGACTAATGTATGCTAGAACAGTTTTTCCTTCTCGTATGCCATTGAAAGTACGGAATTTGAAACTTCTTTTACTTATCTTTGATTCCTTGCGGATGGTTTGAGCTTCAAGAGTTGCGTCGATGGTACATCGAATAAGATCTTCAGCTTGAGGTTCTTCTTTGTTGGTAGACGCTCTTTGTAAATTTGCCAGTTGAGCTTGCAATGCTTACCTAGCCCTTCGTTCTTCTTCCAATTGCATCATGATTAAGTCTAGCTTTTGCTCCATCGTGGGTTCAGGTAAGTCGCCTTCAGCCACCATAAGATCATCCATATGTGGTCCCGTCATCTTGCAAAACTCAAAAGACTTTTCTCACTCAAAATCAAGTTAGCGGGATGAGCGTAGCTCAAGTTCGGGAATACAAGGCTTATGTGTTTTTTTTTTTCGGTATGGCTTTCTCAATCTTTGGAAAATTTGCGTTTTATCCTTCTTTGTATGCTGAAAATGCTTCAGCAAACCTGCGTATGGGTAGAGTACCTTACAATGAACAACTTTGCAGTTCGGAGTTTCTGGGCAGGAACAACCCTTCTAGGAGTTTTGAGCACAAGTCAGTTCTGACTCCAGTTGACTAGTCTGACTTGCAGACTTATGTGACTTCTAGAGTATGAAGATTTGCAGAACTTAGTCGCTTTATAGAACTTGCAGAACTTGACTTGAAGAAACTTTGAAGACTTGAATGATTGATTAGCCTTAGAGGACTTATGGGAGTAAGAAGCTTAATGCGTCTGAGTAGTCGTCGATTTTTTAGGACAAGAGGATGTACTCAGTGCAATTTTCGGCGCTCAGTTCAGCCCGCCGTCCTTCATCACAATTCGATTTTTCTTTCAATCTTAAGTTCAATTAACTAAAGCTTTAAAACTTTGAAGGTTTAAGCCTTTAAGCTTTTGGGAATATGGAGCTTATCTCTGTTTATCCACGACTTGATGAAGGAGAGTTGGGAGTGGTCCTCTGCCTCTGTAGCTTGGTCCTTCATGATCCAATGACAAAAACAGGGGTTCTTGATCGCCAGAAGTCTGCCTGTATCGACGGTTCGCGACGAGATTGACCGTAGAGCCCGATCATTCCAGGAGCTCCGCCTTCGCACGAGATGGGTAGTGATTGGAAGCTCTTGATCTCAGCTCTGCTCTGATACCACTGGTATGCAGATCGAACGCTGTATGCTCGCGTCGTGAATGCTGGAAGGTCCCCAAGAACAATGAACTCTACTTTTTGCACAAATTACAAGGTAAAAAGCATGAATGACAAGAGCTAGAGACCAATTGGGTGCAATCTCCCCCCATGCCTTGTGTGAGCGCTCCACAAAGCATGTGTTTTATGTATTATTCATCTTCATGCTCAAATAATAGCCCAAATTACAAAATAGCAAGCTTTTAGCTTTTGAGTTTGCTCTTACACAAAAATAGGAATAAAGCTAATGGACGGTGCCCAAAGAGTCTGGCACGCCCAATACAATGTCCAAATAGAAATAACATAACCGTGCGTCCATGCGCATACAAAATAATAATAAATAATCAATGTCTCAATAAATAGGCATGACAAAATATAGGCGTGGCGCCTATCAAAATATAATCCATAAATCGAATACTCGCTATCCTCCAATGCTTTCCTCCGCCACTGCTGCTATCTCTACACATCCAACTGAAGCATTCACAATCGTTAGTAAAATAATACAATTAAATCGACAAAAGTGAATACCTAGCAGTCTTCAGCTACATAAATAAATCAACTGGTTAGAAATAAATCCTAACCTTAATTTATTACGAGTGTGCACTCTAAACTCATAAACGTTTATTAATTTAATATGCATTTTGCGGAATCACCCGCTATGGAATCACCCATGTACACACTAAATTAATGAAACGCCCGAAAAGGACAGGCGTCCCCATCAACTTATCGCACAAAGAATCCACTTTGTGTATGAGCCCCAGTCATCAAAGTTTACGGAATCCACCGTAAAACCTCACGGAATCCACTGTGGCACGGAATCCACCGTGAAATATGCCTCCTAGCATCACTTTATGTAATTGAATTTCTATGTATTCATGTAATTACATCCATGCCTCATCACACCTTATCAAAATTGCACCTTATCTTGAATACGCTGCATGATACAAATTAATGAATATCCTTTGAAAAATAATTTTGAAGTCTTGAGAGTACTGTATAGGTGCCATGTAGGATAGGTAATATGATAGGTAGATTAATGTAGAATAGATGTGGAAATTTGCAAGCCACTTGCTACCTCGGGGAAGTTACTATATGTATATCCTCTACATCATGTGCGCTCAAGGCCTATTTATAAATATCCTTGTCTATGAATTTTTTTTGAATAAAAAATAACCCTTTTCTATTCAATCTATAAATAACCCCTTTATATTAGACCCTTCTATATGTAAAAATGTATAAAAATGGTATTTTAAAAATACACCCACGTGATGCACACATATATTCATGAGTAACTTACCCAAGCTTGCTACACCACTTAGCATGGAGACAAGTCCTCTCAGGGGGTTCAATCTCAATTTCCAAGTTTTGGTGGTGAGTCTTGTGTTGAATTTGGTTTGCTTCCCTTGGGATATCCTCCTTCCTTAAGTCCACCAGTCTCTCAGCCATTCTCATGGCCCTGGCTAGATTCTTAGATTCTTGTCTCTCTACATCTCTTCTCTCCCACTTCTACATGCCAAATAGGAATCCATATAACTTGGTGTTTGTATTCATGGTTGGGAGTTGAATCTAATCCCAAGTTCACCTTCCCTTGTGCTTGGTTGAGGTTACAACATTGAATTTCTACATCTTTGGGAGAAATAGTCCTTCAGCTCCTTTTTTAGTTCCTCCCATAGAAGACGGTGCGGCCTTGTGTCGCATCCTCTTCAAGATAGATGGCTGCCACTCTTCCTTTCTCTCTTTATTTATCATGGCATACTTCAAGTACCTATCTACCTTTATGATCCACTTCTTTAAGATCAATCCATCTCTCTCCCCCTTATACTCGGTAGATTGTGGCATCTTGAACTTCCCATGGTCATCTTTTGCGCTCTCACTCTCCTCTCCATCTTTCATCCCCTACTTCTTGTCCTTCTTCTTGTGGGATGATTTGGTTGCCTCCTTCTTACCTACTACTTTAGCTTTCCTCTCTTTCTCCTTCTTCTTCTCTTGGTATTTTCTAGCTGCTTCCTCTAGGGATAATCTATTTGCTAACCTATCTATCTTCTCTTATAGTTTACGTTTCTTCTCCTCCTCTTCTTGTTATTTCCTCCACTCTTTAGAATCTTGCTCCTCTTCAATCTTCTTGATCATTTCCTCCTCTTATTGCTTCTATTTCATGCTTCTTCAAATGGATTCCAATAGGCTTAACATGCCTTCTAACTGCCTCTTCATTTTAGCTACTCTCTCTTCTTGAGCTTTTCTCCATTTGTGACCTTGACTCTTCTTCTTCTCTTTAGCCCTAGCAATAGGGTTAGCTACATTTGTCGCATTGTCTCCAATGGTTTGGTTGGAAGCTATCACAGGGGACCTGCATCTCATCTCTGAGATTATCATCACAGAGGGAAATCTACATTTCACCTTCAAGTGATAATTGTGTTGCAGGCATAACATGGGTTGCAACAAAATGACTTTGGGACACTAGATCTTCTCTCCTCCTTATGTGAGTACTCCTAGACTCTAAGCAAGAGTCACTTTGATACCAAGTGTAATGCACCTACACTCAATTACTTGCTCGACATGGCTTAAAAAGGTAACATGATGTGAGAGTACGGTATGAACTTATATTACTCAATGAAAGAAAATGTATAACGTGCGTAATCGTGCTACCGGGTGGCCTTTCCTCTCTATGTGTGCATGCTATCAATATCATCACCATCACCTCCCCTACCATCATCAACATCATCTTTCGGCCTCTAGCCGCCTCCTCCACCATCATTGTCCAACCCTGCCGCCATCATCTTCACCCCACCATCACCATTGTCATCATCACCTTCATTATCTTCATCGCCTGTGTTACCGCACCACACTATAAGAAAGAAGAAGAGAGAGAAAAGTAGAGCTAGGAGTTGCATCATGAAGGGAGTGGAGCCACTTAGAGGAGGAGAAGTAGCATAAAGCTACTACAAACAAGGGCACACTAGAAGAAAGAGGGGGTGTTTGCTTATGTGAAGCCTATTTGTTAAAATTTTAATTTTTGGTGTGGCTCGCTTAAGTGATGTTCGAAGCATCTTATAAGTGACGTAAGATCGTAAATGAAATCACTTAAGCAATGCGTTAAATGACATTTGCAATATGGATGCCATCGATTAAGCGATATCATTGTTTAAGTGACACTCTGCAAATTTTAATTTCTTCGTGGACTGTGGGTCAATTCCTAGCTCGGGAGAGAGAGAGAGAGAGAGAGAGAGAGAGAGAGAGAGAGAGAGAGAGAGAGAGAGAGAGAGAGAGAGAGAGAGAGAGAGAGAGAGAGAGAGAGAGAGTCTCACCTTGCCCTCTTTCCCCTCCCTCTCCCCACACACATACACACATACCCACCCACACACTCTTCCCTTTGCCTCCCCCCCTCCAACCCCCTCACACACACACATACACATTGAGAGAGAGAGAGAGAGAGAGAGAGAGAGAGAGTCTCACCTTGCCCTCTTCCCCCTCCCTCTCCCCACACACATACACACACACCCACCCACACACTCTTCCCTTTGCCTCCCCCCCTCCACCCCCCCTCCCACACACATATACACATTGAGAGAGAGAGAGAGAGAGAGAGATCTTCTTGCTTCACCGCATACGAGCATCGCCCTGAGTATGTCGCGCATATGTTGCGCCGATTGCATGACGAGTACCTCAGAGACATTCTATCACTAAATTGATTGCTTATTACGTATTATCTATTTAATAAATTTATGTTAATAAATTGATGACTCACTTTTCTTTAAGTGTTGATGATGATCTAGCATGGCCATGAGACCATTTAGAGACCAGTATTCCTAGTGCATCACTTAATGGGGTGATTAGAGTAGTGTGACAAGGATATCTGGTACATGCAATACAAGTTATGAAGGGGAAAAGGAGTGTCTACCAAGTGTAAGAGTGTACACAAGAATCAAGGAGTTACACATAAATAAAAATGGATTGAGTTCTAAGAAGAGGAAGTGCATTAGCATTGTGTATATGTATTTATATGTGCATTCAGGGACGCGTGGGAATGTTTACTTGTGTGTAATGAGCATTGCATTCATTTGGGGTCATCCTCTCCCCTACAAGTCAAGGTTTAAGGTCTTTTCTTTCATTAAGAAAGGCGAGAGAGGGAATTCTCTCACTAAGAAAGACAAGAGACATGACCCTCTGGAAGTGAGGAGAGAAGTGATTTTCTCTTTCCAAGGCCTAAAATGACACAAGCTTTTATGTGGAATTCAATCTTAAGGTTGAGGACCAAGGCAATCTAATGAACTCTCCTTATCTATGACTCAAGGTGGTTGCTTGGACCACAAGTTAAGAGTACAGTTTAAAAAGCTAATTTTTTGGAAAATCCATTTTTAAAATATCTCGCAATAGAAAAACGATCTCTAAAAACGGACCGCAAAGGTTATCAAAAATAGCAAGATCTACAACTTTCGTGTTGGACGTTTTTTCATCCAAATAATGCACAAAGAGATAGCTCAAAATTAGTGCTACAGAGTGGAACAACCACATCTTGCATGAAGATCATCTCAACTCTCTCTCCAAGAAGAGAAGCTCTTGAAAGCCTATAAAAGAGGAGGCTCTCCTTGGGTGTAAGGGGGAGGTGAAGGAAGCATCACTTTACATGTATCCAAGAGAAGAAGAGAAGGTGCAAGTGCTACGAAAGCCTTGCTGAAATCAAGTGATGAGAAAGCCCTGCTAAAATCAAGTGCTACGGAAGCTCTGTTGAAATCAAGTTCCAAGAGGAGAAGAGAAGGTGCAAGTGCTGCGGAAGCTCTGTTGAAATCAAGTTCCAAGAGGAGAAGAGAAGGTACAAATGCTGCGGAAGCTCTGCTGAAATCAAGCACCAAGAGAAGAGCCCTACACATATTGTGTAGGAAAGAAGGAGACTCAAGAAGGATCAAAAGGTGCAAACTTCCAAGTTATACAAGTGTTAGCCGGTTGTATATCATGTAAGGAACCGTGATCTTGTTTCCAAGATCTACAAGTAAGAACTGGCTTATGTGTAATAAAGGAGCTTACTCCTTGTCAATAATATAACTCCACAAGGGGGGGACTGGCCCATCTTCTAGTCCCTAGTGTGTTGCCAATTTCTCTATCTCTCTCTCTACATCTTTCTTTTCTCTCATCTATTCTCTCTTTGTGCCAACATAATATTCACCATATATATTTTAAGTATATAAGAAAGTTGAGTGTGTATCTTGGATTCTATAACACATTCCAAGTAAGTGTATTCTCACAAGAACATTGCAACATACTATGGTTGAACACCCTAGGGCCCGTCACTTGATACCAATTGGGGAGAGAGAGAGAGAGAGAGAGAGAGAGAGAGAGAGAAGAGATAAGATAAGATAAGATCTATTAATTTCTTTGAAAGTCCAGAATGGCCTATGAGACCATAACCAATACAACTGATATCATCATCTCTCATAAGATAAGAAGAGATAGAGACAAATGTGTAGACCTACATTGTGGATTGGGATGAGAGGTATGGAGAATTGAAAAAGCTAGAAAAAAAGTTGAAAAAACTAGGTTTACAAAAATTAAAAGAGTGTAAAGTATCTCCTCCTCAATCTATGGAATCCACCAAGACTTTGTAAGCTACCTCTAACTATGTCAGCGCGCCAATTTGCATATGTGATGAGGAATCATGATACGAATGTGACACATATGGGCATGCCTATGTCATCGAGTAGGTATTCTAGGGCGTAGTGCTCTGTGTAATATTGTAGCTTTGTCAACTGTGATGCCGCTTGATGATGTCCCTCAATGACGCCTCCCAGTAGGAGATGTAGTGTTTGGGGTGGCAGCGGCTGGGGGGTCAGCTACACTGAAAAAGTCTATAACTGCTCTCTGGAGGGGTGGATGAGGTTGGGGTCGCCTCCTATCCCATAAAAATACTATTTTGCGCCACTGGAGCTCCAATAAGAAAATACCGAAACATCTTTGGTCCTCATAATCCATCACCCGGTCTTAGTGGTTCAAATCCCTCCTAAAAGAGACAATGATAGTAGCCTCGGATATCATAGTATACGGTACATATGCAAATGTAGTATTCCTTCATTTCTAGCTCCCATCCACAAAGCTGGCACATCCTCTCATTGGGTGCAATATGGCTCCATCGACATGTCTCAATCAACAACTGATGTGATTAGGTGCGAATCTGGCCAATAGCAACTCGGAGTCCATGGGAGAGTTGAGCGTCCATGTATCTCGGCCTCACTATGAAACCATCATGAGAGAGTTGCAAGAAGTGGCATTGGTATTGTGCCTTTTTTGTGCCTAATGGGAAAGGGGGACTTGGACCAATTCCTTCTTGTCTCCACTTTGGTGATATCTACTCTGATCACATTATTCAGCTCTCCATGATTGAGACTCAAAGTAGGGAAATCAAGGCTGTAATTGAACGGTGGCAATCTTTCTATACTCATGCCATGTAAGTTCAGCTAGGTGCTCATATGTGCATACCAACACTATCTATCTCCCTTTGCTGCAAGCCATCTTGAAGACTCTAGGGCTAGTCTAGGGTATTGATCTTTAGGGAGCTATCATAACCTCTAGAGGAAAGCAATTGCTTGGAATAATGCCTCAACTACCATGGGTGCAGAGCCCAGTTCTGCTCAGATGATTTCCTATGATACCGAGGCTTTTTCCCTTATCATACGTGCTATTATCATGACTAGTGGTCTTTCCATATGTTCCCAACCATCATAATGTTGTGCTTTCGGTTCATCACTGTCCATAAGTGGCATCCATCTAGTATGATAAAGGCTTGGGCCCCAAATGGTTGCCCATAGAGTAGTGTGGGCATAACTAAAGTGTCAAAAAGCCACAATTTGGTATGAGGCTCTTGAAATTATATGTGTGCATACTGTCGCTCTAGGGTACCCAAAGCTACATATGCCCATGCAAGCCTAGCCTCTAAAGTTTCCTTCCATGAAAATTTTTGCTTTTTGAAAGTGACCCCAAGGTATACATATTGTCTTACCATTTCCACAGGTTGACCATCATACATAAAGTGATGCTCTGAACGTGCCATCCAAGCTGCCGTGGTGTTAAAGTCCATAATTTTAGTCTTTCCAAGATGAACCTTGAGACCTTTATCTTCACAAAATACATGCAATGCATCTAGATTCCATTGTAGTCCCTTGGGTGAATTTGAGACGAGCACCATGTCGTTTGCATATAACAAAATTGGTATCAGTACCCCAGCCAAGTTGGTTTCCATATCACCCCATCTTTGTATGTAAATAGAAATCTCATCAATGTAAAATCCAAACAACAGAGGAGACAGGGGATAGCCTTGCATTACACCAATCATGCTAGACACTGAGTCTGTTGTACCTCCAGGCACTCGTACTCTCCTTGTTACAGTTTCATACAATGCATAAATACACCCCTACATATCCTCTGGGACCCCAATGGCTCTTGCAACCTTTGCATGAGTCATGGACGTGGTACAGTATCAAAAGCCTTGCAAAAATCCACAAAGCAACAATAGATTTTTTGTCTCCATGATTATCCCTCCTTAATCAAGGCCCTTAGTGTGAATATATGGTCTAGTGTGCTGTATCTGCGGTGGAAGCCAGCTTGTCCTCTGCAGACTGTATTTTCTTTATTTCAGCCCACCAACTCAACTCATGTTCCATAATAGGTCTTTGCTAGCATATGGCCAGGCTCTCACGATAAAGAATAGCCACCCCACCTGACCCCCTGGTTTCTCTTGGTCTACAGGGTTAAGGTCTATAGATGCTCTCCCATTTGTATCCCAGAACATCCGGTAATCTAGAATTTATACATTGATGTGTCTTTGTATACATAGCCATGTCTATCCCATAAAATGTATCGTCAAAATAACCTACATCAAGTCTCATTGAACTATTACAATTCCAAAGGGACATCTTTAGTAACTCATAGGCCTCATATCGTCATTGTGACCTCCATTCTGCTATGACTACTCTACCATCTCTATACATAGCATACTTGCCTTCTTTACGTGCCTCCAACACTTTTGGCATGCTAGCCCTCCTATGCTTCAATTGTGCAGGTGTGAGATCCTCATCGAGATAAATATTTTCGCCCTTCAAAGCCTTTCTCTTTGATAAGAAGGCCCTTTTGCTATCCATGTCCTCAAATTTCAGCATGAGGATCTGACCTCTTTTGTCATTTGGATCACCTATCCTCCAAGCATCCATAATGCATGTCTCATTTGCACCCATGTTAGCACAAATTGTTTTTGCATCCTCGTGGGGGTTTCCTTTTTTAGCCCATCCCACCACACATACACGCAATGCATGGAGTTTCCTCTTTGCTTCCTCCTCTAGTGTTGCATTCATCATTTCTACTTTGTTCTGAGGCATCCCTTTGTTTCTTTTGACTACCTCAATCCATTGTGCATTTTTGTTCACTGTTTGCTGAACATTTTCTACTTTATTTTGAGCTCCCTCTACCACATTAACTCATGTGTATATGTCATTTTTTAAACTTTTCACCTCTTTCTTTAATTCTGGTGTGTTTGGCATTGTTGTTTCTGCATCCATCATTGACTTGCATGTCCCTAATTCATTCTTACATGACTCTAACTGCCTTTTGAGTTCAACAATATCCATGTCCTTGGCTGCTATGCATGCATTTGTATCACCTTTCAATGCATCCATATCTGGTTTCCAAGCGTCCCTTTCCATGTTCAAGTTATCTATCATATCTATTTGCAAGTGAGCCTTGATTTCTTTATATTTTGCATCGTCCCAACTATTAGAGTATGATTTTCCATTTGTTTCTATAGCAACACTTAGTTCTCTCTTGAATGTCTCTTGCAATTTTTCATACATATCTTTTTGCTTTGTATCCATGTCATTCATTACTTTTTGTTGCGTGTTGCCACACACTGTCATGCACGCTTTTAGGTTTGCATCCATTTTAGCATTCAATTCCTTTCCCCATGTTTCGTGCATTGCATTCATGTCACTTGATACCTTGTCAATCATTGGAATGCATATTGCTGCAATCTCAACTCTTATGAGGGCTTTCATGTCATCCAAACCATTTGTTGCAATCAGCCTTTGCATCTTTGTCCATCGCTTGGCACTTGTGGGAATGGCATTTTCACGGGCTCTCCTTTTGTTTTGTATGTAGAGAAATTTTTGTCCTTAGTGGGTGTCTTATACTGCCCTTCTGATGTAGTGCCTCTTGTGGTTAGCCCAATTGGTTGTGTCAAGTTCGGTCTCATGTCCATTGGTTTCTTTATCGGTAGTCTCTGCCATCTCATAGTCCAAGGCATCCACTCAGTGTGCTTGCATTTGTACCTTACGCAAACCCACATTGACCCTGCAGTAGAGACCCCTAAATGACTACCAATACATCTAAAGCTTCCAGGATAGTATCTGTCTCCTTGTGTAGCGACCTAACCCTACAGGACAACGATGACTGTCCCCCTGTGCAAAAACATGTATGTACACACACACAAACACACACACACACACACACACACATGCATGCACGCGCGCACACACATACACACAAATACATATCCACCTGAAAGTGAACATAAATACTTGGAATAGGATCATGTCCTCATTGCCACATGATGTGTTACTTTTTTTGTTTTTTAAAAACAGGTCGTCTACATATATGGCTTCTTCCAGGAACAGTTTGTTGATCTCTTTGAGAACTGTCTTGCGGGCGAGCGGCATCCGCAGAGAGTAGATAGCAGAGGATTAGCAAGATTATGAGCACCTCCTCGACGTGGAGTTGAGGCAATGATAGTTCGCCTCCAATAGATTTTGAGGCTAGTTCGCCATGATGAGGGCTCTTTTCGAGAGCCACATGCAGGACGAGGTACAAGAGGAGCATATAGGTGTCGATCACCTCTTACGTAGGGAATAAAGTGTTTTATATTTTATATAATAAGTTTAGGGGCCAACTTCTAACTTGTTGATGCTACTAGAACTCCCCTTTTTGACACTACACGGACTCCCCTTCTAGACACTACCCAGCCACTAGGGGATGGGGTTGTGACTCAGCAAGAGATTGAGATAAGGTTAGATAACTTGCCCCTCTGTTTTAGGTTAGCATGAGGTCCTATGAACGTATGACTAATTATCTTATGCTCTGAATCTTGATGTTTTGACATCACCATCGCATCAGAGCGTGCCAAAACCCCCAAAACAACTCTTGAAGCTCTCAATTCCGATTTGGATGAGGGATGAACGAAAAAACTCAATTTCCACCCTATTCTCATGTTTTGCACGCGATCCTATTGCTTTTATGAAAAAAGCTAGAAAAGTCTTCTAAGGCTTAACCATATTAAGAAAATAACAAGGTATTCCATTAAAAAAAATTATTTCAATAAAAGCATATCCTAAATCTCATATTCTAAAATAATCTATATTAAAAATAAATTAATTAATAGTACTAAGGACAATGATCTAATTATTACTTTAAAAAATTAAACTTATAACTTACAATAGAGTAATAATTTTAATAATACAATATCATATAAATGTATAATATTATATATTATACTTAAGATAACTAATCATAATTATGAAATTTACACTTGGACTTACACTAACGCCTAGTGCTACCCAAAGCCACTGCTACCTGCTCTATACATCAACTGAAGCATTCACAATTGTTATAAATAAAATAAACAAATAATAGTGTATACCTAGCAGTCTTCAGCTACAAATAATTAAAATAGGTTGGAACATTGTCCTAAACTTAATTTAATTTGAGTGCGCACTCTAAACTCGTAAAAGCTTAATTAATTAATATGAATTTTGTTGAATCACTCGTTGTGGAATGACCCACGTGCATATTAATTAATAAAACTCTCAAGAATGAGAAGCGTCCTCGTCAACTTCTCGCACAAGGAATCTGCCTTGTGTAGGAGTCCTAGTCAACAAATAAATTTTATAGAATCCATTGTAAAATCTCACGGAATCCACCGTGACTATGCCTCCTAGCATCACTTTTGCCATGTTGCATTTAGTCGCTCGGATTCTCACCTGGCCCCAACCATTCCCATCAACACAAATTTTTTACTCGCTTGCCCGCGCTCGTGCACGGGACGAGGGGCACACTTTCATTTTTTTTAATTTAAAAAAAATATTTGTCATTGTTTTCCACCTCAACCATCTCCCCGTTCCTCCCCCCCTCTCTCTCTCTTTCTTTCTCCCCCCTGCGTGTTCTCCTTCCCTCTTCTTTTCCCACCTGCCATCCCTCCCTCCTCCCCCTTCCTTCGTTCTCCTTCCTTTTTCCTTCTCCCCCCTTCTTCCTCCCACCATCTGCTTCTTCCCCCCCTCTTGCTTGGCATCGCTACCCCCCGCTCTACACCTATCCCACCCCGCTGCTTGCCATCTACCCCACATATGCTTGGTGTCGTTACCCCCCACTCTACACCTGCCTTGCCCCGTTGCCTGCCACCTACCCCGCCCCACTGCCTGGCACCTACTCCCTACTCGCCCACACCCTACCCCCTATCCACCCGTTCACCTGCTCGCCCACACCCCAATTATCCCCCCTCTGATTACGCCCCCTGCACCCTTTTTACCCTTATCTCCCCTCCCGATTAATTCTATCCCTCCCACCTTAGTTCCCCCTTTCCCGTTTCCCCCCATTACTTAAACTCCTTCCCCCCATTAATTAAATCCTTTTCGCCCCTTTAATTACCCCTTGTCCATACCCTTCACCCGTTCTCTCCATTGTGTGAAACGTCCCCTTCGTACCGGATGTGTTGTGGCCATTGATCGTGTTTCGGATTCATTCCCCCGTGTGACCACCTCTCTGCAAGTCCCCCTGTCACGTGCAAGGTGGTCTTGATTGTGGTATGACGTTGTTTGCGTACAGGACCGTGCATGCGTGTTTGCTCGCATTCCTGCATTATAAGCCCCATTCACGTGTAAGGATGCACGTCTCATTTGGTCAGTGCTGCAGAGTTTTCGTTCACACGAGTGCAGTTGACCGTGATCGAGTACCTTGCTGTCCGATTCTGATTATTTTAAATCTCCACACTTAAGAAAATACACAATCATTAAAATTTTAAAAACCTTAAAATTCCATAAGAATTCGATAAAATCTCCAAAAAATCCAGAAAAATCAAAATAAATTTCCAGCATTATTATGAGCAACCAAAAATACATAAAATTAAAAAAAAGAACATTGGAAACTATTTATTTGAAAAAATAGAATAACCTTAAAATAGAAAATACTTGAAAATTATGAGAAAATTTCAAAAAAGAATATCGATTAATTCATAAAAAATCTTTTTCATATTCCCAATGTTGGTGTAGCCATTTAGTTACTCAAATTTATCTATTTAATTTAAAAAAACAAAAAAACATCAAACCCAATGGCCAATAATTCATCAGATAGACCAATCAAAATGTTTCAAGTCCCATTCACATCACATTTTAAAATCCAAAATTTAGAACATAGCCCAATACATACTTCCCAAATTCTCAGGATTTAAACATCATATAAAATAAAATTGAACAGTGAAAAACATACAAATAAATTTAAAAAATGTAAAAACAACAAAAAAAATGATCAAATTGAAAAAAGAAATCCAACACATAATTATGCAAGTGATAGACCCTTCCTTTTATTTCTTATTTTTATTTTTTTTCATGTATTAGTATTGGTTTTTCATACCTTATAGGCCAACTATTCCCTAGTCGACTTGTTGTTTTCGTACGTGGTTTTTTCTGTTCTATGGCTTGTTTGGAAGTGGGATTTTGCACATCAAACCTTGCGGGTTCTCACATACTGCTTGGTTCTTTTTCTTTTTTCGTCCTTCACAATGCACCATAACACACATATAATTGTAACTAAAAATCAACCAATCGTTGAACCCACCAAACAAATAGAATGCATCTCACAAATTTTTAATTTTAAAAAAGTTTACATTAATTTGTAAAAGGAACCTGACTATTGCACGAGCACTTAGCCCCATAACTCACTTAATTTTTAAAATTAAAATCCATTCACAATGCATGCACACACGCACTTTATACACATTTAACTTGTAAATAATAATGAACCCCCCGCATGCACTTTGCACCATAGATAATCTATTTTTTAAAAATGAAATGCATTTATAGAGACCCCCAATCCAGTCCAGTCAAGTCTGTTCAAGTAGAGGTTAGGATGTGAATATGACTCACCATGCATTAATGGGATAACTTAAGAATGAATTGTGATTAATTTAATGGGATAATTTAAGACTGTCCTGTAGTTTTCACTCTTCCACTTCATCGCACCATAGATATATGCCGTACACTTACGGGGATTGGGGTTTTTATTGGTTAGAGACATCAGTCTTATCCGTCTGTATTTATTGTGATGATTTGAGTCTATGGTTTAGTCTTGATTTCTAGATTATGTTTGGGATACAACATGCATGGAATTTTCTTTTCTTTTGAGTGTTAGATTACGAGGTTTTCGGATGCCTATATGTCTACATAGCATGAAGCTTTCAATCACATATATATGTAGGTCATGTCGAATTTTTCATAGGAAGTGAATTGCTTGGGGAGGTTTGGTCTAGTTCAGTAAGTTTTTTTTGTTGTTAGTTTTGTTTCCTTGTTATTTGTCTCAGTGGTGGTATATATGGGTTTTACATGAATTTTTTTTCTTTTTTTTGGTTTTGTGTATGCGTGTGTGTGTGTGTGTGTGTGTGTGTGGGTGATCCAATGTGGTCTAAATGGCATCTTCTTGCACACCCCCGCTTATGATTCAGCATGTACCGTTACCAGTCCATGATTACTCTCTCCTTTTGGATGCTGACTATATTTGCTAGGCTGGCCTTCATCTCTTTGTGGCCTTGAAGATTCCTCCAATGTGGATGCGAAGCTCTATTACTCTTTTTGGAAACTTACAAGAAGCTTTCGGGCTTGTCGGTTCTGTTTATCCCCTACTACTGTCAACTAGGCCTTGTTCCTACCTTTTACAGCTTCCCCAATGCCTAGTGGTAATCATTTATTATCCACTATAGAGATCCTTGCCTTGTTGGAGAAGGAAACCTCTACTCCTTTGGTAGTGTATAAGGTTATTACTAGTTTAGGAGTATTAGTGGCACATATTTCCTCTCCCTTATGGAAGTAGTTATGCCGATCCCTTTAGGACCGCTTTATACAAGCCCACATCCAAGTATTTGTCTCGAGAACTCTTCAGTGCATTTGTTAGAATCCTAGAGGGGGTTAATCTTAATTGGACAACCTTTTTGTTGGCTAAAATGGATCAACATTTTGAGCGTGTCACGAAAGGTCAACTCGGTATTGTTTCCTATGGTATTTTTCTACAAAAGATCATTCAATTGGCACCTCCCCCAAGTAGCATTTGTGTGTGCCTAATCCTTCTCCTACTATATGATAGTCAATTCACATTTAATAGATGTACCCCCTATCAGAATCATTCACAAGAAGCACCATACATAGGGTTCTTTTGATCCTCTACCTGTTCCAACCCCTATGGTACATATTCCGATACCTGAGATATCTGGTAGCTCCCTTCCCTCGTTCGTGTCTTATACAAACCTCTTTGTAGCCCAACGAGAAGGACAATTGGATCTGCAGATTCCTCCTTCCTTGCAAATAGTGCTTTCTAGATCTATGCTTTCGTAGCTAGTTTCTAGTGTTCAGTTTACTTTGGAAATCTCCATGACCTCTTGTCTTTAGACAATCCCTATAGGAGTGTACACCTCATTGCAAGACAAAGTGGACTCTTTGACCAATCAAGTTAGCAAGGCCCTAGAGAATTTAGCTTCTAAGAAGGCTGCTTTGACTGCTATCCATATAGAAATGACTCTATCTACCGCTTTGATGGATTCATAGAAAGTCATGATTAAGGAATTAGAAGCTAAGGTTGCCACTTTAGAAGAAAAGAACATGTCCTTAACTAAGGAGAATAATGCAACGCTTGAGAAAATTATAGAATCATCTTGTAAGCTTGGTATATGTGAAGGCCAGTTGCAACATTTCCAAGAAACTGTAGAGTCGCAGAAGAGGTTTATTGAAGAACTTAACCAGAAAGTTACTACTCTTTTTGTTCCTCCTCCAGTCCCAATTATGTCTTCTCTATTGTCTTCTAAGGAAGAGCTAGATAAGTTGTAGTAGAAAGCTAAATTGTGTGATGGGTTCCTTGCCAAGGTAGAGCGCTTACTACAGCGTATGAATTGTGTTCAGGAAGATTTTGTCCACTATGCTGAATTGGTGTCACCTCCATCATCCTTCTCTAGAGGATTAAGTATCAACAACAACGCTTTGCATTGTACATTTCCTTGACTAATGTGGACTTAGAACCTTTAGAGGACGGGTGGTAGAACATGTGATCTACAAATTTACTCAAAGCAGTGCTTGATAGATTTATTGATGAGTTAATCTCTCATGAATCCCAATTATTATCTTTTATGTATATTCGTGGAGATTTGCACATCCTTGATGAGGAGGACATGAATCTTTATGCAGGAGATGTGATTTTTTAGGTAGCCATGTATGTACATTCTACTGAAATGACTTTGGTTGATGGCCTGAAGAATTATCATCAACATACATTGTGGTGTAGAGGCTATTCTTGCCATCCTCCTTTGGAGGATGATGCTCTGGATCTTCATCCTCGATGGAGTGTCTTTCATAAGTCAAATATCTAGCCATTGAGATCCCAAGTGTTGAACCATATTGCTTATAATCCCTTGTTCCCTAAGGATTTGTTTTCAACTTTTGATTTTCGATGTTTCATATATCCATATGAACCTCATGATATCCTATCTTATTGTCTAATTTCTTATCGATTACCCTTGTATATTGGCATCCTTACTTCTAATCTAGATAGTATCAATCTCTTATCTTTTACTCTTGTAGTTTTCCCTCAAATTTTAGTTTTTACTACATGCCCATTTATTGCTGATCCTATATCTTCACCTACTCCTATTGAACCTACTCCTATTGTCCCATCTATTCCCTCTGTTTTTCCAACAGAATCTCTTCACAAATTTTTACTTTCTTCCCCTTCTTTTCCATCATCATTATCCCTTCAAATATCTTCATTTTATGATTTATCTTATCCACCTCTTCACTATTCCCCTCTTATTTCCTTACCATCTTCATTTGACTATATTAATCTTCCTTCATAAACAGTGATGCATACTCCTGAGTATGACAGTGATATCCTCCGTCGATGGGGCAGTGGACATTGAATGATTAGTTGATAGGACCAATGTTTAATTGGCCTATCATTCCTGGTTCTTGGGACACTTCTGCATAATGTTCTACTTCTTACCTTCAATTTGCTAGAGCACATGCTCGTTCTAAGGATACGCGAATACGCTTTGGCGTCTCATTTTTGTTGGTATCTTGCTTTTATGCATCAGTAAACTCACTTGAATACTCATAAGAGTATTTCAAACTTGACACTTAATCCTAGTGAGGATGTGATTGTTGCTTAGATAGATATCCTGTATTATTTTGCACATTCTCTAGAATGTGCCTCTACATTTTGTGGATGAGAACAAGAGTGTGGAACATCTCAAGCTGAGTATAAAGTTCAAGAAAAAATATCTTCATCCTACATAGCATGTGAATACTCTCTTGGTTGTCTTGATCTTTTTAATGAAAATCTTTCTCTTTGCTCTCCATGTTTTGGGAGCATGTGCCATTTAGACTACATTGTCTTGTGTCAATGTGAGTTTTGTGTATATTCTATGGTGTATATGTGGTGTCTTATCCTTCTTGCATGGAGTTGAAGATAAAAATGGAGCTGATAAAGAAACTAATTGATGGTGGTTCATGATTCTATATGATGCATAGATGCTTATTAAGAAAGCAACCTCTTATATCATTTAAAAGTTTGCCATGCTTTTCTGTTTCTAAGATGTGTTAATGAATAAGGGTGTTTTTCCTTCATCTCAATTCTTTATTAGATGTAGGTTATAAGTTGAGGTCGTGTTTGGATGGTGTTTTCTGAAGTTATTATGAATGATCAAGCTGAGCTATTTATTTTGAACTTTTATTCTCTTTTTCTAAGGTCGCAAGGATGCTCCCTGATTAAGTGTGGGAATATGTTGAGGGTTGATACGACGGTGTTTTTGGGTGATTTTTGTATCATTTGAATGATAATTGATTGTTTTGGAAGTGCTTGAAACAGTTTTGGATAAGGCCGGATAAGTTTGAGAAGCTCATGATGTTTTTCAATGGAGATATGATGTGTTGATAGGTTCTGTTGAGTGTTTTATTGGTTCTATTGAGATTCTATTTTGTTATGTTTTCCTTCTGTACGAAGTTTGGAATGATGATTGATGGATTTTGAGAGTGTTTGGAATCTTATTGAATGATTCTTGATGGTTGTGAATGGTTTCAGTTGAGCTAAATGCTTTTCTGATGACTTTTTGTTAAGCCTTTGTTGACCATCTATAGAGTCTTTGTCTCTCTTCTATTTTTGCTTTGTATGTCTCTTTAAGTATTTTGTGAGATGAATATGTAGCGTGGGGAAGTTTTCTAATCTTTGGAAGAGATGAATATAAGTTAATAATAGCTCAAAGAAGTGAAAGAAGTAGCTACTAAAGACTCATGGAAAGACTAAAGTGATAGTGACACCGTTAAGTTGTGAAAGGACACTGCAGTGGCTCTACTGACCTTTCATGTCAAACATACCTCTTGGGAGAGGTATCCACAACCAAAGAGGGGTTATGGATGATTATTCTTGATAATTCCAATGTACTATTGAGAGAGAGCATGTGTGTGAGAGAGAGAGTGTGTGTGTGTGTGTGTGTGAGTGAGAGATAGCCAATTTTTCATGCAAAAACAATGTATTTATGAGTGAGAGATCATGAGAGAGACTATGAAGACTATGAAGATTATGAAACTATTGAAGATGAATACTATGTGACAATTCTGATTCAAAGTGGAGCATTTATTTGTGTTCTCTTGTTCTATTGATGAAGAATAAGAATAATGTGTTCAAGTTTTATTATGATAAATCTGTGGGAGAATTGCTATATGAAGTTGTGTGAAGATTTGAGAAAATTGGTGTTGGTTTTTTCTTGTGGTTGATTCAAATATGAAAACATGATTGTTGATGATACAAGATAGATTTTCTTGCAGTAGATTCCCCGTTTTCTTGGTGTTCCTCTTGGGGCTCCAAAACCATTAACTGCATTAAGCCATTTGGACACATTGCTATTGAGTGTGGATAGTTGCCACATCCTAGAACTGCATAAGAGCATCCATGGTAGGCATTCTTAGGCCTTCTGCACCCTTAGAACACCGCATGATCTAGCAAATCACATATAAGTCTCCACAATAGAATCATGCACAGTAGGCACCTTGCACGTTGCAATTGGGTGTTCAGGAACTTGTGCACAAACTTGTAATAGAAGAGGAAGTGAGCAAAAAAAACATCACCTAGGACTGTTGACTTAGCACAAAGGCCTAGGCCTAAGCTGCATGCACCTAAGGAGTGGCTAAGGGCTTCGTACTCCAACCACCAATGGCACGTGAGCCTCAACCATACCTTAGTACGTGATCTTATCAACTTGATAATTGATCTAGTCAATTGTGAAACCCTAGAAATAATGACCAATACAATGGATCAATCAGGACATTTAGGATGAAGTTTGCATGACTTCCAAGCCACAGTAGATAGTTTCCAATAAGTCACAAGCTTTGATATTTTGAAAATGACACCTAAGACAATGCAATAGAAACTAGACAAGCTGAGAGGTGAAGAACAAATTACCCTAAACTGCTTAGTAGACCTCAATAATGACACTAAGATGCAGCTTGCCACCATGCAAGTAAAAATGGATGATGTTCATAGAATGTTGGTCGCAACACCAAAAAGCTTTTCGCAAGACTCACTTTTGGATCTTGTACATCATCCAACCAAACTGACATCCTTCAAGTAGGGATATACGTTGCACAAACCATCCTAATAGGGATGGAAAACAATCCAACCTAGAGAGACCAATTGAAGATTCCATTAGCCAAATAGCTAGATAAGTATAAAGTCGGTAATGATCCATGCAAATTCTTAGAGCAATTTGAGTAAGTCTGTTAAACGAATAATCTCATAGGAGACGCAAAGCGGGCACAAGCCTTTGGGCTCTACCTAGGAGAGAAAGGATGCACCTGGTTTGCTAGCCTTGATGTTGTGAAAGAGACTTCCTTCATTCTCTTAAAAGATTTGTTCATCAAACGCTTCACCAAAGCTAGCTATGTGGACAAATTTATTGTTCTTCTACGAATGAATATAGAGTAGCAAGATGGATAGAGCATGAGGGGCTGTGTCTCCAAAGTCAAAAGTTTTTTTAACCACATTTTGATTGCTAAGAGACCTACACAAAAAGTAGTCTCACGAAGGTCTTCATCAAAGATATTTGCGATGAGAGGATATATGAGGCTTTGGTGATGGTTGGCAACTTTGAGTTGAATTGTTCCATCATAAAATATGTCTTGGATAAAGCTATTTATGTGGATGACCTCCATAAGGAGCACAATAGCGACAAGTGCCATGTAGGTTCCCAACGATAGGAGAACCACACAGGACATTCCTTCACTGAAAATAAGGAGACTGAAACTACTTACTGATGTTAATAAGCAACATCAAGAATTTCTCAAGATGGCCAAGTCCCTTAAAGTTCCACAACCTTATTGCTAGAGCATGTAGTGCATACAATGTGGTAGAGATCAATGTGTAGCAATCGCAAGCATTTTGGCTATAAGGTAGCCTATTGTAGAGCCCCTCAAAGGCTCCTTAGACCAAATTTTTCCTACCCATAATACAATCAAGGTATAAACTATCCAAGAACTTCCCCATTTTGACAACCATTGGCACTTCCAATGCCATCAGATCCTTGAACAATCTCTCAATGAGCAAAAATTAATACTTTAGGAATACCTCGATCCTTGATCATCATCATGACCTACCTCTAGTGATGCTCCACTCTACTATGTAGAGGAATCCATTGAAGAAGAGGAATACATAAATCCCTTTGTTTGTTATATGAATAACAAGGACATTCAATCCTTATGGATGATCAATCGATTCCTATTATGATGTTAGGATGAGGCCATAGATGAGGGCTACCCCCACCTAAAGATCATATTGTATGCTAGACTTGTGGGCAACTAGGCCATGTGTCATCATGATGCCCACAAAGACAAGAGCAAGAAAAAGGAAATGAGGCAAACAAACACTGCTCAGAATGTGGAATTTCACATATATATTCCAATTGTCCACAACGCAAAGCCAACAGTGGAAAGGCCATTATGCCCTCTATTTCCTTAAGCTTATTTTCTATGGAGATAATCAAGGATGAAGACTCTATTCCCATTCTTGTCCATGCCATCACTCATGCCCAAAGCAAAGTGGGAGGAATTAATCTTGAGGGGTCAACAACCTTGAATGGATCAGTTATTGGCAAGAAAAGTGCCAAGAAGCATAGAAGATGAGTTGAACTCAAATTAAAAAGTGAAGGCCTCTCCTCACTACCACCTACAATCACTATCTCCAGCACCGAGAGTGCCATCACAACACCACCTATACTGAAAATGAGACACTAGAAAAAGATTGTGCTTATTTAGGCTCAGTAACTAGTATCAACAAAATCAAGGAGTGGGTAAAAACCACTCAAGACTAGCAAAAGCAAGCACAGATTGACAAGAAAATTGACCTCCCTAGCTTGTCTCCTATATCTAATAAATCCAACCAAGCGTAGATATGGCAAACCAATGAGCTCACCACACTAGAACATTGAGGGAGCCATCGCCCTTGGATCATGATCTCTATTTTGATCTAAGTCAATCATAATATCTCTATGAGCATATTGAACCGAAAATGATTGCCTCATTTACATCAACAATAGTCAAAATGCCACTCAAAACTCTACTAAAAGGTATTCTAACTATTTGGCAAGGATTAAAGGCCTAGCCAATCACACCATGCTCCTCAGATCAAGCATAATGCACTTTTGACCTTGAGTGCTCTTAGGATTAGCATGTTTTGAGAGGGTGTCGAATTGACCTCCCTAGCTTGTCTCCTATATCTAATAAATCCAACCAAGCGTAGATATGGCAAACCAATGAGCTCACCACACTAGAACATTGAGGGAGCCATCGCCCTTGGATCATGATCTCTATTTTGATCTAAGTCAATCATAATATCTCTATGAGCATATTGAACCGAAAATGATTGCCTCATTTACATCAACAATAGTCAAAATGCCACTCAAAACTCTACTAAAAGGTATTCTAACTATTTGGCAAGGATTAAAGGCCTAGCCAATCACACCATGCTCCTCAGATCAACCATAATGCACTTTTGACCTTGAGTGCTCTTAGGATTAACATGTTTTGAGAGGGTGTCGAGCGGCATGCAATACTTCCTATGGAAACCCCTAGGGATACTACATGCGCCTTGGAATAGTGGATACTAGGGCTGGTGTGACTGTAGTTAATCTTATCCCCACTGCATATATTGGGATTCGACTCACCACTTCCCAATTAGTGACATCAATGCTCTCATTGATTAGGAATCCAACTATACCACCTTGCTATAGTGCTATTGGAAGAACCTAGGGCAACCTGCATTATAGCTTACCAATGCAATGCTTAACCCCTATACAGAATGACCATAGTCTTTGTTGGATCGCTACAAGCTTGCAAACATAATCGAGATAGAAACTATTCCACTCCTTTTTTATATTCTGCCCAACACAAAAGATTGGATCAAGGCCCTATATCGATGATTTGTTGCTTGATTATGGATCACAATCATTCATCTACTCGTAGTACGCGTCAACATCATTTTTAATCAGAATCCTTTGAGTGCAAATAAATAAATTAACATTGCCCTAATTCCAAGTAGCATATCCATACAATGGTTGGAGGCTACTCAAATTGCTTTTGCAACAAACTTATATTCCATGCAGAGTTAATACATATGTATGCACATCACATACACGCATGCATATATGTGTGGCTTAACATATTACACAAATTGGAATGTAGACACCTATGTTGCATAGATAATTAGATCTAGGATGTTTATAAGTGATAGAATTGTTCTTGGGTATGTGTACATGATATTGGGTGAGAAAAGACTAATCGCGGCGGATAAAGGGGCTCAAGGCATAAGCACGGCTCATGCGTACATGCATGCATGCATGTGTATTGATATATTTATATACATGCACAATAAAAACCACAATTATAGTAGCACACGAAAACACATGGAGGTGTGCAAACACACATGCACACATGCATGCATGTATGCACATACACGAGACAACCCAAGTGGACACGCTCTATAGACTATTTTACCAAGGTAGGATCCAAAAATGTTACATATATATCTATTCCATCTCTCTCTCTCTCTCTCTCTCTCTCTCTCTCTCTCTCTCTCTCTCTCTCTCTCTCCATACACAAATCAAATGTTTTCTTTTCCTACATGCATAAATGTCTGCCCTCTGAACACACTCCCCTTAATGTTTTGCCAACAAAGGCAAGCATCAATGCAACCTAAAAATTTATATGTTGTTTTTCTTACATAAAAATTGTTCGTTAGCATGCACTCCTTTATATTGTATACAACCTTATACATGGAATTTGTGAAGAACATTTATCTTGAATTATACTTATGCACGATTAATAGATGACAATTGTATTGACATGAGTTGACAAAGGGGATAGAACTAGTGCAATAATGCATATATGCACACATGTGCACATATGTGATCACACACACACACACACCCCGAGTCTTGAATTGGAAAATTCATGTGAATGCATTATTACATGTAGACATAAAAATGTTGTCAATTATAAAGCACATAATTAATTACATGATTATATATGAATAATCTCGACAAATAACCTCTTCAAATTGATACAATTTCACATAAGACGTGGAACACATTGTTCATTGTGCACAAAGCACACATGTTGTTGCGAGCAAAAAAGGAAAGTGACAGTGTTAAAACATGATAATTTCCCTTTACTCACAAAATTGCGAAGCGGACTAGGCAAAAACTCGTGAGCCGAGAGTCCCTCCGCGCGGCTTGTGGCTTTTGTCTGGATGTAGGTAGTCTACGGAGAGAGAGCCCGCGCTTTGGGCTGCTCGGTAGAACACGTCTGGAACCTTGAATGACGTCGTATTCGTAAAAGGAAGTTGGTAGCCTGGCCGCCACTAACAGGACTCCGGAGCTTCGTCCAGTCTGTGAAGAGCTTCAAGAGCCCCCAGGCGCACAGGCTAAGTAGGGTGCCGAGCACCGTGAGGGAATTCTAGGTGTTATGATTCATGTAATCATACTTGCTGGGGCAATTCAATGTGAAGGGGATGAAGCCGCTCTCTCTCTCTCAATCAGTCCCACTTGTCCTAATCACGAAGACGCCGCCTTTGATACATGTCATTATAATTTATCTACAGACAACCTGCATCTCATCATCTTCGAGCATTATTCCCTGCTTCTGTGTCATAAGGAGGCTACTGCAACCCCTTTTCTCCTCTTATGTGTGTCCTAATGCTACCTATGAAGTGTGATTCCCAATCAATCACTGCCTGCCATGTCTACTGTGTGTGAGTGTAAGGCATGTCTTACTGTCTGACATCCATTTGTCTCTCACATTCTGTGCATAAACCTGCTCTTGGACAAGCAAAGGGGCAGAATTTGTCAATATGGAGGAATTCACGTAGCATCTCCTACTTTTTTCCTACAATTGAACCCCCCAAACCACCACAAATTCCCAAATTGCAAGTTGCATGGCCACCACCCAAAACTAGGCTCCCCAAGTTGCCCGAAGGTGAAGGAATCAAATTCCCAAGCATCCACCCTTGGAACAACAATCAAAGAAGAAAGTTCGATGCCGTGATCATGCATTGAGGCATTTGCTACATGATGTGGACTAAAAACATATTCTTTTGTAGCATTCATCTAGCTTCTAATGCTTTGTTTTTGCACGATTGCTACATTTGGCAACAGCTATTCCTTGCCTACTTTCCAAAAGAGCTATGCACACAATTCAATACTTTCCAAGTGTGTTCATTAGCACATTCCCAACAGTCGTGTTTGTTAACACATCCTTGATCTACTCACCAAGAGGCCAAACTTACCAAGGCAATCTACTAGTTGTGTTTTTTAACACATTCCTACTAGTTGTGTTCGTTGACACATACTTAATCCCTATCATGCCCAGCAGGAGGACAAACTCTAGTCAAACACTTCGAATTCAATATAAATAGTCTCTAGAAGATTTTGTGTTCTCTTTTCTTCTTTCTCAAGCTTCACTTCTCTCATTGCATCTACTATTGTCATTGTAAGAGGGTCTTGGGTGAATATAACATCCCCTCTACTAAGGGCTCAACATGTGGAGCATCCCTTGGGTACGTGAAAAACCTTCAAGAGCTACAATATCAAACAATCATTTGACTAACTCCTTGTATCAACGTGTTCCATCCAAATCTAAGGTCTATTAGCTCTCTCTAATGGAAAATTGTTTTGGTTCTATGCCTTATTTTCTTTCTAACCTCTTCTTAGATTTATGTATCTATGGATTACTCCTCTTGCTATTGAGGTTTATCTACTCTAGGTCCTATAATTTACTTGAATTATAGTATCAAGTCCTAGGTTTATGCCTTGGGGATATATCAACTCTCTTTTGTAGCACTTGCCTCCTTCACTAGTCGTTTGTTTCCTAAAGCAAAAGTGTGTCCTATACTCACAAGTATAGGTTGATCTAGCCTAGGGTAAGGTATTCACCTCTAAAAATTCGATTCACTATGTTTGTGGCTAGATTCTCTCTCTCTCTCTCTCTCTCTCTCTCTCTCTCTCTCTCTCGTTGGGGTAAAAGGCCTCTGGGCCTGCCCGTGTACACTATGACTGCCCATTCTTTATTCATATATAATATGATAGTGCAATAAGGCTGTCAATTCAGTTGGACAGCATCTACATTGTGTGTGCTCTTCTCTCCCGCATCTTTCTCTTCTCATTCTCCACTGCCATTGCATCCCCTTCAAGTGGTATCAGAGCTTTAGATCAAAGCTTGATCATGGAGCTTGGCCTGACATTACTTCAGCCCGGATTGAAAACCTAGAGCTTGGAGCTTCAATGCCAGTCATGGCTTCTTCCCCCCGAGGTAAGATTTCATCTCCCACCTCTCCCCGGCCCTCATAAGCTCTTTGCAGGTGTTCCTTAGCTTCATTGGGCACCTTGTATGGCCCCATTTGCCCCCTTATCCTCAGTATAACCAGTAGGCCCCACAGTAGCAGCTCACGTTTTTTGCACCTGTTTCAAAATCTAGCTCAAAAATCCCATTTTTTCTCATATCTTGGGCATCCGAAACCCGATTTAGGCAAGGTAAGAGTCTAACTTGGGATTTTGCCACGCTCCGGATGCAATGTGATGTCAAATCTGCCAAATTCTGATCACAGAATTTTCTATAACAGATCTAAGTTGATTTATAGCAAGAAAATGTCACGCTCTTAGCTTATATGATGCTCTCGAGGCTTAGTATTTGATGCCCAAATGCTTTGGGAATGTTTGCCCAATATTTTGAGATGCTTTGGGACTTGGTTTAAGCTTCCATATCTCAATTTATGCAAGGATTTACTACTGTACATTGTTTGGGCAGCAAGGTTTTATCAAGGACAGCTTATGCATAATGCTCTTTGTTGACATTCGGGTGTCCTGTTGGATGTATTGATGCTTGCTCATCATGGTTTATGCCCGGATATGCTATTTGAGAGCTATTGAGCCTTGATTTGGATGCGGACACTTCATTGTTGGTTGGGATTTATGCTACCTTGGTTGACAGGTTATTTTACCTCCAGTTTGGTTATGCCTATGGTCTACGGGTGTTCTCGACTACTCGGGGTGATATGTTGATGTATTTGGATGATGTCACTTTGATGTTCATGTTCCCTGATGCTTCTTGAGCAAAGAGTAGAGCTCAATTCTTGGTTCATTGTCATTTTCTTTGCAGCTGACATTTCACTTGACAAGGTTTATGCCTCGTGATGTGGATGCTTTTGGGTTTGGCTGCAGTATGGCATATGTTTAGCCTTGAATCGACTTGCATTTGAGAATTTTGTGGAGCAGTTTGCATTTGGTTGGCTTATCACTTTTGCAGCTTGGATGCTATTTGGCCTTAATGCCCCGACTATGGATCTTGGATTTACTTGGAGATGCAGATACATGTTTGAGCAGTGCTTGCTCCATTGTCTTGGTAGTTGGTTATTGAGCTTTCATTGCTCATTGATGCTTGGTTCTTTGCAGGTTACTCCTTGATCAGTGGGCTTCTTGATAGTGCTTGGGCTTAGCAGTTATGGCTTTGTTGCTTTTGTGTTGCCTAGCTTTGATACTAGTTGGGTTGCTTTTACCCATACAAGTGAGAGAGCAGTTGCTCTTGATGCTTACCCAGTTATGCACTTTGTCTACTATCATGTACTTTACAAAGCCACTTATTTGGATGTTGTTGTACAGATACTTGGGCTTCTCTTGGAGCTTGACCGTTGCAGGATCTTATGCCACTTACCGGTCTTGCATTGACTTGGATGCTACTATGTGGTCTGATGTACTGCAGAGTCATGTTTGCCATTATGGTTATGGGCTGATTTCATGGCTGAATATCATATGCTCTTATGACAGATGTCTTATGCTTTACCATACTATGGTTGGTTATGTCATGCCGTTGGCTACGACTCTTCTTCATGTGGGAGCTTTTGCATCCTTGGTTGATGCCTTTATGTCCTCCCGTCTGTTGAGGTTTTGTGAGCCTTTGCAGCATGCTTCTACCACTGATGTAGTTGCAGATGATTGTCTTTATGAGTAGGTTCCCTCCGTTTGGATAGCCCTCAACTGCTTGAGCTCCATGGATGCTATGGATAGCCCTATTCATGACTTGGATTCCTTGTCGTCTTCTACAGGTTCTTCTACTTCACATGTTGTTTGCCTCCATTGTGGGAAACTTGGGCATATTCAAAGAAATTGCTTTAGACGGATTAGAGAGGAGCAGAGATAGACACAGACTCGACATGAGCAGAGAGTCAAAGATACAATAGATGCAGCAGGTGTTACCACTCTTACTAGTGGTGAGGTACATGTAGTTACCCATGATGATGCAGTTGAGCATGTACTCTTGTCATCTTATTTCCCTACTGCTTACTTACTCAGTGATCAAGCCTATGCGTTTGATTGGCTTTTGGACTCTATGGCATCTTGTCATGTTACCCCTCATAAAGCATGGTTCTCTTCTTACACAAAGGTTGACGAATGTTTTGATTTGGGCCTTGAGCAGTCTTATGCTATTGCTGGTATAGGGGATATACACCTAGCTTTGCCTAATGGGACTTCTCTTATACTCAGGGATGTTTTACATGTTCCCATACTCAATAAGAGCTTGATTTCTATCAATTAGTTGCATAATGCAGGATATACTATTTTTGCTCACGATAGGTTATGGAAGATCTGTCATGGTTGCTTGGTTTTGGCCAAAGGTTCTAGAGTTGGTTCTCATTTCCCACAATGCATGTCTCTCATGTGGGAGATTCTATGGTTGCAGTTATCCGGGTGCCACATGCATTGTTATGGCATTATCGCCTATGCCATATGCACCACAGAGAGATGGAGATCTTGTCTCGTTTAAACTCATTGTTGCCTCCTACGTGACTTACAAATCTTGATGCTTGTCATGATTGTACTCTTGGTCCTTGCAGAACCCCCTTGGCTTATGGCAATCGTACGAGGTATGCTCCTCTAGATCTTATCCATTGGGCAGTATATGGACCTATGCCTTTCCAATCACTTGGTGGAGCGTCGTACTTTGTGACCTTTGTTGATCATGCTACCCACCATGTTTGGGCTTTTTCCTTGAAGCAGATTGAGGCTGTTGTAGTTATTCTTGACAGGTTTATGGATTCTGCTGGTAGCAGGCCTAGGTGCTTGCAGATGGATTATGAGAGTCATGCTCTCTCTCCCAGCTTTCGAACCTCTTATCAGCAGTATGGCATTGACTTATTGTGCCCACGGTATTATGGAATTGCTCATGGCATGTGCCTGATCTTACAAGCAGAGGTTGCTTCTATGCTTACCACAGTTGGGTTGTCTTATAGCTTTTGGGCTGAGGCCCTTATGACGGCAATCTATTTGGTTAACAGGACATCGTGCTTGACCTTGGATCGTATTACACCCCATGAGGCATGGAGTGGCATGTAACCCTCCTATGATTACTTGAGGATATTTGGCTGCCAGCCATCTGTACGTATGCCACATGAGCCTATGTCACGTAGATGTATCCTCCTTAGTTATGGAAATGGTGACTTTAAGGCTTACTGATTATGGGATTTGGATGCCCAATAGGTCATATGCAGCCATCATGCTGTCTTCTATGAGACGCAGACACCTCTCAAGCCTCTTGATGAGCGTTCGGTACGCTTTATGGTTGATTTTACACCAACTCTAGTACCATTACAGCAAGCTATTAATGCCAAAAATGAGACACTTATTGGCCCAAATGACATAACTATGCATAGCAATCAAGGTCAAGATGTTGGTGGTCAGTTGCTAAACCCCTTTTAGGTTCACAACAACTGTTTTCTTGTAGTTTTGTAGACTAGACAGCCAGCCATATGTCAGTCTTCCGCTTCACTGAGGCCACATGTAGTCTTGAGACCCCGTTGGATGAGTGACCGGGATGTTGGCTCTCTTTCAGTGATTGACTCTAGAGAGTTTGACTGCTCTCCGTTGTCTTGATGCGCCACGGTGATGCTATGCGTGACTCTGATGCTTTACATCCATGCACTGATGAGTTGTGCTTGTTTCATGAGAAGCATTCTTGGATTGCTCCATTGTATGGAGCTACGGGATCACTTATCTCCTGGATGTCATGGACTCGGGGATGCTTGAATCTTCTTCTGCAGAGGTTCCTGACACTTCTTGCACAGCTCGCTTTTCGATTGGGCATTGGGTGAGATGTCATGATTCCTCACCTTGTCTTTTTTTCTTTCTTTTCTTTGTTTTCACTCCCCAGCCACATTAGCCTTTTAGTGGGAGATTTTTGGGGTAGAAGGTCTCTGGGCCCGTGTACACTATGACCACCCATTCTTTATTCATATATAATATGATAGTACAATAAGGCTATCAGTTCAGTTGGACAACATCTACATTGTAATTGCTTCTTCGATTTTCAACTCAAGTTGTAAGGTTTAAGGTGACTCAAGTTGTGTTTTTGGAGTTTAGGGTACAGACACTGGCTTCTTTTCTACTCTTATGAGACTAGGCAATATGTATGGGTGGAGTGCAAGTCCAATAGACTTCTAGTTACAACTCTCAAGACAAGATTCTCACAAGATTCAACTTCTCTCTTAAAGAATGAAATGTGTCTCTCAAAGTGCCATGTATTGGTACTCTCAAGTGGATAAGAATGGGATCAATGTTTCAAGTCTATGAGGTTCATGTTATGGCCTTTTCTATCTCTTGGTAATTAGGTTGACCCTATAGACTGTGAAGGATACAACTGGAGATAAGTTATGAACCAACTCAAGGTAGTCAATGTGCAACAACTTGAGGTGACCAAGGGGAGAAACTCAAGGTAAGGTGGATGATTACTTGTTAGTAGCTAGCCTACATGTTGGTAAGGATAAAGATCTAGAAGCCAAGAGGCTCTTAGGCACAAGAGGCTAACCTCAAAGGTCAAGTTGTGTAACTCAAGAAATGCTTAGAAAGCAACAAAACGTAAGAGAATAGTGCAAGTCAAGGTAGATTAAGTTACTTTCTAGAGAAAATGATGGTGGCTTTACTTGCCCACGGAATGTTCAAGTCTTAATATGACTTCAAGGACAAAGTGTGACTCTTTAGGTCATCCAAAATGTGATCAAGCTAAGTGCTAGACTTCCTCGAGGTAAGTGAAGGTTGCTTGTTGCAAGCCCCTTTGGTCAAGTTGGAGGTGCTAGAAATGTTGTGGCCCTTGGAAGGCTCTTATGGTAGATGTAAGTGACCTTATAGGTGCCCAACTCAAGGTAAACAAGCCTCTTATTTCAATGTAAGTGGTGTAATGCAAGTTGAGGTAGGTGAGTGGAGGTCAAAAAAATTCAAATAAAACCATTTAGAGTCCTAATTCTACTTAATTGTTTTCACCATTTTCATGCCTTACTATGCATATGGAACTCTTGCATTGATCACCCATAATCATCAATTTCAATATCTCAACCTTCATGCTTTTATGCAAGTCTCAATTCATCTCTCAAACATTCCCAATGCATGACAAGTATAACCACAATGTTTCTCTATCATGCTCATTACACAGTCAATTCAATGCAATACATAAAGGCATGTCAAGAGGG
This sequence comes from Lygodium microphyllum, assembly GCF_053477565.2. Lineage (NCBI taxonomy): Eukaryota > Viridiplantae > Streptophyta > Polypodiopsida > Schizaeales > Lygodiaceae > Lygodium > Lygodium microphyllum. Next base: position 143,384,815 of record NC_141141.1, read on the forward strand.
TCAAATTCCAAGCATGAATAGAGTATGCCTATGCAAAAAATTTACTGAGCCAACACTAAAATTGTCAAGTCCAATTATAATTTGCTACTTAAGCGACCATACTGATAACAGGCATTTCAAATTCATCATCATGTTAAATCGAGCCTCCATGGACATCTTTTAAGAAATTGATCATACATGGGGCTTACCTACTTCAAAGCTCAATAATACAAAATCAGAGAACAACTATAAATTATAGTAAATACTTTGAACGTTATAAAGATACAACACTCCAATAATTTGAAATCCAATTATGTTCTTGTTGGGCTTCTACAAGTCACTAGGAGTCTAGCTAGTACATATGTTTAAGCATGGATACCATCCAAGCTCAATTCTTCTCTTAAAACATTGATTTCAGCATGAAACCTATAGCTCATGGTCAAGAGTGTATTGATGGCTCAAATTAGCACCCTGATGACCTCATGGAGTCTTCAAAAAGTTGAAAAAAATCAAACCATGTGTGGTTCAGGCTTGATATGTAGCAAAACTCATTCAAGTGGCTAATTTAATATGGAAAATAAAACCCTTGTCAAGTGCGGGGCCTTTGGAGCCCAAATTATATCTGCAATGTTGATTTGATAAGAGCTAGTTAGGCTCTATTATTATGTTGCCCGATGGATAACCACTCATACCCAATGTATATATACTTCAAGAAGCCCATATGAAGCAGGTTTTTGGGCCTATCATGGTTGCAACCAAAATCAACACAAAAATCCACTCAATACAAGCATGTTAAACTAAAAAATAACTTATTAGTCATGGTGAGACCAGCTAGTTGAAGGTAGCACTTATCTAAACCATATGGATGCATAAGGATGAGATGATGTCAATACTTTTAGAACATAAACAATGTATGTTCAATAATTTCATGAATCTAATCATCAGTAAAATAAACCCCAATTGCTACAAGCAATTAGAAGCTATTTTAGACTAGTTAAACAAGTGAACAACTAGCTAGTCAAACCTTAAGCATCCCAATCATATACCATGATCATGTTTGTTAAAAATTAGTAAATTTGATCAAAATAGAGTGAATATTCAAAGTTTTAATGATCATATACCCTCGTCATGGCACAAATAACATTCGTGCATCTTGCATAGGCTACTCAAGCACATTCATCCAAGCAATGCTAGACAAGAGGGTGGGTTATTTTTTTCAAGTTTTTTTCATTTAATGAAGAAAGGGGTTCCTAATCTAGAACACAAATCAACAAATCAAAGTACTCTAGTTTAACCTACAATCACTCGTGGATTGCTCACTTGTCAATCTATCCTTCCTATTATATCTTGATGAGGTTTCAACTATTATGAATACTTCGTTACAATACCTCCTAGTGATCGGCTTTGTTGTAATGTTACAAGACATGTCACGAACATGGATACGGACCATGCAGCCAAAAAGAAGCAGAGGAAGACCAAGGAAGCCCAAGTCAAAAAGTGAATGAAGAAGCTCATTCTGCCCATGTAGGAAAAGTGGAGGAGAATGCAAGCTTAGAAAAAACATGGGAGAGCACCGAAGATTCTAGCAAGGCTCTCTCAAGGATGAAGGAGGTCCTCTCAAAGATGAAGAAGATCCTATCAAGGATGAAGAAGGTCCTCTCAAGGATGAAGGAGAACAAGGGCTCTCCCAAGGAAGGTGCACGGTGCAATGTAATTTATTTTATAAGAGCTCCAGGCTCTCTCCTATGCAAGTTGTAAAGTCTAAATGTACATGGGTGAAGGAATAAGGCAACTAGAAGGGAATAGGGAAAGAGGACCTTGGCAAGATGCCTAGTCATGTAAAAAAGGGGATGGGTGCCTAAGGGATCACAATCTTATACCATCATAGAAAAGCCAATGACTAACTAAACCTTTCATGAAGTATTACAAAATTTTTGGTCATTGGGTTGCTTAAGGACACGTCCTAAACACTAGTCACAATATCAATAATGGATCAATTTATGTTACCCAACCAATATATATTCAGATATTAATTACCTTAGTAAATAAAGTTACAAGTATATTGTATCGTTTTTGAGAACCTACCCCTAGCTTTTGTCTAAATGATGACATTGTCAATTTTTTTGAGGGGGCGTGGCTGTAATGTACCCACCTTGGTACCTTAGACATCATGTGGCATTCAACAAAAAATTTTATCAGGGATGTTATGACTTTTGTTACACAAGATTTTAGAATAATAACATTCAAGAACTTTGAATATATTAATCTTATTGATTTTTTAAAGATTTTTAAATATTTTCTATGTTTTTTAATTATGAAAAAACACGGATCTTAAATTTTGGATTTTTCCAAATTGCTCAAGAACTTAAGATAAAGCACTAAATCTTATCAACACAATTGTAATGCTTCAAAGAGATTTGAATTTGGAGTTCTATATTAAAAGCTATAGTCATTTGGAGTTATGTCCCATGTGCAAGATTTTTACATGTGTGCTACACAAAAGTGCGGATCAATGGTATTTTTACTCTTTTAGTATATGTTTTTTTTTCAAATGTATATATCCCCTTCTTGAGCTAAATCTCTCAAAAAACACTCAAAATAGCTTACTTCAAGCTTAAGGTAAGCCCTCCTCTCTAACTATATAAACAACCAATTGTAACCTAAGAGACACAAAATTCTCTTGGAGGAGACACCACTCTACAACTACAAGCAAAGTTAGAGGGAGTATTTGAATCTCTAATTTCTCTCCTCTTCTCAAGTATGGCATAGGGTCTCTAACAAAACCCATCAATCTTTTTCCCTCTCCTTCATAATCGTGTGGAGTTTTGATTAAAATCTATTGAGATTTTTCTCTCCATAATCACATAGAAGTTCTACTAAAATCTATTGGGCTTTTTTGTCTTTTTTGTAATCACATAGAAACTCTACCAAAATCTACCCAATTTTTTCTCTCTTTTCTATAATTACGTGGAAGGTCTATCAAAAATCATCCATCTTTCTCTCTCTTTTCCACAATTTTATGGAAGCCCTCTCAAATCTACTATTAAAGAAAGTCAATATAATATGTTATGAAGGAAAGAAGACTATAATGGAAGGTGCTTCTAGAGAATTCAAGGAGGATGCCCCATGATACATTCAGTTGATGTTATTGAGAATGTAAACTACACTATATCTACTTCATGATAATCATGATTGACTTGTTTATTTCATATTTAGCTATTTTGTTCAAGTTCAAATGGTCACTTTAGTTAAATTTGTTCATTAATTGGAAAGGATTGTATGCTTTCCTTTGATACACCAATAAGAAGATTTAAGAGGATCTGCAAGGCTATTGGATTCATGAGACCAATGAAGCCATTAGTAGTTGGACTTGCCCTATGGTCCAACAAGAATGTTAGCATACTTGTTTAAATAACTTGAAAGGACAATACTTGGTATCTAGGGCCAAGAGCTAAGTGGTGAAAAAGGCCAAGAACATTGTTGTTTCATCACCTTAGGCAAAGGAGCTTAGAAGGGCTTTAGGCGAATGAATTCCTTAGTGGCCTATATGGGGATGTTGAACTTTGTGATCCCATGTCCTAGATGGGGATGGATGACTTTAAATACTAGCTAGAAGGTGGGACGACCTTGAGGGGTTGAGTCCGTATAGGGATTGAGATGGCTTTAATTGGGATCCTTATGGGGATTGTAATAAAGGAGTTGAACCCTACTTAAAAGACATTATTTTCACATCTTACACCTAAAGAGCATATAATGAACCTTGTGTAACAAGATAACAAAAGGAAGCCACTTGTGTATATTATCATAGTGTGGAAACATGCTTTTCTGATTAGATAAATAAACAAAACTTGTTGAGGAAAGTGAAAAATCTTAGTCGTGATAATTTAGCACCTATGGTTAGGTGGACCCAATACGTCAAGCAGCTTTCATAGATGGAGGTGCCAGAACATGACCCCTCTCCAACTGGATAGAACCCAGCTTAACATTGTTTTAGGAAAAATTGAGTGTAGTTAATTAGTAGTCCTAATGGTCATAACAATTTAAAAGACAACTCCAATCTCTATAAATGAAGTGCAGTGGTAGCCCACTCTCACCTTTTATCCTTCTTAGGGGGGTGTTAGAGTTCCTTTTAGGAGGCCTTTGAAGTTTAGGGGCCCTAAGGTTGATCCTTCAAGTTGAGCCCTAGATGTTTCGTCCTCATTTCATCGCTACAAAAGAGACTCAATGACCACATGAGCAACTAATTCCATGTATCCAAATTGGGTCCGAACAATGGTGTTCATAGAGAGGTGTCCAGGCCTCTACTAAGCATTGCCTTCTCTAGCCTAAGAGCTACATCACACTTGTTTTGAAGGTGATCCTAAAAACTTGTGGTTCAAAATAGTAAAGCATGTTTGCTTCTCCCACCTCAACCAAGGTGGAGAGGCAAAAGATGGTGATACATCGTGACAACTCACATATGGGAGTATACATTATGCATGTTAGGTTACTTGGCACAAACCATTAGGGAAGTCACACATGAAGTAACCACCTATAATTCATTTTTTTAGATATACTTGAGAAATGTTGACATCGATCCTTTTGTCTTTTGCAGAACCACTAGTCCTACCAATATTGACTTTGAGAAATTTTATATTCATATCCGTGACGCTTGAGTTATCGTGCTACATTTAGAGAAGAGATCAAAACATGCTATAGAGGCCTTGTTCAAAGGCAAAATCATGGAAACATGGATGCAATCTAAAGCATCCAAACTTATGGGAAGACCCTAATGAGATCCTACCATCCTTAACCTCATCTAGCTGCCATTGGGTGGAAGGCCACCTGACAATGCGACTTGTGTGCTTCATGGTGGCATACACTACCTCATGGAGGAACTCAATTACCGTCAAGTGACTACAACTAGATGTGTTAGCTACATGAGCATGATTGTTACGAGAGGCAAGCAACATCACAACAATAACAACTTTCTTCTCACTTAAAAATATGTGGCTAGACATACCCCAAAAGCGAACCAACATGTTTCCTTGTTGCAAACTTGGGCACAGAAGATCATACAATAATGTGAATAAAGGACGAGAACCTAAATAGCTCCCTCCAACACTCTTCGTCCTCTCTAACATAAAGCAAAGTGATTCCACTAGTGAATGAGGGATCACAGCTTGATGTACCACCATGGAATGTCATTAGTATATAAAGTAGCAAAGGGAGGCCACTTTTGAAAATATGTCGAAGTGCTCCATGGCAAAGGAAGGAAAGGCATGACATGATCAATTGAATCTTCTCCTTCATGTACCTTGTGAGCAGCACTATTGAGGAAGAACTCAAAAGAGATTCCCAAGCAATCATCCAATGCAAATGGTTGCATGATGAGTGGGAAAAGTTGTTGCAAGTGGATTCTCACTCACGTGTCGGGCTTTAACATCAACCAACAAAGAGGCTTGAGCGTGATGGATTCTATGACCACTCATTTCTTGCATGAAGTCTATGTTAGAACAATAGAAAAATGAAAGAAATGCTTCAACATTTGTGTGAGTGCAAACAACCATGAAGATTATACTATGAGCAAGAAGAAAATGCCCTTCTATTATTATCTATAAATCAAACAGGGAATGTATGGTTGCTATAAGTAGTATGTCTACATAAATTGCATTGTCATAGTATATGTCTATATAATACACATTGTCAAGGACCTTTATCACCGAAAATAATAAAGCACATTCAAAGTTTATTGTTTATAAACACGGTTTGGGATCCAACAATATTGAAATGTTAATTTTCATACAATATGCTCACTCAAGCATACCATGAAAACTTAGGGCTACAATTTCACCTTTAGCATGCACAATTTGGAATTAGACACATAAGTGTACTCACCACATTCTAGTCCTTTGAGGCAACCTTTCATGCAACTTTGTGTTCGACTTTTTGTTTGGTCATGCAACAAGGCCACTCATAAACCTTCTACATCAAGTATTGGCATATGAGCATTCAAAGAGGCTAACAACATAAGAGATAATCTCACATAATGCTTCACGAATCCATTGCAATAAACAGTGTAAATATTGCTATAAGACTTAACCGTGTTATAAATGGTTGTCTTTATTTGACAACAATAGGTTTATCTTTAAGAAATAAGTGATAGCAACAAATGTCTTTATTTAAGATAAATTAAGTGACAATAGCAAGTGTTTGAAGCAAATGTTTTGATAGCAATAGTATAGGGGCAAAGAGAGAGAGAGAAAGAGAGTCAACACTCCTATACAAATGTAGCAAAAGACAACACTAGAAGAACATGGCAAAGATTGTTCGGCATCAACAAATCTCACAACCAAAAGGGTAGCAATGCTCAAGAAAATGTTAGTTACCTAAAAACCATCGAGAGCTAGAAATCTGAGACCATTTGAGAATGTGCACGAAGCAGAAGTGGAAGCATTTGAAATAAAATCACAAAACACATGAACAAAAGAGAGGGCATAGCCATGGGCAATGGAATCTAGGGCATAAGCATGAGATAAGAGTATACATCTCGTTGTGTGACCAACCAACAATCCCAAGCTCTCTTTCCTTTTCTTTTTACAGTGCCAATGGCACCCCAAAGTGGGTGGTTGTAACTAGATTGTCACTAAAATCTTGTTTTGTATGCCTTTGTCCTAAATGCTTTTGAGGCATCGAAAAGGACATTAATACAACTCTCTCTCTCTCTCTCTCTCTCCGTAAATCTCTCTCTCTCTCTCTCTCTCTCTCTCTCTCTCTCTCAAGTTTGAAGTGATGGATTAGCGAAAGCAAGGAGCACTACATATCTCATGAATAGATGCAACTCCTCTCTACATATCTCATGAATAGAAGCAAGTCAACCAACCAAAAAAGCACAATAATTAGCAAGTCAAAGGCACCCAAATCATGACACTAAATGGCCAATAAGAGGGCCACACACACATGCACCCACCCATGAAACACACCGCTTCTCACCAATTGTGGGGATTGCCCACACATACACAAACCATGGGACATACCATGTTAAATAGAGATCTCCTATCTTACCCATTTGTGATCTACTCTTTTCGCCTCAACCTTCACAATGGGATGGAGCCACACACTAATACCATGAAAGAAGACATAAAACAACACTCCTCACTCAAAGTACACAATGAACAAATAAAGGGGCAGCCACTAATTATGCGACCATTTGATGAATGTGTGATAAGTTGTATAAATAGACCCAAACACGGATGCCACACAGTATGCCAAATGTGAACATAAGTAGGGACTATTCCATGGGATGGCTGTGCCCACACCATTCCTTGTTAGACAAGAGGGGGAGAAAATTAAACTTGATAATTTCACAAATAATAATATCTTGGAGACCTATGCACACATTCAACCCCTTTGCACTACCGCTCAAGAAGATAGCATTAACTATTTGCTTCCATTACACATTGCATATAACCACTGGCAATCTATAACAAGAAAAAAGATGTGGTCCTACACAAGTTGTCTAGTTATAAACATATGGGCACTGTTTGTGTTTGCACTATGTTTTTGTTCACAAGAAACAAGGTTTAAGACATGCCTATGTTCTAAATTCTCAAGATATGCTTGAGTGGTAAATCTTTGAATAAAACACAACTAAAAATGTATACATTTGCATCAAACACATGATTGTTGAATCAGTTACATGGATTGAGATCCTTGTGTTCTATTTCTTGGAACACAATGTTTTACCCAAAAGCATGTGTAATGCAGTGATCGTTCAAAATGTGTTTGCTATTGCAATGCACAGTTCCATTAGTGCGGATGGCTGTTAGCATAGCAGTGAGGAATGGTTAATATCATGTTAACTTAAATGGGACTGCTATTGCTTGACAATGCCCCTTGCTATCCAGAAATGAGGTGCACAAAAGCTCGCCATTTTCACCCCAAAGCTCATCAAAATAAAGCTTGCCCAAAAAAAACACATTGGCAATGCCTCTGCATGTAAGGCACAAGTGAAGGAAAAATCACAACCCTTCACTTGCCATGATTAAATGTATCTATTGCCTGAATGCCATATACAAAGTGTAAAAGCAAAAGTGTCTCATAATGGGTGGTTTATGCCAAAAAGGGCATGCAACATTTCAGAGAAGAGTTGCATTCAGCAACAAAACCATACAATACATAAATAAGCACTCGTATGAACATGGTAACAAGAACATCCGTATAAGATAAATGACAAACTGGAACGTTGAATCACAAAACAGGTGGCTAAGAAGAGCAGACAGTCAGAAAACTACATAAGACACTGCTAGGGGAAGGCTAGCAAAACTCTTTAAGGTCACTTATGAGACATGCCTCATTTAAACAAACTTACAACACCAAGGCATCTATCCACTCCAACTATCTTTTCGGCGCCTCAGTGCCGCCATTACCTTGATTGGATCAGTAAGGCCAGTAGCATCCTGATAAAAACTGCCCAGTCAGCAACAATGACAATATCATTTTAAAAAACTGACCAGAAATGTTTATCCTAATCATATTGTAAAAGTACCTGAATTGGCTTCATATGTACACGCATAAATGGGTTTATCTCTAATTCCTCCCCTATCGTAGAGGGCACTGTAGGTCTGTTCTCCATGCGTTGTTGCTTTGCCCAAGCTAGTTTTTCTAAAATAGCATGGTTATCTGGCTCTACCTCCAATGCAAAAGTGAGATTTTTAACAGTATACTGTCAAGAAGATCAACCAAAAAGAGTTAACAGTATATTCCGCACAAACACTTAACTAGTCTGTGCTTAATATGTCTAGTACTGAAGCTCACTTTCAGAATCACATCCTGTAATGATATCTTCCCTGCTTGACGTGACTTGCTCCTAGCTAGTTATACAATAAAACTCTTTCTAAGTACAGAAATCCTCAAAGCATTGCATCCCATGAAACTTCCAGGGCGTAAATGGGTAGACTATTTCAAATCTACAAAACAGGGGTGCTACTCAGTGCAATCAAACTGCAGAGTCCGTTCAGCATCTTCCAACCACTTTTTGCAAATACTGCTGTGATGCAACTACACTTAGAACCACAAGACCAAAACAAGATTATGCAAACTGAAAGATGACAAGAAGAATCCATTACAATATATAGCAATTTGAAACAGAAATGACATTACAGGCAGGTTTGTTGATATCCCAAACACTTAAAAAGTCCATAAAACTGATAAAATTATCTGCAGATTATAAGGAATTCTAGTTACACACCTCATGCCCACAATATACACAGGTGCTTGGATCCAAAAATGCCAATTTTTTACACAGAGAGTTGTACATTTCCTCAGCCGTCCCTTCAAAAAACCTCCCACAACCTCCAATAAACTGCACAAAACATTACCAAGGCAGGTAACTTAAAAACCATTGAGCCAGCTGATGGAACATATTTAATCTTCTCTCCTTTTTTCACTTTTTTCAATAGGAATTTATTTAGTGGTCCCATTTTTTCCAAGGTACCCCAGTGATGAACATAATTTGCATACAATCATGTCCTTAAGTGTTCATCTTACCAAAGTATCTCCAGTGAAAACAGCTGGGCTATCTCCTCGAGAATCGATGACATTGTAGCAAATGTGACCCTTTGTATGACTTCATAAGAGAAAAGAGCACATGAGTAGTTTCCATCAGGGCAACATTCTTTCATAGCAAAACAAAAGATTTTGCTGAGACCAGAGTCTAGCTTTACTACATGATAAAATGATCAGTATAGAATACAGATTGTATGACGTGGACAACAAAAAACAAATTCTAGACGAAAGATAAAAAGGCATGTAAGCAATCAATCTAAATATAAGTAGATGTGATGTCTGACACGCATCAGCAATCAGAATAGATTGTACAGTCCTCAATCTGGTCAAATACTTTCCAGTAATCCATCGTTTTGTTGTTCTTTTGTATCGGTCACTGCTTAAAGATATGTCTCAACTCACGTTGATTCCAAATCATAAAACTTATGTGAGAAGAATGCTAGAGCACAGCAACAAATTTGATGATAATTCTCCTCTTTCAGTGGAAGTAGCTTGGATTTTTTAAACATGCCACCAGACCCTTACCTTGTTGTCTCGACATTATAAACAACCAAGGAGAACTTCAAGGAAGAGAGGCACATTAGTCACTCCCACCCTACTCTATAGGGCTCCCATTGTTAGAAATTTAGTCATCCCCTGAATGAGCATCGGTAGTGTACTGTTGTACAGTTAGCACTCTCAAGCACAGTTACGTTTTTGCTGGATAAAGGTCGGGGACAGTTTCATGCAGTCGTCAGGTGTTTTCCAGCACTCCTGGGCAGTCAAGCAGGCCACACATGCTGTGTAGGATGCCACGTGGCACACGCATTTATTGTGCAGCATTTTATTTATTATTTTATTGCTGTGATTGCTGTTTGCAGCAGTCCGCCAGTTTTAACTGACTGACCTGATCATTGTATTGATAATTTTTTGCCTATTTATAGGCTGGCCAGCCTGTGGTCATCTTCACTTATTTTTCAAGTGGAGAGAGAGATCATCTAGCAAAGATACACTCCACAACCTGTCATGCATATTTACCTTCTTCGTTTTGTTAGAATTTGCCAATTCTATGGGCAGTGCCCAATGTTTTAGTTATGTGGTTGTAGTGTGAACACAACTACATAGATAAGTTGTGTCACCACTTCTAGAGTCAGTTCTAGAGTTAAATAAACTCTAGTTGAGTTAAGGATAGGTCTAACTTACTTAAGACCTATTGTACTTTCATTCTATCATTCTAGCACTTGCATCTTTTGAGTGTGGAACTCCTGCACACTCTTGCTCATTGCCTTGTGCTCACTCTCTCTCTCTCTCTCTCTCTCCCTTCCTCCATTTGGTACCAGACCAGCTTCTACGCAGGGATCTTGAACAGCCATCATCAGCCGGCGCCGCTTTGACAAGGTCCTACTGCAGCCAGCCAATGTTCATCCCAAGGAAGAGAAGTTGTTGTTTTGGAGGAGGTGCTGCTGTTGTTTTCAGCCTGCATGTGCATGCAGTCCCGTACATAGTCTTGCATGCAACTATGCACACATAGCCTCTCTCAGCCTTGTTCGTAATATTCTCAGCCCTGCCCTGCCATTTCCTCAACCTTGCTCGCCATTTTCTCAATCCTGCCCGTCATTTTCAACAGATCTGTGAAAAAATGCAGAAACCCTAATTTTCCAAATTTGGGTGTTTTCAAAAGTTTCTGCATTTCTCATCTGTCTTGCTCATCTCATACCTAATTTCGAAGACATTTTCAATTTCTTACACTCCGTGCCAAGAAATTTGGGGATTTTCGGCCAACTTCTCCAATTTCTAAAATTTCTTCGAGGAAAGTTGGGGCTTTTGCCCGATTCAAGTTCCCATGTGTGAATCTCCACCGAAATAGTCAAGATTGTGCAATTTCTTCCACATTGGTATGAGAAATTTGGGACTTTTCAGGTTTTTTGCTTCAGCACACATCAAAGGTGGATTCCAGCTCTATTGGTTCTTGTTGGCACATGTCCCAAGGCGACATTTCTACAGATATTCAAACTGTAAGGTAAAAAATTCTTCAATTTCTTCGAAATTTTAGGAAAATTTTTGGGCCTTTTGCCATGCAGGCATCCCAAGACAGAAAATCAGCGGTACAACAGCATTCAATTGTTGCTACAATCAGATTGATTAATAACTTTGAGGGAAACTCAAAAATTTTGGTGAGAATCAGCATTAAATTGCTGGAATTTGTACTTTTGTGGGCACACATTACAAGGCAAGTGTACAACAGAAAAATACAGCAATGCATTGCTGTTATTCTTGTGGCTGAGTGCTGATTTGGGTGACATAGTGCATACTTTGGCATTTGTGTGATAGTTTGGCACTTGTTTGACAATCCCAAAGGATTTCTAGTACTCTGAGGAGTTCACACATTATACTTTGGCATTGAAGTATTTGGCTGCAGACTTTTACAAATTCCTAATAGCATAGCACATCAAGGAAACAATGATCAGAATAGCATCCTTGGTGTCCTCACTCAGGAGGACAAGCTTGATGGTTCCAACTACTCGTTATGGAGCTATATGGTCCACAACCTTCTTGTTGTGAAGGACTTGTGGAACTATATTACAGGCGACTTGCAACGACCAGGAGGTCTCACACCTCAAACACCTGAGTGTCACGCTTGAGGACCGGTTGCTAGTGCTACTGCTGCTGCCCCTCCTACGAAGGATCAAAGGAAATGGAATTCGAAGGATACTCAAGCACTTTCCTTCATAGCATTGTCAGTAAAAAGGGCCATCATACCCCATATTCAGCCTTGCAAGACCTCAAAATCAACATGGGACATACTTGCGCACATGTTTGCTGCCCATAATGAGGCCAAGATCTCCTAACTTCGAGAGTTAGCAAATATAAACATAAATAAGGGTGATAGCATGACGGATCACCTTACTCATATACAAGATTTGCATAAGTAGTTGCTCAATGTCGATGAGATTATTCATGATGCTGAATTGGTGAACATCACATTGAGCTCTCTTCCAGAGTTATATCTTGGTTTTCACACCTCTTTGATGTTTTCATTTGGGGGGGCAGGGGGTCAGGGGGGCACAGCAACCCCTTACTTTTGTGGAGTTGGAGGCCTCTAGTAGCAAGAGAAACAAACTCAAAAGAATGTTGCATTGCATTGAGGTGATGTGGCTACACTTTCCAAGTTTAAAGGCAAGGGTAAAGCCAAGCAAAATGCACAAAATCAACAAATGTGTGATGCCGGACAGCCATCAAACAAGGCTGTCCAAGACTTAGATAAGTCTAAAAAGAAGAGAAAATGTCATTTATTGCAAGAAGCCAAGTCATTTTATTGATGAGTGCTGAAAGAGATTGGCCAAGGAGAAGAAGAAAAACTCCGGTTTGGCTGTCCAAGAGGCATCAACCAACAAATCAGCAGATGGTGATGCTTCAGCCAACTTGGTAAAGAAGGATTATGCATTTCTTACGTGCAGTTATGATTCTTCTATGGCTGATTCGGCATTTAATACTACTAAAACGCAACAAACATGGTATTTTGACAATGGTGCTTCAAAGCACATCACTTCCAGGAAGTGTTTGTTTACTTCTTTGCACTCAACCCCTCCTACGAAACGTGTCACATGTGCAAACAACAACAAGAATGATGTTTGTGGCATTGGGACAGTCAGTATTACTACTACAGATGGTTCAGACTTTATGCTTCTAGATGTATTATTTGTACATGGCATTACAAAGAACTTGTTGTCTATTTCTGCCTTCAATAAGCATGGCTTTTAGATCAGCTTTGAGAATGACAAATGTATTTTCAGAGATAGAGAGAGATGAACTATGCACACGCGCTATCCGACACCCTATACAAGGGTTTATTCTTGTTAGACACTTATGACCAACAATCTCATGATGCTCTGGCAATCACTAGTCTTATGTCCACCATACAGAATGTAGAGCTTTGGCATGCCTATTATGGACATGTGAGCTTTGGGAGTTTGATGACCCTTCAAAGGTGTCATATGATAGGTGCATTGCCTCCGATGGAGACTTCACCTTCTCATGCATGCGAGGGATATATTTTGGACAAGATGTACAAGTATGCCTTCAATAAGGATGGTGCAATGTGTGTTGTCTGAAAAATGCAGCTTAAGCCTTCTTCACTCTAATGTTTGTGGTCCCATGAGGACACGTACACTTAGGGCTTACCTCTATTTTGTTATATTTATTGATGACTACTCAAGGCATACATGGGTGTATGGGATGAAGGCTAAGTCTAATATATTCATGCATTTTAAACATCTTGTGGCAAAGCTTGAACCTAAAACTGGTTTAAAAGTGCAAACACTTCACATAGATAGAAGGGGGGCCTACATGTCTCGTGCATTTGAGACATATTTGTTGGATCGTGGCATTACACATCAAGCCATTGTTAGAATGACTCCTTAGCAAAATGGAGTTGCTGAAAAAAAGAATTGCACTCTCATGGAAATGACTCATTGTATGTTAAAAAGCAAGAGGCTACCACGTTAATTTTGGTTAGAAGGGCTTCAATGTGCCAATCATGTTGCACCTTGATACTTTCCGGTTAGAGCCGACTTTAGTTCAGGCTCAATCAAGTTCAACAGAGCAGAGGTCCAAAGTATTACTTGATGCTTGTGAGGGAGCTAGCACCTCCGCTCCTCAGTTTTGGACAGCTCTAGAAGTAGTGGATCTCGAATGTATTCAGCATACATTCAGGGTATTGTAGATAAACAGTATGTTTGCCAGAAGATCACTATTCAATGTACTAGTCACTATGTTTGGTATGCAGATCGGTATGGTTTTCACTGCAGCTCTGAAACTGTACATTTGCATCTATTATGCTCAGTGTGTAATCAGTTATGCTTGGTATGGCATTGGTTATGCTTGGTGTAGCATCAGTTAATGATCATCCAGGGATGATTATCGAATGTTGGTTTTTAGCATATGATCAATAATATTTAGTGGGTATTCAGCTCGGTTTTTTATCAGCTTGAGAACCGTTTATGGTCACTTTTTGGATCAGTTTTGCATCAGTTTTTGCATTGATTGCTGGTCAGTTTTTGCAATGAGTTTGTGATCAGTTTGGGGTCATATTTGCAACAGTTTGTGATCAGTTCTCAAATCAAGAAGTGATCGTTTATGATCAGATTATGCTTAGTTTTCAATGATTTACATCTAGTTCCATGGACAACAGCATATGTTATGATGCCATTGATGTTTTAGCCATGGTTTATGCTTAGTTATACTATGCTATGGTTTGGTTTTGCAACATGAGTTGAGCTCATGACATATGGACATGTCACATGATAATCTGGCAATGTTTTTGAGATTCTTTGTGAGTCTTATGTTATGTTATATTGGCTGGTAATTTTCAGCATATGTTGGGCATATGGAATGGTTGAACAACAGTGCGCAATGTTGTGTCAACTATGATGCCCTATGGAAAATTCCACTGTAGTACTTTGCTTTTGATGCATTTGGCAGTGCAATCGAGAACGATTGCAAGGATTTCAAGAGGGAGGGCTATCATGAGGACATGTATTTTTGAAACCTCACTTAACATGTGGATTAATTTTTAATCACATGATTAAGTAAATGTTGCACATGTGAGGTGCAACTTGGGTTAAAGTAAATTTATGAGCCCGAGACCCGAGAAAATCACCGAATGTCAAAGGCAAAAGTTGCTATAAGTTATGTTGCACAGATACCTAGTGGTATCTGGTATTAATTGTTGGTCTAGGTCATTCATTTGGCTATAAGTGTCAATTGGTGACACTAGAGAAGTGGCATTTAATGGTACCTAACGTCAATCTAATGGTCAAAGATGGCACACAGACACTCGAGAATGGAAGTTGCCTAGCCAATTCAATAATTGACCAGTCTAATTATTTTTCAGAACACCGAAATAATTATTTGATTAATAAGTGTCAATTGGTGACACTAGAGAAGTGGCGTTTAATGGTACCTAACGTCAATCTGATGGTCAAAGATGGCACACAGACACTCGAGAATGGAAGTTGCCTAGCCAATTCAATAATTGGCCAGTCTGATTATTTTTCAAGACACCGAAATAATTATTTGATTAATTTTTAAAATTTAAAGACTGAAAATTAATATTTAATTATGGATAATGCTGAAAAAACCATTCGGGAAGTTTACCACTTGTCAAAAATACCTATGTAAGACTGAAAAACGTCTTTAGAGGCTGAAGAGAGGCATTTTTAGTGTATTCAACCTACAAGAGAGGGAGGAGATGTTGTTGGTCTGATTTGCAACCATTGGAGGACCTTCTGAGGCAGCCAGGGACTAGAGAAGACCAATCAACAACGCGTGACAACATCTACATGCTGTTGAGATAGGGCAGCAGCAGTAAATGACTGATTTTCCTCAGTTCTTTGCATCTACAAGCTATTGTGGCAAGGCAGCAGCTGCATTTAACTGATTTTCAGTCATTCTTCGCGACAAAACTCTGAATTTTCTCTCTCTACAGCTTTCTCTCTCATCTCCCAGCCATTTCACAGCCTTGCTCCGAAGCTATCAGCATTTAGACCCTTGGAGGCTGAGAAATTGCAAATTTCTCTGCTATAAACCCCAATTTACAGCAGAAATAGATTGAAGACTTGTTAGTCACTTCGGACAGCAAGGGGAGTTTGGATTCTGAAGGGATTCAAGAGAATCCCATTGTAAATCAAATTCTTCAATAAAGCTAAAGAAATACCGAAAGGGGTACCAATTTTGGGGTCAATCGGGTGTGCATTGTACAATATCAGTAGCTAAATTTGTATTTTCACATTTGCACTGATTGTTTGTTGCTGTAATTAAGTTGTAATTAGGGATTTACCACCCATCCACGGAAGGAAGGCTGGTTACAACTGCAAATCAAACTAGCAGCACCTCCTCCCTCTCTCTTGCAGACTAAATATACTAAAAATACCTCTCTCCAGCTTGTAAGGACGCTTTTTAGTCTTGCATGGGCATTTTTGACAAGTAACAACCCTTCCAAATGGTTTTTCCAACATTATCCATAATTAAATATTAATTCTCAATCTTTAAATACTGAAAATTAATCTAATAATTATTTCGGTGTCCTGCAAATAATCTGACTGGCCAATAATTAAATTGGCTAGGCAACTTCCATTCTCGAGTGTCTCTACACCATCTTTGACCATCACATTGACATTAGGTACCATCAAACGTCACTTCCCTAGTGTCACCAATTGACACTTATGGCCAAATGAATGACCTAGGCCAACAACTGGTACCAAATACCACCAAGTACCTGTGCAACATAACTTATAGCAACTTTTTCCTTTGACATCTCGTGATTTTCTCGGGTCCGAGGCTAGTAAATTTACTCTAACCCCAGTTACACCTCACATGTGCAACATTTACTTAACCATATGATTAAGAATTAATCCACATGTTAAGTGAGATTTCAAAAATACATGTCCTCATTAAAGTCCCTCATGAGGAAATTGTTTGCTTGCCCGAGTAGCCTTTTACAAAGATGATGATAGTCATGCAATGTGCAAGGAAATACAACAAGGAAGGGAGGCCGATGTCGAAGCCAAATACCGAAACCTATAGAATACCAATAGGGTAGAAATCCCCTCTCAACCATCAATATCAATGTTGAGGAGAGAGAGGAATCTAATGTCGAGGTCTTTATGTGGTGCCAAGAACCGTGATGAATCTAATGACGAAGATAGACCTGACAACCCTTAGCCAAAATAGCCAAAGAAAAATCAGCCTTCTAGATATGCAAAATATGTTTGTACTCAATCTCAAGAGAGGGCTCCAATGTTCATGGAGTGGCATGGACAAGCTTAAATCTCAACCCTTGGAGAGGACTCCATGCTAGTCAAGAAGCACCAAGAGAGCAATCCACCATGCGAGTAGATCAAATGGATGAAGAAGGAAGACTTGGCCCTCCCTACCAGGAAGAGCACGGAAAACTCAGCCACCAAGGCAATTCAGATATGCCCATACTTAATCTCAAGAGATGGCTCCAATGCTGACTAAGTGTCATAGGCATGCCTGAAACTCAACCTCAGGAGATGGATCCTATGTCAATCAAAAATATGCAAACACAACCACCAAGGTAGTGTAAAGGAGTGCTCTAAATACAAAAAACACAAAACCAATCGTATGAACAAAGCACAAACTGATAAACACAGAACACAGTCACGGTTAGGGTTAGGGTAACTCAAAGACAATGAGCACAATGAATAATTAAGTAAATGAATAATGAATATACAGCGCTCTTGCAACAAACACACTATGCAATGAATACTAAACCTCAAACTCTGGTATCTCTAGGATCAAGGCAGAGGTTATGAGCTGTTGAGTGTGTCATACTCCTAACAGATCCTGAATTGCAACAAAGGTAGCCTCCATGTGTCAAACACCAGCAAACACAGCCAAGGAAGACTGGATCTGATGCACACGACAATGTAGGAGAGAGAACGACTGAAAACGCAGGTACTTGAGGAGAGAGAAAGTCTGAACGACAACTGTTAGGTGCAAATGCAGCAGATAGAGGTGAGAGAAAATCAAGGTGGCAAACACAAACTGAAAATGCAACATTCAAAGGAGAGAGAAGATCAGGGCGACAGTTCTAGGCTGATAGCGACAGTACCAGATGCTGATGTCGGCATCAAACGCAGCAGCAAACTGTAGGTGACAGCTCCAAGGTACCAAGCGACAACTACAAACAATAGACAAAGGCTGGAAACAGGTGCCAAATAGTAGCAAATGGCTAGGGGAAGCTCTGACCGCAATGTCCTCTGCGAACAAGGTGTGGACAGTAGAGATACAGCTCCTGAAACCTACAAAACAAGTTTAAGGGAGTGTGGTGGGCTACATGCCTATTTATAGAAATTCTGGGGCACCCAAATTAGGGTTCTGCATGTGGGACACACTAACTCTTTAGGATTATGTTTCTTTTTTAAATAAGAGGTTTTCTTCATTAATTAAGCATGTTTTGGGGCTGTTTAAGTTAGATTAATGCATTTTTAGCTCAATAGGTAGTAGTCCACCTATCATGATAAAATAAACGAGATGTAGAAAATGATGGTTAAATTATAAACACACCTCAACTAAAAGGAAAGAAAGGCATTTGCTTAGAGAAGAAGCATGCCCAAGACCCTCCGATCTCAAGAGAGAAGATACTTTCTTTATCTCCATGCTAATGGAGGAATATTTGCCAAGACAAAAAGTGAAAAAATAAACCTTTGGCCCTTGTAGAACCTGCAATGTTAGTCCTAAACAAAAATACAAAAGCTAGTATGAAAGGATTAAGAAAAAAACCAACATACGAGATATTTCATATTGAGATGCTTTGAATGTTTTGCTAAAAGAAAGCTTGAGTGAGCATAGAATGTAGCGGATGACTTGAAAAACTATGGCTAAGCCTAAAGAAAATGTAGCCTAACTAGCCTAAAATACTTAAGGGTAACCTAGAACTCCTAAGAGACTAGCCTAGGGGAAGGTAAGGACCAAAGTAATCACACATACTACGAGGCACTAAAGGGAAGATTTAGGATCCGCTGCATCCGTGGCCAACCACTGATGACCATGGATACCAAGGGGTGGAGAAACTGTGCTACCTCCCTAGGGAAGACCCCCTCTCAGCCTCCTTGGAGTGGCACTATCATTGCCGAAAGGGGCTGAGGTTGGTCAAGGAATAGTGATTGGATTTAACTTTGGTGTGGGTAGAAGATCCTTAGCTTGGGCTAAGGTTCTTCTACCCACACCAAATCACCAAATGTGAAGATGAATGGAAAGCACCAAACCACACTCAAATGAAATAGAGGATGAAGGATTACATTGTAGAACATCTCTGAACACAAAGTTTTCTTCAAAACCATATTGGTATCAATATGGATCTCCACCGTGACTTATAGTTGGTTCTTGCATAACAAAAGGAGCACTACAAAAAAAATTAAACTCACACAAAGATGGATTGTACAAACCTACAAAACTCTCTAAGATCGCGCACCGTTTAATGAAACTTTTGGTAATTTATACATTTTGGGCGATTTTAAAGAGCTAATCAATTTGTAATGCATCTTTAGCTCAACAACAATTCCACATTAGCTACACTCTGACACCCATATGGGCACCAAGATTGTATCATAGGAGTCAATGGAGTCAAGAGCTTCATGGGCCAGACATTGAGGAGGTGTATGCAGGATGTAAGCAGTCAAAGTACATGAGAACAAGATTCGAGTATGAGGATCATGAATACAACAAGAGAGCACCAATTTATACATGCTAAGCTCCCTCTCTCCACACCAGGAATTTGGAGATATGAGAATATGAATGTGATCCAAACATTTAGACAATCTATGAGAATTTGGTTGGCCAATAATCAGATAAACAATAAAGGAGTTTGCCATTATTAGACCTTTAGCACCTATAAATTGAGAAATGAATTCTTCCAAGATAAGACTAAAAGTGAGAAAGCAAGAAGAAGACCACAGACACTCTAGCATGATGTACACTCACTACACCTCAATGACTGCATCATGAAGTAGCAATCCTCCAATGCCATGATCCAATGAAGTGAAAGCAGTCAAAGCAGCCACCTTTGCGCCACTTGTAGCCACACAAGCTCCATGGATAGCTTTGTAAGGAAAAGCTAGGGCAAACTAAGAGAAACAGAGTGTATGGCATACAATAAACACAATCTGATGAATGCTTAATGAAGATGCGGGTGTATAGAAATGCGAATGATACAATAGGAGAAAGAGTTGTTTTGGATCTTGTTTTAAAAAGAATGTTTTCTAGAATGGTTGGTATGCTTTCGTTAGGTTGTTTGCCTTGGTTTGTTTTCTACCAAAAAGAATTGTGATTCTTGTGTGGACTATGTCACAAGTAGAGCGAGTTTGACGATCCCCACATCTCTCGCTATGATTCTCTCACTAGGAATCAAAGTTCATCCTGGATGCTAGGACCAGCACCAATGACGAGAGGTCTCTCCGCAGTGGTGTACCCTCCTTGTGAGGCGCATGGGATTTGGGGCTACTCCTATCAAACATCCAACAACACAAGTTGACAAATAGGAGGACGATGCTATCAGACCAACCTAAACAAAGAGTCATAATCGACTTCTTTTCTAGGGCAGGTCCCACCGCACTTATTGCCAAGAGATCCAACCTATCTTCACCCATCATAAGAGGCTCCCATCAAGATATCTCACCCCTAACACAATAAAGCAGATCTTGTCATGGCCCATGAGATGGATACTAGCAGCAAACCAACCTTGTGAATCTGTAATGCCATTACTCCAACCTTTTCTCAAGACTAGAATGCCTTTCATTACTGTTTATCTTTTCATAGACATGGGAGCTTTCTTGTTTACCGCTAGCTTTATCTAGACTTTCATAGTTCTTTTAGATGTCATAGTCTCCACAATCTCACAGTACCTTTTAGATGTGAGCTGGTTTGATAATTTTGTACTCCATGACAAGGTCACACCTCAAGGTTCACTTGTCCTGTTTGTTCAAGTCTCATGGTCACATTGGCCTTTTGCAGTCATTAGTAGATCCTTCCCTGGAATATGTTGAGCTAGCAGTCCAACCTCATTTAATTCCACCATCCTGAGAGAAGGAGAAAGAGAGAAAGTGATGCTAACATCTACAACAGGCCAAAATGGCCTATGAGACCTGAGCATAGTGCAATTGAAGATTATGTCTCAGCATAGAGTAGAATCAAAATAGTTATAAAAGGTAAATAATATTGTAAAAGTCTATGACTAGAGAAGTAAATGAAGAAAGAGAACATAGTATAGTATCCACTGATCTAATCTCTCTTTCATCAGGTGTTGCACCAAGTTATCAAGCATAGCAGGGCTGAGGTATCTCGGAAAGCGTCTCTGGTGGCAGGCCATGATGGTGTTGATCGATCAACATTTTTCTTTTTTTTTCACTCCTTTCTTTGTCCATATATGGCCCTGGTAGGTGTGATTGTCTCGCACAACACAATACTATAGCTCTATGCAAGGAAACTCCTCCTGACCCACTATACCTAAAGCAAAGGAAGGGGAGGGTGTTGAAGGGGTGAGGGGGTTTGTCATACTGCCTCTCAAGAAGTCTATGGGGCATCTAGCTCGGTCAGTCTAGGCCTGAACACTTCATTTTCCTATTCTTGTTTTTACAACTAAGGAAAAATGCCCTACCCTTAAGAAATGCAAAGGCCTTTTATAGCAGGAAAACAGTAAATTGAGAGAAAAAACTTAGCAGACAACAATCTAATGCAGGTTGATTTTCATACCTTCACGTGCAGTTATATTGAAAACTACTCTTTAAATAAGACCAAAAAGCCCAACAGAGATAACAGAATGTCTCAAATCTATGAGCTCCAAAAAATATGATAATACTCTTGATAGCAGTCATACATAAGCATGGCAATGTTACACAATGCTATCAAACTGAATGTTAGCTTCAAATTTTACAGAACTAAGTGACAAACAATGCACTTCAGACTTTTCAGAACTAAGTAACAAACAGTGCACTAACATCCCAAATACCATTCCATAAAAGTTCAATACATCAGGAGCAGCATCTCTTTTCACCCAACCAATGCATTTCTGGAAATCAAAGTAGACGAGGGACTGAAGCATTCTAGAAGAAAAAACTAACCTTGGTGTGTGCAAAGCCTTGATTTTGATAGAATCACCCAAAGAGATCTCATCCCCATCTTGAACCTCGTGTGTTTTGCCCTGAACGTTGTCTTTTGAGCCTCCATATACTTCTATGCCAGGGATCATCTTCTTTATTTTCTCATTACCTCCAGCATGATCCCTATTTTAATCCAATGCCTTAATAATTGCTCCTCCCTCCCTCATGCACAGCCTTATTGTTACATGCTTAACTGGATAGTGACTAGTCTTAGTTATAAGGCTCATATAACACCCTCATTACCAACAATCATCGAAGATAATATCTGGAGGAGATTATCTTAACAATGATGAATTATGCATGACAACATGGGCATTTGTCTGAATCCTAGAAAACTGGCACAGTCAGACTGACTTCTCAATAGCAACCATCCAAAACATTCAATAATTAGGGCCCAGTAACTCTAATGGTTACATGTACAAACCTATCACAAAAATGTCAGTTCACAGAATCAGGAGACTGTTGGTTTAATGCTTGTGACCACAGAAGAGAACATCTGAAGGGCAATATTGTCACATTATGCTTGACAACATGGCTATTTTCCTGAATCCTATAAAGCTAGCTCAGTTAGCTGATGTCTCAAAAGCAACTGTCTGATGACTGAAACATTCAATACTTGGGATCCAGTAACTATCATGCCTATTGTACAAACCTATTATCAAAATGTCGGTCCATAGAATTAAATCCATATTGCATAAGGATGTCTGCCTATATTGCCAGTAGATATCCTAGCACCAATGAATAACTTAATGATGTAAAGGATATGATACAGTCTGACGGGATTCCTCCCTTATGTCTTTACAAAGTCATAAGTGACAGGAAAATAGTAAACATCACACAACAAGTCCCACATGAGTGAAAATCTCATGTTGAAGCTCAGTCACACTGTCTGATAGCAATGCTTTAAAGCCTTGAACATAAGAGTGTCACATAAAAAGCTTTTACAACGTATCCAGGATTTCAAAAGCAACAATACACTTGAAAACAGGGAACATCATACCAGTGATGATGAGTGGTAATGACAAATTTGATATTTGCTCCATGTGCTTGTGCTGCCTCTATAACTCGATCAGGCTCTACAGGATCAACAACTGCTGCATCTCGTGATGCATCATCAAGAAGGCTGAAAATTTTCACAAATTAAGTGCATAAGTCAGAACAATCATACCAGGAGACATGTAGATTGGCAAAGATCATGATTTTAGAGTAAGTTTGAATCCCATTGTTTTAATCAAAGGAACATCATCCTAAGGTATGCCAATTGAGCATAGTTTTAAGAAGCTTATACAATGATACATAAAATTACACTCAAGTATCACTTTAAACTAGTCCTCTAATTATTTTTTTGAAGAAAAGAAGAGTCTATTAGGAGACACCTCATAAAAAAGACCATGGTCAAAATACAATACAAGCCATCTATAGGACAACAATGGCAATGTAAAGACAAAATAATCTCCAAGCTATTTGCTCTCAAAAGGGTGCCTAATACAATGGCTTTGTGAAAAGCCAATTTGGTGGTCCTTAAAGCAAGACCATGTGGGATTCTAAGGAGCACGATGCCCGAACCCAATGAAACAAGGGTTGTGTGAAAAGCCAATTTGGTGGTCTTTACTACCAAACCATCTGTGACTCTAGGTAGAACAATCTAGTTCCTTCTCTGTGAAGGGGTCTAGAAGGAAGCGTCTCATCTCTATGATAAGGGACGGGATGTGATCTCAGACCTGTTGTCTGCATCGCTATCCTCTAGCTAAAGTGAGGGCCGCTCGTGCACGCACCTCCTGTGCATGGAGAATGGGATCCCCTGGTACCTCTTGTAGAAGTCTCTATGTGGCTGCTAGGTCCCGCCGGAGTGCTCTCTCCTCCTAGCTCTGCTGCCTGGCCTGTAGGGCTGCCTCCTAGCATATACTGCTCCACTCAGCTAGGGCCTCTGCAACCTCCTCTGCGATCCGGTCCCTCTTGCCCCGCTCCCTAGTCCACATCTACTCAATCTGTCTCTTCACCTCCTCCCTCCTGTAGATCGGTTAGGGATTCGACATGATCGTGTGTCTAGGGCAACGGCTAGGGCATCAAGTGTCAGGAGGACCAAGCATGCCAACTACCCTATCTAGCCTCTGCGAGAGCATCCGCACTCTCCCACATAAAACCTGTCCAGCCGCTCCAACAAAACTCTACCTAGCCGCCTGTATCCCCAAGAGAAGTTCAACGACCTCCCCCTCCTGTGGAAAGCACGGTCTCTCCAAGCATCCGTGCTCCTACTACCAGTAGGAAGATCTCCCATGCCTCCTACTCCTCCCTAGCCATGCCCTAGTAGTTTCTGCCTCTGCCTTGCTGGTCCTCTAAGGCCTCCACGTTGTTGAAGTCTCCTCCAACAATCCAAGAGTCCACCTTTGGGAATCCTACTACGATCTCCACCCAAAACCTGCTGCGTGCCCTAACCTCAGTAGGGGCATAAACATTGAGGACTCCAAGGCACGAGTCCCCTATGTCCAATCTGATCCATAGAACCCTCCCTGCCACAATCGTCCCGTAGTCCCGTACACAGGAGGTGAGGCTCGGGCCAATAGAGGTGCAAACACCCCCACTCCTGCTATGGGCACCGATGGCGTGCTCCCAGTAAGTGTGTGAGCTGCCTAGGCGTACCTTCCCTACCCGCTGGGCCTAGGCGGGAGTGAGCTTGTGCTCCTGCAAAAGTAGAATGTTGATTTGTCTGCAACGAGAGCAAACTGCAACTCCTGCCAAACAATCAACTTCTTGGAACCACGTGCCCCACAATAGTGGAGGCTGTTCACATTCCAGGATGCAAGATGTAAACTCATAGGGAAACCTGCGGCTGACTAACGGTGAACTCCATTCCCCAATGGTAGCTCTTGACCATACCATGGAGATGATACATGCACCTAGTGGTACCACCAGAGCATCTATCAACCAGGCTGAGAGATGTGACTCTATACACTGGTAGAAACGGGCAGCCTATGCCAGGGGCCACTCGATCACATCCATCGGAGCTCTCCACTACGGAGAGGCTCAAAAGATAATGCTCAGATGTGGAACCTCAGCCCCGGCCCACACCAATTTATATCCATCATACAACTTGGCCACTGCTGGGAGAAGAGTGCTAGTCCTCCTCCCATCCACTGGGAGATGTGATCCGCCACTTGATTCTTTACCTCCTCTATCTATGTCATTGTCTGATCTCCTCTATGAGATGTCTAAAGGAAGAATGCATAGTTTGGTCCATCCGGTGGTGCTAGTAGATGGACCTTGGCAATCCTTGACTTGCGTACCACGAAGATTCCCACCTCCAGAGGTAGTGGAAACTCTCCGCGCTCTGCAACTCTCAGGTAAGACCACGGACCACTGCAAAAAAACTCCTGTGGTAGCAACTATGCCTATCTCAGGAAAGTGTGACGGGTGGCATGGACAAATGAGCTGGTGGCTATGCAAGGGGGGGGGGGGTTTTGGTTTTTGGAGGTTTTCCACCTATACCGGGTCGGGATCAGAGGGATTGATCGGAGCGGGGAAGGTGGGAAGGGGGAAAATCGAGAGATGGTGGAGTGGTCGGCGGCACAAGGCGGAGGGGGGGGGAGGGAGGGGGGGTGAGCTAGAGTCAGCGGGGGAGGAGTGGGACCGTGTGGGGGAGGGTGTGGGGATGTGGGCCCTTGGGTGAGGTGGCCTACGACACCTCCGTGCAAGGTGGATGTGGAGGCATGTAGTCTTGTCGAGTGGGGTGAGAAGGGGGGCACTACATGGTGCTCTACCAGGGGGGAGGGAGGGGAAACGCTCACCCTCCTACTCTCTGCTATCGTGGCTATTTCTGAGGGGCTGACTACGGCCCCCCCTACCGTCTCCCTCTCTGTTGTCTCTAGACCCATGTAAAGCAGCCGTTAGCATCCACCTGTGGGCTAGTCGGCAAAGCCGCCTTGGCTCCGTTGAAGCGCGTGCAATTTGTGCTTAATGCCCAAAGTTATGGCAACATAGGCACTGCCCGGGCTGCCTAGTCACAATAACCTGTTGCTTGAAGGAGTGTCCACCTGCCTCAATCTCCAAAAACTGTGGTATATTCTTCGTCTCTTTCACTGCCACCCGTACCTTTGGGACTCCTGCGGCTGTCATTGCGTCTGTGAAGGAGGTGGGAAGAACAATGTCGAAGAGCCGACCAAAGTCCTCCACTAACTGGAGATACTCTACCACCAATCCAGGGAAGAGCAAGGTCGGATGTCTAAGAAACCTGTTGTGGAACGTGAATGCCTCCCTTGTGAAACCACTGTACCAGGGAACCATGTAGATGACCCCCTTCATGGAGGCATAGGGTGAACTAGCCACTAGCTTACGAGCTACGTCTCCCGAGGTGAGTCGTACCATGAAGACCCCTTGCTCCATGAGAACCGCCTCCATGATCTGCCCTGTGCCAATGCACAGCGTGGAGTAAAGCTAATCCCAAAGCTGGGCCCTGGATGGAGAATGTCCTATGACCTAACCAAAGATCGTTGTTTCTTTTAGCTCCAGCTCTGTGGCACGGACGGCTAAGAGTTGTTTCTCATAGAGGACGACGCACAAGGTGTTTGACTGGGGGGGGCACTCGCAGAATGCACTGGCGTTTGACGAGAGGTTTCCATTGCACGTCCCTACTGAGAACCTACCAATCACACTGCTATACTGCCGGAGGGAGGAGTGTTGCTGCAAATGGAGGGAGCAACGGGGAGGGGGGGAGGGATTGTTGACCAGGTGTGGGGGCAGCATGGGGGAGGCAGCGCGATGGAGAGGAAGATTGGCGGAAGGGAGAGGCGTAGCACACCGTGGGGAGGGAAAGGCGGGAGAAAGGCGGGGGGGGGGGGGGGGGGGGGGGGGGGGGGGGGGGGGGGGGGTAGTAGTGGGGGGCGCGATAGCAGGTCAGCAGCGTGACGGGCGGGAGCTTCCTTCTTCTTGAACTTAATGGTGCTTACTTAAGTGGTTCGCGAATATCTAACATAGCAAATGCGTGTTTCAATTCAGCCTTGAAATCTGCAATTTTTTCTTTTGAAGGTCCAATGTGAGCACTATGTTAGAGAAGGACGAGCTGCCACTGTCTTCAACCTACACACAGCCCTATGCATAATCCTACATGCAGTCCTATACACGACCCGCACACAGCCTAAGGAGCTACTGTTTTGGAGGAGCTGCTACTGTTTCCAGCTCTGCCCCTTATTTTCTCACCTCTACCCACCATATTCTCAACCCTACCTACGATTTTCTGCAAACCCTAAAAAGTTCAAAAACCTTAATTTTCAGATTCGGGGTCCTTTTGGAAATTTCTGCAATTTCATATCCATTTTGGCCATATCTCACCGAATCTCAGCTCGCACCGCCCAAAATTTGGGGCTTTTGTCAATTTTCACTCCTGGAGTTTAAATTAACAACCAATTCAAAGAAATTTCACAATTTCTTTGACATTCCTACCAAAAGTTTGGGGGCTTTTGCCTAACACGCATTCCAAGGTAGCAAACAAGTGGTACAACAGTATTTAATTGCTGTTACAATCAAACTAAACATAAAAATTTGAAAATTTCGGTAAGAATCGGCATTAAGTTGTAATTTGTACTTTTGAGGGCACACATTACGAGGCGGGTGTGGTACAACAGTGCTTGCTGTTATTTCTTGGCTGAGTGCTGATTTGGGTCAAATCGGACACACTTTGGTAATTATGTGACAATTTAGTACTTGTTGCATAATCCCAAGGGGATTTTTGGTGCTCTGTTGGAACTAAAGGGCCATCGTGCCTTTTAAATGTGCACGTGTGTGAACACACCCTTAGCACTTTGTACTTTCATACATATATCTATCTAAAAACCTAAAGTGGTATACTCGTCATTGTACCGAAAAACGTGTTCACTCTCTACTCTACTCACTCGCACTCTCTCTATCTCTCTCACTAAGCGTAATGATTGACTGCCTCGATCTCCGTGCCTAACCGATCCTCTACAAACTGGTATCAGAGCTGGCAAGAGACAGTCAAGGTGCTGCAGGAGTTCGACGAGTAGCAGTTGAGAGGCAGTCGACAAGAGTGACGGGCTAATGAGCGTGGGACGGGCTGGGTGATCAGGTGACAAGCTGGACAGGTCAATCGCATGACCAAGTGGGCGGCAACTGCACGCGACAAGCAACAGCTGCACGCGATGGGGCAACTGCACGGTGACCAGCTGACAGGGCGTAAGGGACCTGTGACAGGCGCCATCTCTAGTGGGGCGACCAGCGCGTAACGGCGAACAGGCAGGCATCACACCACACGACTGACGGGTCAACGGACCCGTCAAAATTTTTCCAAAAATTCAATTCTTTTTGAAATTTATTTCACCCATTGACGGGGTTTCGCGTGCGTAAGCACAAAATCTTAGATCTGTGCAAAATCGGCTTAGAAATTTGGGGCTTTTCTCGAATCTAAGGATCTCAACACAGAATTGGACAATCTGACTCAGAAATTGCAAAGTCGATGCACATTTGACTGGGAATTTTGGGGTTTTTCACATTTTAGTGAAATTCTTTCAATTTCACTGAAATTAATGTACGTAGGACTTGAAAATTTTGGGGATTTGTCCAAATTTGGTATGAGCAAGATGCAACAGTGATATCTATCTCAGAAATTGCAGGAATTAATGACATTTTGTCCCCAACATTTGGGGCTTTTCATGTACATGCACAAATTGGGCTGAAATTAACCCAATTTCTTGACATTGAGGCACATTGGACCCCATACAATTTGGGGCTTTTGCGGTTTGGGCAAAATCTGTGTAGCATTTGGTCATTTTATGTACATGCACGTTGAATTCCGCGCAATTTGGACATCAACACTTTGTAAAATTTGGGGGTTTTGCTGAAATTGCTTTATTTTGGCAAAATTGGACAGTCCTATGCATGACAGAGGAAATGCAGATGTGTGTTTGATGCTTTGAGCACAAAATTTCGGGGCTTTTGACCATTTGTGTCAAATTTTATGCCTGTGGGTACATGTACAACAGAAATTGCAGTTGAAATTTTTTGGATTTCTCATGTAATGTGATGCACATGCCCTTTGGAACAGCTGTAATCAGTTGGATAATGCTGTAGCACTTGGTTTGGTGCTTCTGAAAACTTAATTACAGATCTGAAATCTGTACTTCTGCATGGACATTTATTGCTGATTGGTACTTGTTTGTACCTTGGTCACTTGGGTGACAGCCTACATTTGCTGTTTTTTTTTTTGTCACATTTGGGCTGAAAACCATGGCTGGCAGCAATGACAGCAGTAATTTGATGCATATAAAGAAGCTTGAAGGCGCACATACTTTTGCGGTGTGGCAAAAACAATGCTACAATATCCTGTTACAAAAAAAGCAGGCAAAGCCGATCAAAACTAAAGGGGCAAAGCCTGCGGACACGGATCAGGACGATTGGGATGAGTTGAATGAGCTTGCACGCTCAACCATAGAGCTATCGATTTTTGATGCCTTGCTCTTCAACATTAAAGGTTTGGATTTTGCATATGCTATATGGATTAAATTGGAAGAACTGTATGCACAGAAGGGTGCTGCAAGTAAAGTGTATTGGCTAAAAAAGCTTATGGATTTGCGTATGAAAGAAGGTACAGCAATGTCTACTCACTTGAGTGAGTTTAACTCCATTTTCAGCCAGCTAGTTGCCTTGAAGTTCATGATTGATGAGGAATTTAAGGCTACTTTCTTGCTTTGCACTCTACCAGAGAGTTGGGATACATTCAGGACTGCTATGAGCAATTCTAATGTGATCCTTTTGTATGCTGATGTAGAGAGTGCTCTACTTATGGAAGAGAAGAATCAGCAGAACAATGTATCCAGTAAGTCTTCTAGTGCTTTGCATACTAGGGGCAGATCACAGCAAAAGGGCAAATATGATGGCAAGGGATGCAGTAAATCACGTGGCAAAGATGTTTGAATGCCATCATTGTGGCAAGAAGGGTCACTTTAAACGTGATTGCTACAAATGGAAGAAAGAGAAAGGAAAAGGCAAGAAGACGGATGATTGCAAGGAAGAGAAGAAGGACAATCAGCCTAAGAAGAGAAGTGTAAAAATTGAAGATGTGAATATAGTCACTCATGACAGTGACAGTGGGAGTGATGTACTCTTTGTCTCTTCACATTTTGGTGCACGTGCTCTACTTGCAAATATAGATGATGACATGCATACTTGGATTCTTGATTCAGGTGCTTCCTTTCATGTCACCCCTCATCATGAGTGGTTTTCCACCTATACAGGGGGTCGACATGGTGTTGTCCATCTTGGGGACAACTATGCATGTGAAATTGCAGGTATTGGCAGTGTACAGTTACAATTTCAGCATGGCTCTATCTTTACACTTCAGCATGTACGGCATGTACCTCAACTTAAGAAGAGCTTGATCAGCATAGGACAGCTAGATGATGATGGTTTTCATACCACCTTTGGCGATGGAAAATGGAAGATCCGTAAGGGATCTAGGATTATTGCCAGAGGTTGCAAGAGTGATACGTTGTATCCACTTCATGTATCTAGTGTGCGTGACCATGTTGTTGCCGTGACCGAGCAGCCAAGTGTTTCTTTGTGGCATGGCCGGTTGGGACACATGAGTCAAACAGGAATGAAAGTGCTTTCTCGTTTGGGTTACTTACCTTATCTTCGTTATGCTGATTTTTTGTGATCATTGCATTTATGGCAAACATGCACAAACATCTCACAAAAAGTCTCTTTCTTTGAAATCTTCTCCTCTAGAGTTAGTACATTCGGATGTATATCAAATGCCAGGATTATCTTTAGGGGAAAAGAAATATTGTTTCACCTTTGTCAATGATGCTACACGGAAAATATAGGTTTACCCTATTCGTAGCAAGGATGAAGTGCTTGACAAGTTTAAAAAATTCTTGGCATTGGCTGAAAATCAGACAGATAAGACACTTAAGTGTCTTCGCTCTGACAATGGTGGGGAATATGTGTCCAAAGCCTTTCAGACATTTTGTGACAGCAAAGGGATAAAGAGGAATCTCACTGCCCCTCATAATCCATCCCAAAATGGAGTTGCAGAGCATATGAATCGGACCATACAGGATAAGGTCCGTACGATGTTGTCTCATGCTACATTACCCCATGGTTTTTGGGCAGAGGCTATTATGACAGCCGTTCACTTGATTAATCGGTCACCTAACAGGTCTTTGGGAGGGGAGCTCCCCAAGAAGCGTGGTCGGGCAAGCCACCTTCATATGCTCATCTGAAAGTATTTGGCTGCGAGGCTTTTGTGCACATTCGTAAAGAAAAACGCAGCAAACTTGAGTCAAAGTCCTGTAAATACATTTTCCTAGGATATGGTGACGATGGTGAAATGGGGTATAAATTGTGGGATCCCGAGAAAAGGAAAGTAGTACGTAGCAATGACGTTATCTTCTGGGACGATCGCATGCACAAACAGCCCAAAAAGACTGAGGAGGTCCGTAGGGTTGTATTCCGGGAAGAAATACCTTTTGGACAGAAAAATGTGCCCGCTGTACAGCAGCAAATACCTGCTGTAAATGAACATGTAAATGCAGGAAATGATGCTGGAAATTACTAGCCAGCTATTGCCCATGAAAATGAGCCATTACATGTGCAGGAACAGCCAGGACAGCAAGCTGTTAACGCTGATTTGCAGGCTGAAATGCCAGGATAGTATGCTGAAAATGGAAATTTGCAGAAACAGCCAGCAAACAATGACCATTGGGTTAGGAGATCGTCTAGGGCTACTAGAAAACCTAACAGATTTGTTCCTGGTGCAATTAATGTGACTGAGTATGTCATGTTGGCAGACTGTGGTGAACAGTCTTGCTTAAAGGAAGCAATGGACAGACAAGACAACAAGAAACGGTATAAAGCCATGCTGTCAGAGATGGAATCTCTTGAAAAAAATGGCACTTGGGACTTGGTGCAGTTGCCTAAAGGGCAGAAAACCCTTCCATGCAAATGGGTTTACAAAATGAAGGTCACTTCTAATTCCTCACCAAAGTACAGAGCAAGATTGGTTGCAAAGGGGTACAACAAGAGCATGGAATTGACTTTGATGAGATTTTCTCTCCTTTAGTCAAGATGACTACATTGAGAACCATTTTGAGCTTGGTTGCAGTTGAGGATATGGAGCTCATACAGATGGATGTAAAGACTGCGTTTTTACATGGTGATCTGCATGAACAAGGGAAGGAAAAAATGGTATGTAAACTCAAAAGGAGTTTGTACAGGCTGAAACAAGCACCAAGAGAATGATATCATAAGTTTGATACATTCATGCAGTCCCAAGGCTTCATAGAAGTCAAGTGGATCACTGCTTGTACACCAAGAAGACAGCAGATGGCAGCCTGATTATCTTGGTTTTGTATGTAGATGACATGCTGATTGCTTAGCAGGGATACTCATGCCTTGGATTCACTGAAGCAAAGTCTTCATGACAGCTTTGACATGAAGGATCTGGGTAATGCAAATCACATTCTTGGCATGCGAATACTCAGAAATAGATCTAAAGGCTTACTCTATCTATCTCAGCACGAGTATATCTCCAAAGTTTTGCAACGTTTCAATATGGAGGGGGGAAAACAATTGGGGTTCCATTGCCTCCATATGTGAAACTCAATGCAGAGGACAGCCCTACATCTGATGATAAGAAGGCTGAAATGGCCAAGTTACCATATGCTTCATCTGTTGGCAGTTTGATGTATGCTATGGTTGCTACACGTCCTGACATTGCTTTTGCAGTGGAAGTGGTTAGCAGATACATGGCAACCCCTGGCAAGAAGCATTGGGATGCAGTGAAAGGTATTATGAGATACCTCAAAGGCACAAAGGAGTTGTGCATCTGCTTTGGAAAGCAGAAGGCATCTATTGTTGGCTTTACGGATGCAAACTATGCTGGTCATGCGAACTGCAAGAAGTCCACTTCTGGGTATGTGTTTACTTTCACAGGAGGAGCAGTCTCTTGGATCTCCAGGCTACAAAAGTGTGTTGCATTGTCTACTACAGAGGCAAAGTATGTAGCTGCCACTGAGGCATGCAAGGAGGCTTTATGGCTTTCATGTCTGGTGGGAGAGCCTGGCATCACAGAGTTACCTGTTCTCCATTGTGATAGAGTGTTATCATGCTAGCACAGAATCCTGTCTTTCATGCAAAGACAAAGCACATACAGGTGAAGTACCACTTCATTAGAGATGTACTTGACAGCAAGAGCATTGAGCTTGTCAAAGTGCATACAGATGATAATCCTACAGACCTTCTCACGAAGGGTCTTCCAGCAAAGCGGTTTACTCATTGCCGACAGATGATGGAAGTTGAATAGATATATTTATTTCAACTTTGAATATACCTAGACTTAGCTGATTCTTTTCTCCTCCTAAGGCACATTGCCTTTAGGTGGGAGGTTGTTGGGAATAAAGGGCCATCATGCCTTTTATATGTGCATGGGTGTGAACACACCCTTAGCACATTGTACTTTCATACATATATCTATCTAAAAACCTAAAGTGGTACACTCGTCATTGCACCAAAAACGTGTTCACTCTCTACTCTGCTCACTCGCACTCTCTCTGTCTCTCTCACTAAGTGTAATGACTACCTGCCTCGATCTCTGTGCCTAACCAATCCTCTACATGCTCCAAGGAGTACAACCTATACTTGAGCAAAGAAGTATTTGGCTGTATATTTTTGTCCATTACTAACAGCACGGCACGTCAAGGGACTAATGATCAGAGCAACATTCTTGGTGTCCTCACTCAAGAGGACAAACTTGATGGATCAAACCACCCATTGTGGAGTTTTATGGTCCGCAACCTTCTTGTAGCAAAGGACTTGTGGAACTATGTTACAAGTGATTTGCAGCGACCAAGAGGTCTTGCATCTCAAACACCTCAACGTAATGCTAGAGAAAAGGCTGTTGGTGCTACTATCCCTCCTCCCCCTCCTACTAAGGATTAGAGGAGATGGGACTCAAAACACACACATACACTTTCTTTGATTGCCTTCTCAATGAAAAGATCAATCATTCCACACATCCAATCTTATAAGGCCTCAAAATCAGCATGGGATGTACTTGAGCGTATGTTTGCAGCATGTAACGAGGCCAGAATATCTTATCTCCATAGAGAGTTGGCCAATGTGAACATGGATAAGGGGTGATAGCATGACAAATCACCTTACTCACATACAGGATTTGGGGGAGCAGCTGCTCAAAGTGGATGAAATCATTCAGGATGCTGAATTGGTAAATATCACACTTAATTCTCTTCTAGAGTCATATCTTGGTTTCCACACCTCTTTGATGTTGTCTTTCAAGGAGGGGACAGCAGCCCCTTACATTCGTGGAGTTGGAAGGCCTCTTGTTGCATGAGGAACAGACTCGAAAGAATGTTGCATTGCGTTTAGGAGATGTGACTATGCTTTCCAAATTCAAAGGCAAAGGAAAAGTCAAGCAAAATGCAAAAAATCAACAAAAGCATGATACTAGACAGTCATCAAATAAGGTTGTCCAAGACATAGAAAAGTCTAAAAAGAAGGGGAAATGTCATTATTGCAAGAAAGCCAGGTCTTTATATTGATGAATGCCATATGAGACTAGCCAAAGAGAAAAAAACTTTGTGGAGGAGGACTATGCATTTCTGATTCTTCAATAGGTGATTCAGCATTTAATATGCTGCTGAAACTCAGCAAACATAGTATTTTGACAATGGAGCTTCAAAGCATATCACTTCTAGGAAATATTCAGCCCCTACTGGGAAGCATGTTACATGTGCAAACAGTAGCAGTTATGATGTTTATGGCATTGGAACAGTCACTTTTACTGCTGCAAACGGTTCCGACTTTATGCTTGTAGATGTCTTGTTTGTGCCTAGCATTAGCCCCTACTGGGAAGCATGTTGCATGTGCAAACAGTAGCGATTATGATGTTTGCAGCATTGGGACAGTCACTATTACTGCTGCAAACGGTTCTGACTTCATGCTTGTAGATATCTTGTTTGTGTCTAGCATTACAAAGAACTTATTGTCTATCTCTGCTTTTAACAAGCATGGCTTTCAAGTCATCTTTGACGATGACAAATGCATTGTCAAAGACAAGGAGATGGATTATGCACTCAGACTGTCTAGGACCCTATGTAAGGGTATGTTTTTGTTGGATACCTATGATGTACAGTCTCATGATGCTCTGGCAGTCACTACTTCATCGCCCACTATACAAAATGCGGAGCTATGGCATACTCACTATGGACATATGAGTTTTGGGAGTTTGATGACCCTTCAAAGGTGTCATATGATAGATGCACTGCCTCCAGTGGAGACTCCACCTCCTCATGCGTGCAAGGGATGTATTTTGCACAAGATACATAGATTTGCCCTCAAAAAGGATGGTGCAGTGCATGCCCTCCGAAAATTGCAGCTTATTCACTCTCATGTTTATGGTCCCGTGAGGACACGTGCACTCGGAGGTCATCTTTACTTTGTTACATTTATTGATGACTACCCTCGCTATACATGTGTGTATGGACTGAAAGCAAAATCTAATGTGTTTATGCATTTTAAACATCTTGTTGCAAACCTTGAGATTGAAACTGGCTTGACAATGTAGATACTTCACACGAATGGGAGGGTACATGTCTTGTGCCTTTGAGACATATTTGCTTGATCATGGCATTACGCATTATGCCACTGTTAAATGACTCCTCAACAAAATGGTGTTGCTGAAAGAAAGACGTGCACTCTTATGGAGTGACTCGTTGTATGCTTAAAAGCAAGGGGCTACCTCATAATTTTTGGTTAGAAGGCCTTCAATGTGCAAATCATGTATTGAATCGTGCACCCACTAAGGTGCTAAAGACAATCACCCCGTTTGAAGCTTGGCATGGCAAAAAACCCAAGGTTGACTACTTTCGGGTCTTCAATTGCATAGCCTATGCACATGTTTTGAAAGAGCTTCATGGGAATCTTGATGACAAGGCTGTAAAATGCATATTTACTCACTCTAATTCAAAAAGTAAGGGCTATCGCTTGTATGACCCATGCACAAAGAAAACTTTTTGTCAGTAGGGATATCATATTTACCGAAAATGTTGCATTTTCACATGATCAATTTCAAATGCCAATCACGCATGACATTGTGATGTCTTTGAGGGTCTCTTACCACTTTCTTTGGAGTCCATGCCTGCTGTAAATGGCCTTACAAACATAATATAGCAAACTGTTGCTGCATCATATGCGCATGAACAGCAGGAACAGCAGGGTATTGATGATGGTTTGCCACATGCAGTGGAAAATGTAGTACAACATGAAAGGGCTGCTGTAAATGCAATAAAAATGGTCACGAGATGGCTGTTACAAACTCTCTAGGAGAGTAAAATGGATGTTCCTTTAGCTCAATCCACTAGAAGGGCTGCTAGACATGCAACACATGATGCAAGGGGAGCCCATTTGGCTGATTTTACATAACTAGATGATTGTGATGAGCATGTATTTATGAGCTCACTATTGGATGATGATGAGCCTACTTCCTTGGATGAAGCTCAGCAAGATGTACATTGGATGCAAGCCATGCAGGATGAGTTCTATTGCCACTAACTCTGCATGGGATCTTGTGGATTTACCACTTGGCAAGAAGGCCATTGGCACAAAATGGGTTTTTAAACTCAAACGCAAGGTTGATGGTACCATTGATAGGTACAAAGCACGGTTGGTAGCAAAAGACTGTGCACAAAAGAAAGGCATAGCTTATGAAAAGACTTTTGCTCCTACATCTCGTATAAGTACAGTGAGACGTGTAATTGCTATGGTTGCAAATTATGGTTGGAAGGTACATCAGTTGGACATTAAGATAGCATTCTTGAAAGGGGATAGAATGTCATTTTCTCTTCTATATTTTTCCTCCTTCAAAGTAGGTTTTTTCTAGAACACACTCTCTTTTGCATTAATGTAGGTTTTTTCCAATGCACAATCTCTTTTGCATTAATGTGAGTCCTTATTTTATAAGAGAACCCATGAGAACGTTGCACGTATTGTCAATTGGTACTTGGTATATAGATGTTAGTATTGATTGTTTTTAAATGTTGCAGATACTAGTACATCCAATGGAAGCATGGCTTCATGCACACGTAGTAGGCCATCACAGCTGCATCTTGCATTGGATGCCTCCAACACCTGCACAAACATAAACATTAATGTAATCTTACTCATTCCTTGTGACTCTTAATTGAGTTTTTTTTTTTTTTTTTTTTTTTGCCAAAGCATCTAAAATGTCATGGCCATTTCGATTTTGTAGGTCACATCTTCTTTTCAACATGGTCATAGAGGCCATGCTAAGCATGTTGGACCCCAAGTACTAATGGATGCAGCCTACTCGAGCCATGCTTCAATAATAGTGTTTTTTTGAATATTATAAACTAGGAATGTGAAAATTGTTTTATATTTTAATCTGTTTACAATTAGTTCCCTTTGATTCAAAACTATCTAGAAGGAATGTGTACATGACTTCTATTTGCATTTCGTATTAAGTATATATATGCTTCTTCATAAGAGCACCCACCGTACACAAAAGTTAT
Organism: Lygodium microphyllum; assembly: GCF_053477565.2. Classification (NCBI taxonomy): domain Eukaryota; kingdom Viridiplantae; phylum Streptophyta; class Polypodiopsida; order Schizaeales; family Lygodiaceae; genus Lygodium; species Lygodium microphyllum. Next base: position 143,422,556 of record NC_141141.1, read on the forward strand.
ATAATCTCATGGGTCCCTTGCACATCAGCACTGTGCTAACATCCTTTGCCCAAAAAGACATGTGAATTTCACTAGAAGAGCAGGGATGATTCAATACTTGGTAATCGAGCATGGCTTGCACGTTGATATACCATGTAGAAAGATCGGCAGCCCTGTTGGAACCCATCATTCTCCTACTATTGTGCATGCTTGGCAACGCTAAGCAAAAAATCGCTTTGTTGATTTAGAAAGAAAGTTAAACCAGGCTAGAAACAAGTATAAGAAGGCTCAACATGAGAAGGCAAGTTCATTATGGGACTTGCTGGAAGACAAAGAGCGTATCATGGCAACTGAGTATATACGTGCATTCATGATGAGAGCGATGGCAAAGTATGGCTCAAAAAGGAAACACCGCGTAAACGCATTGCAGAGGGCTACGAGAAGCACATAAGTACTTTGAAAAAATTTTACTATCATTGTTATCATGAATAATGCTATGTTTTGTATCTTCCAAGTTCTAACTCTCTTCATTTGCACAAACTTGTTTATCAATCTCTTTGTAGAAGCAATCCCGCACACACGAAACAAAAGAGACGCCACAAGTTCATGTTGAGAGGACTGCTCTTGGTGAGCATCAAACCACATGCAAAGTGATGAGACTGATTTTCATATGGCTATAGATGGTATGCTTCAAACTAGGCCATCGAGCACTCACGAGGATACTATGTCTCTGGTATGTTGCAAAGAATTATGATTGTAAAAAGATAAAAGACTATACATTTTTTAAGTCTGCACAATATTTTTATATTGAACTATCATGCAATTTTATGTTCGTATGCATTGCAGGGTGAGGGGAAGCACTTCACGGTGCTACTTCTCTCGCCATGTGATGAGTGAGTGAGACTGTCAGAAAGAGAGAGTGCCTTACCCTGATTAGCATCTCTTCTCCTCAACAATATATGCCATTCGCTTCACACACTGTGTCCATGATTGGCACTAACACCATTGATATTCTAAAAAACGATATTAGTCCAATCAAGTCAAGAGAACAAAAGCAAGAAACATAAAGGTAAATAGTTATTATTCGTGGTGTACAATCAATATAGATCCATATCATTATTAATAGTTCATAATATGTTTTGTGTCACTATAAGACTTGAGCGAGATTCACATGTGGAGTTCGTGGCCAACTATTCCAAGCTCCGCATGTCAAAAGACGACGTACCAGTAAGATAGTAGGGTTTGTGGGGAGGAACACACAGTGAACCTTGTAAACAATGAGAAGATAAGAGAAGCGAGAAGAAACTTTTATGAATGGAATGATGAAGATTTGAATTATGGAGTGAATGTGAAACAAGAGAACAAGGGTATTGTAACACAAAAAAGATGATGAAGATAGCCACGAGCCACGAACCACAATGTCCTCTTGAAGAGGTGTGAGGATAGTGGAGAGGCTAGAAAGAAGAGGTGATGGACAGAATGAATCAGCCGTGTCAAATGAGCCATAGAGATAGGTTATAAATAGGCAAGAGACTATCTAGGGTGGCGCCCGCAGTGAGGGTGCCGGCTGTCTAGGGTGGTGCCCCACTGTGGGTGCCCAGGTGCCCAGCCCCTTTTTGGGACTATCCACTATGAAACCCTAAACCCAAAACTATGGTGAAGGGTTTCTCAACACCCCCTCTCACGCCCAAAAAAGGAGAACAAGAGAAGAGAGAGATAGAGATGCAATGCTACATGTTGAAGAATGCTCATGCAGCAAGTGCCACTTGGACAGTGCCTCTCGTGGGAAAATTGTTCACTTACCCAAGCGCCCTAGTACAAAGATGATGAAAACATGCAATGCATAGGAGGAATGTCGAACTTTGTGTGGTACTAAGAACCATAAGGATATGCCCATACTTGATCTTGGGAGTTGGCTCCATGCTAACCAAGGGACGAAGAAGATCCACCCTGTAATCTGAGAATACCACTTAAAAGAAGACCTTTGAAGATAGTCAGAAGACTGGATGAGTTGTAGAACCTGAAACTCAACCTCCAGAAAGAAGCCACTAGCTCCGTGACTCCATGCTAGAAGCAATATGAAGGCCTAGCCACCAAGTCATTGCTAAGGACCCAAGGGCTTTGATCTAGGTAGATTCTCTATATCTTGGGTATGAGTAGAGGAAATGACTGCTCAAAGGAGAGCCACTCCTCGAAAGTGAAAGGTGGTGGTGTGTGAAGAAGAACTTCATGGCACATAGGGTCCCTCTCTGAATCGAAAGGAGTAGAAGTAGGAGCCCCCTCTGAAGCCAAAGAAGAACTGGAAGCCCCCTCCAAGGGCAAAGTAAGAAAATCCCCCTCTGAATCCAAGTCTAAGAGAGAAAGGGAATCCAACCACTCATGGCTCACGGACTGCGAAGCATCTTATGACAAAGGAAGTGCCACTGATTGTGCCAAAGAAGGTATCTGCGGCTCGGAAGAAGCAGTCGTAAAGCACCAAGAAGTAGTCTCTCGAACCTGAGTGGAAGAGGGTGGGAAAGAAGGAGGCTCACGATGAGCCAAGGGTGGGGAACAAGCTCGGGCTCTCAGGAGAGTGGACTGTGGAGGAGATGTGGGCCGTGGAAGCCACTGTACCCAAAAGTGGGTGGGGGAAACCTCCGCATAGTGGGATGGTCTCCAAGAGGGCTTATTGCCTCGTAAGGTCTTAGAGCCTCCGTGTTCTCGAAAGGACTTAGTACACATCAAGTGCAGCTTATTGCCTTGAGTATAATACTCTGATAGCCAATGCAAAATGATCTTTGTGGCCCAGAAAGGAGAGGTGGCACAGGAAGTGCTAGGTGGGAGACGCATATACTCCGGGGGGGTGGGGAGCAAAGGTCGAAGTCAACAAGCATCGGTGGTGTGTCCGGTGATGCCACAGTAGGAGCACCCAGTAGTCTGGTCATTTGTTGGGGAAGAAGCCATGGATACCGATGTGGCTTGCTGAAGAAGGAAGAGGTCTGCCACGAACCATGAACTGCAATGTCTGCCTCAAGGGTTGCGAGGCCAGTGCAAGAGCTGGAAGTGAACTGCCAGTGGAAGGAGAATGCTACCAGCAATAAGAGGTTGCAACCAGCAGAAAAATGCAGGGTACAACACTATGGTGGAGCTGTCGGGTTGTAGAGAATAGCTGCCAACAGATTGGCTGAGCCGTCAAGTTGCAGAGAACAGCCGCCAATAGTAGGGAGGAGCTGCCAGCAGTCTGGCTGAGCCACCAGCAGTCTGGCTGAGCCGCCAGCAACAGAGAACAGCTGCCAGCAGCAGGGAGGAGCCGCCAACAGCAGGGAGGAGCCGCCAACAAATTGGGAGGTGGAGGCGGCAGCAGCAGCCCTGAACGCAGGCTGAAAAATAGCAAACACGGGAGGGAGCAGCCCCCAGTTGGGATGTTGATGCAGCGGAAGAAGAAGAGAAGTGGATGCCAAACCTACCTTTGGTCTTTGCCTTCATTGGAATGCAGAATCTTTGCCACTGTTTGAGTAGATCCAGCTCTGATACCATGTCAAAAGACGACATACCAGCGAGACAATAGGGTTTGCAAGGAAGAACACAGAGTGAACTCTGTAAACACTGAGAAGAGAAGAGAAGAGAGAAGAAACTTTGATGAATGGAATGATGAAGATCTGAATCATGGAGCGAATGTGATACATGGGAACAAGGGTGCCATAGCACAAGAAAGTTGATGAAGATAGCCATGAACCACGAACCACGAACCACAATGTGCTCCTAAAGGGGTGTGAGGGCAGTGGAGAGGCTGGAGACAAGAGGTAACGCACTAAATGAATCAGCCATGTCAAATGAGTGACAGAGGCAACCCATAAATAGCAAGAGACTGTCTAGGGTAGCGCCTGGAGAGAGGGCACTGGCTGTCTAGGGTGGTGCCCCACTGTGGGCGCCCACCCCTTTATGGGGCTGTCCACTGTGAAACCCTAAACGCAAAAGGCAAAACCCAAAACTACGGGCGAAGGGTTTCTCAAAACTGCATGGATGTTGATGAGAGCTATATCAATGCGGAGCTTGGTGGATGCACTCTTGCATAGTTAAGAGGAGTCAACGAGAATGATGTGTATTTGCTATGTGATTATTGATCTTTGCAATACGTAACATACGTCTTGCCTAACACACCTCTCTCATAATATGCCTAAGTCACATCCCTCATAATATTGTTTTGGCTGTCTAAATTTGTTTACTTTCAATTGGATGTAGCACATGCTCCTACACAACACCTCCATGAAGTTTGCTTTGTGGATAGCCTCAAGTATCCTTACCTCAATATTGTTGGGTATTTCACTCACGCCTGCGCTCACATAGCAGTGTCGGTGATCAATAGGACACTGGGGCACTTTTTACTCTCGCTAAGAGAGGTTTTTTCCCCTAGACTTATGATATTATTTCTTATGTGCTTATGACACGCACTTACGGGCACTTACCATGTTCGGGTCTGAACACCCCCTACAACCCTAAGGTTTAAGGGTTGCACCTTGTACTTTCAGTTGACACTCTTTCAATCTATTGCATTGGGTGTCGTGCTTCACTCTCACACTGTCTATTGTTCTCTGTGCTGAGCTTTGATCCTGCCTTCCTCCCTCGCATTTGGTATCAGAGCAGTGCAGTTCAGCTCAGCTCCGCTCAGTCTTTGGGAGCTTTTGGCTCAGTCCAACACTATGCCTTGTCACCATTGCCCCCCCCCCCCCCCCCCGCGGTCAGTTTTAGCACTACCTGCAATAGCTCGACCTGCTTCTTGAAGCCATCTAGCCAAACGCCTGCTGCTCCGCCTGTTCAGATTGCACACGCTCTGCTCATCAGCAGTCACCTTGCTTGAGACCAGCACCCGCCTAGACCAGTGCCCACCCCCGTGCTGCGCCACTTTCCAGATTGCTGCACACCTCGCCTGTGCCTGCCTTCAACGCCGCCTGCAGCCCGCCTGACACTTACTGTTTGCCCGTTGACTGCACCCTATGCCGTTCATCACCTGTCATGCCCTTGGTATCACAACCTTCATACATCCCACCCGCTGCTGCACGCTCTGTCCGTCAGTCACGCTGCCTAATACCTACCTGAGACAGCCGCCTGTCAGACTGCCTCGCCACGTCAGTATTGCAGACAGCCCGTCTGAAGCACCAGTCAATCCACCTGACACCTGCCGCTAGTCAACCCATAAATTTCTAGTAAATTTTTTTAAAATTTTTAATTCCAACATAAATTTTTGGAAGCAAGGGTTCCTACACAGCAGGCACAAAATTCAGGAAACGTGCCTAGGACACATTGAATGCAATTTTTGGACACATTCATCAAAAAAAATTTGGGCTTTTATGTTTACTGGGGACATTAACATACGCACTGCAGTTACAGTCATTGAAACACTGTTTTGAACAAATCTGAGGCAAGAAATTTTGGAGATTTTGCTGGTACAACGTTGCCGAACACTGATTGCACGTTGGACTGCATGCATTACAGACAGTTTTGACAAAGTGCACCTTTGTACACTAATTGCATAAAGTTATTTACTGCAATTTTCAGAAATTTTCAGATTTCCAGTTTGGTCCCGCTTCGACATTGCTCTTTTGCCTTTTTTAGCAATTGATAATCATGGCAAATCAAGGAGGAGATGTCTTCACCTATGTATCCAAGGAGGACAGATTGGATGGAAATAACTATTCACTTTGGTCCTTCATGATGAAGAATGTAATTGTGGCAAAAAATCTTTGGAATTATGTCAGTGGAGAAGAAGTTCAACTTGGAGTTGTGGCTCCAGCTGCTACTCCTCCAAGAGGACGTGCACGAGTACCTCAACTTGCTCCACTTCAGCCACTTCCACAAAGATCAGCAGCTCAAAAAGCATGGGATACATGGGATGCACAGGCTTTGTCACTGATTGCATTGGCACTTCAACAATCAATCATCCCCCACATTCGTTCGGTAGCTTCTTCACGAGAAGCTTGGCTAACTTTGGAGCAAATGTTTGCAGACAGGAATGAGACTTGCATCTCTTTCTTAAAGAAAGAGCTAGAGACATTGAAAATGGATGAAGTAATTCTATTGAAGATCACTTGAACAAAATTCAGGACTTGCCAAAGCAACTTATGAATGTTGATGAGTACTATTCGGATGCACAGATGATATCTACCACTTTAAACTCATTACCTCCTTCGTACTTGGCTTTTCATACGGCCTTAAACCTCACCATGAGGATTGTCGCGTAGCCAATCACTTTTCTTCAGTAAGTCAATTTGCTTCTAGAGGAGGAGCAAACCAGGAGAAATAGTGGTGTGGATGCTATAGTCTCTGAGCAGGCTTTTATGGCTTGACAGAAGAGCAAAGGCAGCCAAGTGAAGAATGCTCCGCAAAGTTCTGGAACTTCTGGCACATCACAGGCAAGTAAAAAACAAGGGGGCATGCAAGCCAAAAAGGAAAAATGCCATTATCGCAAGAAACCAGGCCACTACATCACTGAGTGCAGAAAGCGCATTGCCAAAGAGAAGAAAAAGAAGTCAAGAATGTATGTTTCTAATGCTCCTTCCACTGCTACTGAGTCCGCGTCCTTTGTTGCAGACAGGGACTATTGCTTTTACACATGCAGTTATGACACTTCTTGGGCTGATCGAGCATTTAGCTCTATTGAGGATACAGGCACTTGGTTTTTTAACAGTGGCACTTCTAGGCATATTACATTTCGCAGAGATTTATTTGCTTCTGTTAGTGCTGCTCTAGTTGGCAAGTTTATACAGTGTGCCAACAATGCATCATACCTTGTTAGAGGTATTGGGGAGAATGTACTCATAGCCATTGATGGCTCTATTCTCCATCTATACAGGATGCTTTATTTGTGCCAAGTATAAAGAAGAATTTGCTCTCTATTTCTTCTTTGGCACGTTGTGGATTGCAGGTCACATTTGATGATGATAAATGCATGGTGAGAGACAAAGAACACATAACTTTGATCTTGACAAACACTTTATGTCATGGGTTATACGAGTTGGATGCTCTTTCAATTAATCAGTCAACGTACTTGGCATCCACTCTTACTCCTGCTATGATACAGGCAGAGTTATGGCATGCTAGGATGGGACATGTGAACTTTGGCAACTTGATGCTCTTGCACCATACGCAAGCTAGATAGATTACCTTTACTGGAGAGACCTCCTAAGCACTTGTGCGAAGGATGTATTTTGGGAAAAATGCATCACTTTTCGTTTCCCCGTGATGTTGCTTTTAGAGCAACAGCCAGGTTGCAGTTAGTGCATTCAGATGTATGTGGACCTATGCAGACAAAGTCATTGGGAGAATGTTACTATTCTGTGACTTTTATTGATGACTTTACTCGATTTTGTTGGGTCTACTCTTTGGTCAAAAAGTCAGAAGTATATGATGCATTCTTGGCTTTTATTGCACTTGTTGAAAACCAGTCTGGTTGTAAAATTAAGACTCTCCGTTCGGACCGAGGGGGGGAATACATGTCCTCTATGCTGAATTCCTTTTTGAAACAGAAGGGCATTGTCCATTAGTACACTACCGCTTATACTCCACAGCAGAATGGGGTTGCAAAGAGGAAGAACCAGTCACTCATGGAGTTGGCCAGATGTATGCTGAAGGCAAAGAGCTTGCCTCACAGTTTTTGGATGGAAGCAGTCATGTGTGCTTGCCATGTTTTGAACAGATGCCCCACCAAAGCTTTGAAGAAAATTATACCTTTTGAGGCTTGGAACAGCCGGAAACCTTCTGTTGGACACTTTCGTACCTTTGGGTGTCTTGCATATACACATATTCCAAAGCTACTCAGAAAAAAGTTGGATAACAAGGTTGTTAAATGCATTTTTATGGGATATAGCAATGAGAGCAAAGGCTATAGACTCTATGATCCTGTTTCTAAAAGGGTGTTTGTCAGTAGGGATGTACTATTTGATGAAAAATCAGAATTGTCCCTAGCTGGTTTAGACACATATCAAGCTGCTCGTGATGTATATGAAGGGCTGCTGCCCATTACATTTGGTGATTCAGTTGGAGTTTCAGCAAGTAAACTCAATGTTCAGCCAATTGCTCCTTTGGAAAGTGCAGAAAATCAGCCATTGGCTGATCTGAATATTCAGCAAAGTGTTGAAACTGAAATTCAGAAAGAGCTTATGCACAGTCAGGAGGCAAGACAAATGCCTAGATGGTATTTACAGACTATGAAAGATAGTCATCTAGATGCACCCATGGCTGGTCGTACTAGAAGGCAAGCTTGTATGCATGATATTGCATATACCATGGAGTTCATTCTGGCACTAAGCACCCTTGATGATGAGGAGCCTGAATGTTTTGAGGATGCACAAGAGAGTGTGCATTGGATGGCAGCAATGCAAGCTGAATTGGATTCTATCACTAAGAATCAAACATGGGATTTGGTGTCTTTGCCATTTGGGAAGAAAGCTATTGGAACAAAATGAGTCTACAAGCTGAAATGGAATGTGGACGGATCCATTGACAAATGCACGGCAAGGCTTGTAGCCAAAGGCTATGCACAGAAGAAAGACACTGACTATGAGGAGACATTTGCTCCTACTTCCCACATGACAACCATCAGGTCTATGGTTGCTTTGGCTGCTCATTATGGATGGACTGTGCATCAGTTGGATATTAAAACTGCACTTTTACATGGGGAACTTCATGAGGAAGTATATGTACAACAGCCCATTAGTTTTGTAGTTGAGGACTTGGAACACTTGGTTTGCAAGCTGAAAAAAACTTTGTATGGTTTGAAACAAGCTCCTAGAGCTTGGTATGCAAAGATAGATACCTTTTTGCTTAGCCAAGGGTTCATAAACAACTCATCTGAGTCTACCCTTTATGTATGTAAAGAGGGATGATCCATGGTGATCATTTGTCTTTATGTTGATGATCTATTGCTTACAGGGACACATGCTAATCAAGTTTCAGCATTTAAACAAAATTTACAGCAAACTTTTGACATGTCAAACTTGGGGTCTTTGCATTATTACTTGGGCATTCAGTTCATACATGATGCTAGAGATATTGGGTTATCACAGTCAAGATACATTGGTAAACTTCTTGAGAAGTTTGACTTACAGGATTGCAAGCCAATCTGTACACCAATGGAGCCTGGACTAAAACTGCCATTACGTGATGACAATGATTTGTTTGATATATACACATATGCTCCAATAGTTCGATGTCTTATTTACTTATGCAACACTAGGCCGGACATACAATTTGCAGTTTCAGCCATGAGCAAATATATGCATCAGCCACGCATGTCACATTGGCAAGCTGTTAAGCGTGTCTTCCGTTACTTGCAGGGTACTAGATCTCTTGGATTGCTTTGTGCCAAGGGGGGACCACTGCAATTACATGCTTACAGTGATTCTGATTGGGCTGGTGATTATGATTCATGTCACTCCACTAGTGGCAATTGTTTCTTTCTTGGCCCGTCTTGCATATCTTGGCTTACCAAGAAACAATCCACTGTTGCCACATCGTCATGTGAAGCTGAATACAAGGCAGCTTTCACTACCATAGTTGAATGTGTATGGATTAGACACTTGCTAGCTGATCTAGATGTATCTGTTACGGAGCCTACTCCTTTGTTCACTGACAGTCAGAGTGTCATTGCAGTGGCACGGAACCCAATGTTTCATGCATGCACGAAACACATTGAGATATATTATCACTTTGTCAGAGAGAGGCTACATGCAAGTAATATCAACCTTGTCAATTGTCCTACCACCAGTAATGTGGCAGACATCTTCATCAAAGCTCTTCCTTGTGAAAAATTTGAAGCATTTCGCCATGCTTTAAATTTGATCTCCTTTGGTGGCGGATGATCCTTATACTCTTGATCACTCTTCACTTCGGGGGTTTGTTGGATATTTCACTCACGCCTCACTTACGCCTACGCTCACATAGGAGTGTCGGTGATCAGTAGGACACTAGGACACTTTTTACTCTCGCTAGGAGAGGTTTTTTCCCCCAGACTTATGGTATTATTTTGTATATGCTTATGACACACACTTACAGGCACTTACCATGTTCAAGTGTAAACACCCCCTACAACCCTAAGGTTTAAGGGTTGTACCTTGTACTTTCAATTGACACTCTTTCAGTCTATTGCATTGGGTGTCGTACTTCACTCTCACACTGTCTACTGATCTCTGTGCTAAGCTTCGATCCTGCCTTCCTCCCTCACAAATATGATTGAGAAAAAGAACGATAAGCTATCCTTGTGAAACTACTTTAAGAGGGTTGATGTCAATCACTCCATATTTATTTTTTTGCTTATGGTGCTTTGGTAAGAATGTTGCTACTATCATGTATGTACTTGTTATAATGAAACATTTATTCTTATTGTGTAGAGGATATTACAAAGGTCATTTGTGCTTATTTGTTGTATACAATCCACAAGTGAGAGAGGTTGCCCAACTACACGACAATCGAGGGGCCATCATATTCCTAGACTCCCTAGGACATACTAATCCCATGGAGTACATGCCCAATGTTAGAAGGTGGCTTCTTGCTATCTCTATTTATATTAGTATTTTTAACTAGATAGAAAAATTTAATGTTATTTTCTTTTTGTGGCAAGGCAATCATTGCATTGTATAGGCATTGTGCGAGCATTGACAATGTTGCGGTGTTGTGTTCTGTACACAAACTAAAGCTCATTGATGTAAAGGTAGACTAACAAGTGATGAATATACTAGGGAGCATCCATCGTTTTGTTATTTTCTAATCTAGTTGCTCTCCTCCATTTTGTAGGGTCCCCAATAGCATAATACCATGGATTGTGGCTTTTTTATCATAGCATACATAAAAGCCATCATTGAAGGTGACATCATTCGAGAACTGCAACAAAACTTAGTTGGGATCTCGTGAACAATCTATTATGCAATCAACAACTTTATGTCTAGATTTCAATGCTTAATAGTGCTTTGATGCCTGTAGATAAAGAGGGCTTGGTTCAATGGATCGTATATTTGAACCATCAAAGATGATTTGCGCCATTGGGTGATGAATATTATAGCATACATAAAAGCCATCATTGAAGGTGACATTATTCGAGAACTGCAGCAAAACTTAGTTGGGATCTCGTGAACAATCTATTATGCAATCAACATTTTCTTTATGTCTAGATTTCAATGCTTAATAGTGCTTTGATGCCTATAGATAAGGAGGGCTTGGTTCGATGGATCGTATATTCGAACCATCAAAGATGATTTGCACCATTGGGTGATGAATGTGTTGAAGAAATGATCATGCAGTTTGCCTTTGAGTACGTTGGACCTCTTTACGTGGACCTTGTCTACTTTATGGAATTCTATTTTTTAAACTTTTTGCAAGTATGATACTTAAATTTGTAGAACTTGGTGTATGTTTGTTTTGTGCAATGTCTTGCCAAAGTGATTGGTAATTGTGGTATACATCTTATGGTTTCATCTCATAAAATCCGTAAAGAGTTGTGGTTTCATCTTGTGGTCCTACGCATTTTTCATGTCTCAAGCTAAACATAACAACATGTCATTAAATGTTTCCTTTTGTTTTTTTTTAACTTTTTTTAAGAATGACATAACCACGTTTTTTTGGGTGACATAATCCACATCAACCTACATAGATACTTAGAAAATGAATTGTATAAGCATGTGGATGGGAGCTTAAAAAGTGTGATCAGTAGTCTTTTGGATTTAGAAACTATTGTGAACCTATTTCATTAATTCGCTACAATTAACTAAGAAAATTAGAAGTTAGATATAAAGTAAAAACTTATTGTTCCATTCCAAGGAATAGATGGCAATATAGATTGACATTGTTGTTTGTTGTAGAGATGTTATGGTATACATATTTTGCTATACGTCTTGTGGTTTCATCTTGTAAAATGAGTAAGAGTTGTTTCGTCTTGTGGTCCTATGTATTTTTCATGGTATGGTTTCATTTCATAAAATGAAACGGGATTATATGAAACCATAACATGAAAAATGACAATCTAGCTCGATGAACATAAGCTTAAACTTAAACATAAGCTAAAATGCATGAGATTTACCATTACCATACATCATATACTGTGCAAACATAGTGCATAACTTATCCATTGAAGTAATTATTCTTAGCATAGTATGAATAACTTGGAGTAACATTATTCTTGACATAACATTGAAGCAACATTATTCTTAACATAGTTTTAAACATCTACACTAGCATGTACTTGACCATTTTCATCCACTCTAGCATACTACATTTGGTTTGTTACCGCTAGAACATCCCATATTGATAGTGCAAATTGCAATTAAAAGCTAGAGAGTGTGTATTTTGAGCATCTAATCACATCTTTTTTCAAAATATATAATTTATTACAAAATCTTCAACTCTACAGAGTGGTCAACTATAGGCTTGCAACAATAATTGTACCTTTAATGCCCAAGATACATGTGCACCCTATCATATGTGCCTCACCCAAGATCTCTTAGATGAATATAATACAACCTTTCTAGTGCATAACAATTGAGATAGCTTGATTACATGTAGGGAAATGAGTACATGAATAAAATCCTCTAAGAATCCCCTCATAATCATCTAGTGAAATGATGAAAAAAACTTAGGCAATTCACAAAACTCACTATATTGAACCAAAACAAAGTAAGAACCACACATATTCAATAAAATGACTAAGCTATTCAAATAGAACGAGATGTTCATGCAATGAGATACTGAAACCAACCTTCCTCCTCGGATAGGGTGGTAAATAACCTAATTAAGCACTATTTATAGCAATTAACAAATTCACAAAACCGAAATGCACACTTTACCACATAATATTGGACATTGGACACCCCCTTGGCCCAAAAACTAGTGCCCCTTTTGGTATTTATTTAACTTAATTGAAGAAGAAGTTGATGTACAATGGGATTCTCCCAATCCCTTTCAGTATTCCAACTCCCCTTGCTGTCCAAAAAGGCCAACAAGTCTTCAATCTGATTTGCCCCTTGATTCAGGCAATCAATTGGCCTTCACCCGCTTTGATGGAGATGGAAAATGCCCAAAAATCAATGATTTGCTGGTCCCTCCACTTGAATAGGCTAAACACAACTTCAGCCCTATTGAATCCAAGTCTTGAAGCTTCCAGTTTCTAGAACACTTCCCAAGGCTGCCACTAATCCCTAATTTCTGCTGCAGATTAGGATTTACAACAGAGAAATCTGAAATTTCTCAACCTCTGGTGATCTCAATGCTGTAATCTTTGGAGCAAGGCTATAGAAAGTCTCAAAGATGAGAGAAAATGCTGAAGAGAGAAAATTCAGACTTTCTTCGCGAAGAACTGAAGAAAATCTATCATTTACTGCTATTGCCATGTCTCATGTCTCAACAGCTCGTAGATGCAAAGAACTGAAGAAAATCAGTCATTTACTGCTGCTGCCCTGTCTCAACAGCCTATAGATGCTGTCACCTATTGTTGATTGGTCTTCTCCTGCCCCTGGCTGCTTCACAAGATCCTCCAATGGTTGCAAATCAATCCAACAGCATCTCCTCCCTCTCTCTTGAAAGCAATACATTAAAAATGCCTCTTTCCAATCTCTAACAATGTTTTTCAGGCTTGCATGAGCATTTTTGACAAGTGGCACCCTTCCCAAATGGTTTTTTCAGTATTATCCATAATTAAATATTAATTTTTAGTCTTTAAATACTGAAAATTAATCTAATAATTATTTCGGTGCCTTGAAAAATAATCTAATTGGCCAATAATTAAATTGGCTAGGCAACTTTCATTCCCGAGTGTCTCTGTGCCATCTTTGACCATCAGATTGACCCTCTTTGACCATCAAATTGGTATTAGGTACCATTAAACGCCACTTCCCTAGAGTGTCACCAACTGACACTTGTGGCCAAATGAATGACCTAGGCCAACAACTAGCACCGTATACCACCAAGTACATGTGCGACATAACTTATAGCAACTTTTGTCTTTGACATCTTGTGATTTCCTTGGGTCCTGAGCTCGTTAATTTACTCTAACCCCAGTTACACCTCACATGTGCAACATTTACTTAACCATGTAATTAGAAATTAATCCACATGTTAAGTGAGCTTTCAAAAATATATATCCTCATGATAGTCCTTCCCCTTAAAATCCTTGCAATCGTCCTCGATTGCGCTACCAAATGCATCAAAAGCAAAATAGTAGATTAAAATATCCACAAGGCATCATAGTTAACACAACATTGCGCACTATTGCTCAATCATTCCATATGCCCAGCACATGCTGAAAATTACCAACCAATCATAACATAACAAAAGACTCACAAAGAATCTCAAAAAACATTGCCACATTATCATGTGACATGTCTATTTCTCATGAGCTCAACTCATCTAGCAAAACAAAACCATAGCATAGCATAACCAAGCATAAACCATGGCTAAAGCATCAATGGCATCATAACATATGCTATTGTCCATGGAACTAGATACAAACCATTGAAACTAAACATAATCTGATCATAAATTGATCACTTTCTGATCTAAGAACTGATCACAAACTGCTGCAAATGTGACCCTAAACTGATCACAGACTCATTGCAAAAAGTAACCGATAATCAATCCAAAACTAATCCCAAAAGTGACTATAAACGGTTCTCAAGCTAATCAAAATTTGAGCTAAAACTGATCAAAATTTGTCTCTAAATTAAGGCAAAATTCATGCTAAATTGATCATAAGATGATGCAAAAGTATAGTTCCAATGCCCGGGTGAAACTCGTACTCATTTGCATACATCTCACAGTGACTAGTACACTAAGTAGTGACCTCGTAGCAAACATACTGTCAACACAGTACCTTCGATGCATGCTGAATATATCCGAGATCCACTACATACGAGAGCTGTCCATAGCTGAAGGAGTGGAAGTACTACCTCCCCCTTGAGCATCAGGCAATACTCCGAACCCTTGCTCTGCTAAACTTGACGAAGCCCGAACTAAAGTCGGCTCTAATTGAAAGGCATCTAGATAAAGTTGCAACAACTGAGGATGGTTTGCCAAGTCATCCTCTTCCATCCATTTGACATCCATTGGAGAATAATTATGAAATTTCACTAAGTATCTCCTGGGAACTTTACCTTTAATTTTTTTTTCCTTATATGCCAAAATCTGCTCAGGCACCAAAATCTCATCCAGGTCCTCAACCTCATACTAAATTTCAGCAAACATATCCTTTGGCACATCACCATGACAAGGCCTCAACAAAGAGACATGAAAGGCATTGTGTATCCACCAATGTGAAGATAATTTCAACCGATATACCACATCATTGATCTTCTCCAACACCTAGAAGGACCCATAATATCTCGTACTCATCTTCGGATACAATCTTTCTCTTCCTTTTATCTTTTTCAGCCTTGCCTTTTCAAAACACAGCAATACATAATCACCCTCTACAAACTGCAAAGTACGTTTGTGGCGATCAACTGCTCTCTTTTGCTTTTCTTGCAATCTCTAAAGTGCATATTTTATCTTTGCATAGGCTACATCCAAGTTTTCCACATATTGATCAACCTCAAAGATATTATCATTAGTTTGTAGAATAGGTGTACCTTCTTGCCACCCTCAACCACCTCAAATGGAGCTTTGCCCGTAGAACTATGCACTGTGTTGTTGTAAGTGAACTCAACCAAGGGCAAATACCGCTCCCACTATGTCTTATGGTCTGAAATATAGCACCTCAAAAGATCTAACACTGTGGAATTTGCTCCCTCAGATTGACCATCTGTCTACAGATGGAAGGATGATGAGAATTTCAGCGTGGTACCCAAATTCTCAAACAACCCCTTCCAAAATAAACTAGTTATCTGAGGGTCTCAATCACTAATGATCGACTCTGGCATACCATGATACTTAAAGATATGCTGCAAAAACAATCATGCCATATAATCAGCCTTTATTTTCTTCCTCGCCGGAATGAAATGGACTTGTTGCTAAACCTGCAAATGATAGTCCATATCCCATCATTCCCTGTAGGTGTCTTAGGAAGCTCAAAAATAAAGTCCATCGCAATGCTCTGCCAAGACCTATTTGGAATAGGCAAGGGCTACAACAAACCCAGCATCTTTTGCCTATCATGCTTTACCTTCTGGCATACGATACATGTCTTAATAGATTATTCTACATCATGCCTCAAAGCTAGCCAATAAAAGAAATGCTCCATTGCCTTGATCATGACATCAATACCTCTATGTGCTGCATACGGAGAAGCATGACTTTCAATGATAACTCTAGGCCTTAACTTCATTGTGACGCATAGTCATCCATGCATCATCAAAAATCCATCTCTTAGCACAAAGTGTTCGTGCCTTTGGCCATTGCAAAGTTGATCATAAACATTAGCAAAGTCTGAATCAGCAACATGTTGCTCTTTCATGCCATCCAACTCAGTGTGATAAACCGTGCTAATGGCTGAAATTTATGGCTTACGTAACAATGCATCAACCACAACATTCTTTAGTATCCAGCTTATTCCAAGCTGTCATAATATCCACACCTCAGAGGTACTTGTCAACCAATTCGATGCAAACATTTGTTTGGATTGTGCCCACGTTGACGGTGCTCTACCTTGCATCAAAAGAGTGGACCACCACTGTAATGCATTCCCTTTCAAGAAAGTGACTGCCTTTCGAATCTTCGAGGACTCTGTGAAGTTTCCCCTTGAATAGGTTGCATCAAACTGCTAAATGGAAGTCAAAGCTTTCACCCTATCTTATACATCACTGAAGGACTTAAACTTCACTACTTTTCCACCCTCATCATAGTCTTTTGCTGCCCCTTTGGGTGTCAAGTTGTCATACACTGGCTGCTGCAAAAAGAGTACATTTACTGAATTTACATCAAAACCAACGCCAAACGAAGCATTTGCATGGCCAACATTCATTCCTTGAGCCCCATAAGCATTCAGGGGTGCAATTGCAGTGCACACCATGCATTGGTTGCTACATACCATAGGGATTTGTGCCATACATTCCTGTATGTGGTCCTTATCCAACCATAGCATAAAAAATCGTGCTTCCATCAAAATATCCTAGCTGCCCCATCATTGCATGCATGCCCAACTGTCCAAAATCCATTGGATTGGCACTTCCGTGATGGCCTTGCATTTGCATTCCTTGCCCCGTAGGTACCAACTATTTTATTTCATTAGCATCTTTGGGAGCTTCAAATGAAGGGTTTCGCATTATCTTCGATGTATCTTGTTGTCTTGAAGGTGTAGAAGACGTCTTCTTCTTCTTGCCTTGCTGTCCTTCTTTGGAGCATTAATAAATCAGGTAAACTGAGGATCCTTTGCCAATTCAGCAAGGATATTTGTTGCTGTCCTCATCCAATTCTTGAATGGTCATAAAATTCCTCTTCACTTCGTTGGTCATCAACCTCTTTATCCCTTTAAGGGCGTGTATTTAGAGGAGCCATCTGGACAGGATGTAGAACAAAAGTAGAGAAAAGAAGGTATTTAGAGAGGGAACACATCCAAACCACAAGCACAGACTACAAAAAGCAAGAGTGCACATACAATATAACCCAAAATCTAAGCGAAAGAAGCCAAAATCTGCTGCACAAAGTCAAAAAATCAATTCAAAATTGCTGGAAACAGCAAAAACGGCCTGTTCTGCCAGTTGCCCAGCCCAAAAAAGTGCTGAAAACAGTAAAACGCAGGCTGCACACTGCATAAACAGGTGTAGGGTACTGTGTTGGACAGCAGGCGATGGCAAATCTACAAAAAACGCAGGTCAAACAGGTCGCTTGTATGGAGCAGCAGCGCCTGATCAGCAAGGGTGAAAACAGTCCTGAAATCAGCAAGAAAACACAGCAGAAGCACAAATCCTAAAATCTAATACCATGTCAAAAGTGGTGCAGCAATGGAAGCGTAAACATAAGCTGTAATAAACTGCTGAAATGCAAGACAAAAGAGAAAGGGAAAGAAAGAACATACTACAGATGAGAACTCAGATGTATGCTCAGGAAATGGAATCCATATACCAAGACATGAGACAGTACAGAAGCAATGTGAGTCACCGGCTGTGGAGGCATTGGCACCTACTCCCTCTCCCCAGAAACTAAGTGATGAATGAATAAGTGGAGGAGTGGAGGAGGGAGCCAGACAATATATAGGACAAATAAATGCCCAAAATATGATTGGTCCGACTAGCTGCAAATAATGCCTAAACCATAATAAACAATGGCAAATAAAATGCCTAAAAATGTCTCTGTGCTCAGCCTGTTGTACCATAAGTACAGACTCAACCATGAACTAACTAATCTGCTAACAACAACATGCATATATTTATCTTTTGATAGTTAGGAAATGCAAATACGAAACACGACAACACATTCCAAACAGTATTTAGGCATGTAGTTTTGCATCATTTTTTAAAATCCAAATCAGGTATACAACATCAACATCCTAACTCTAGATGCAAGCACATGTGTAAGCACCTACCCCCGTCGAAAAATGTAAGAGCAAATTGATGCTCCTCATTCTCATCAGTGTAGAGATAATCAAAAATAGCCCAAGCACCATTGTATGTCTCATCATAGAGTTGCACCATTCTACCAATCAAGACGAATACCGATCAACGAGGATCATATCTCACTGTGAGGAAAAGCAAGGCATGGCATCTATGGCAAGTAACCACTGCCATAGGGTCCACTAAGAATGTTTTGGTGCAACAATGAGGGCAATATATGTGAGGTTTTGGATTGAACCTCACACGGCTCCTTTCCTCACTAATACTTATGTCTTAGCACACCTATGACACTTGGGCGATTTGGTTGCGAGAAAGACCTCAACTCCTCCTCCGGACAAGTGCGAGAATCCTTACCATGGCCTAGGCGTGTCTGATTAATATTTTTTTGGATTTGGTAAATTCCACCTTTCATAGGCATATCAATCTTCTATAAAGTGAATAGATCAACAAGAGAGCCTTAGCACTTTGCAACTATCGCACACAAGCCTCTCTTTTAATAGAGTTGTACGAGGGAATCTCGTCCTTGATCCTCTTGAGGAGGGCTCTAAAATCCTCTATGAAAGACACAAGTTTACTAATCTCCACACCCTCATCAAAGCATGACTTCTCCAAAATTGGATCCTCAATATCACAATAAGTAGATGGTGTGTCACTAAATGACTGCACATTATCGATAATGGGTAAAACTTAATGAAGATGAGAAAAATGGCTTTTCAAGATAAGCCTCAAGCCATACACTTGAAATCAGCAACCCAATCAGCACAATCACAATAATTTGATTGCATACTCAGATGATGTCACTTACATTGTTCTGCCATGCTGGCCATTTTGAAGAACATAGTCCCTTCATTAATAAGTTAGAGAAAGCATGGATCCAATTCATACCGCTGAAATATCTTCTTCCCTACTGACAATCTAGCTGTATGGCTCTTGCTCGATCCATAGATGTTGAAATGCTTGGAGTCAACTACTCAAATGTAACCATCTTCAAAGGACTTATGCAAACCAAGAAACACAAAACTCAAATTTGAAAATGAATGGCATTACCTATCTCTTGCTTTTGTTTAAAAAAACTCGAGCATGGTTCCTTCCATTCTAGACCCTAAAGATGAGTCTCCCACAAGGGCATGAAGTAGATCAAGTATGTATCTATTGATCCTAGCATCAAAGAAGAGTGTATTTGATGTACTGCCATAATCTCTCAACGAGATTACTTGTGTCAACATTACCATGTCAAAACATGCGACCAAACTTGGCCATCTTCTGCGCCCAATACAAGTGTACTTACACTATCCATTCATTATATAACACACCACATTCGGATGGGAAGAATAACACTAGCATTTGCTGAAACAACTCCTCAAATTGCAACTCAATCGGACAGTGCATGAGATTGGACAAGGATGCATAAACATGATCACACTTATCTACAAGGACCTTGATTCACAAGAAGATAAAAATCAATCATTGCCAAAATCATTCTACACACATATAAAGTAATATTAAAAGTGAGAAATAATGCTATGCATTATGTACCTACAAGAGAAGATTCTCAACCCAAGCTTTTTTATGTATGGAACCAGCATGGGATAATATGACATGCAATCTAATACCTATCATCACAATGGAAGTCAACGGTCCAACAACAAGGAACATTTGCAGCGACTATAAAGAGTGCCTCTAGCTCCTGTTGAGACTTGTCAATCAAAAGAGCAACAAGGCACACCCCAACCATTCTAAAGAGCACCAACTGCATTGTGATTTGTAATGCCACAATCTCCTAGTTGGAACCATTGTCACTTATGGACAACATGAACCAAATAGGGATGCCCATTCCATGCCGGTTTGATAAAACAATTGCATAAAGCGAAAGACCAAACACATTGGTCTTAAATATACTATCAATGGCCCAAGCATTATTCTTGGGGAACCTCTTGCTCATTTCTAATATCCACTCATCCTAGATAACTAGTACAAATGGTCTATCCTTGTTCTCTTTTGTGTGTAACACATCGATGGCAATACAACACATATAAGAACCAAAAATGGTTTAACACATCGATGATGTAATGATATCTATAATAAGCAAATATGGAAATTACTACAACGAATACCTTGTTTTGGTCTCATAGACGAAGAGCCTCCAAGTACATCATTGTCCAATCATTCTTGGAAAGTTTACCTACAAGTAGCGATACCATTGGCTTTCAAAGCACTCTTAGATCATGAAGTTGTAGTCTAAAAGAAGAGAATTTCATATTTGATATGAATGTTTGTACTTCCTTTGGAATCATGAAGAACCTGAAAGTGGTGCAACCCAATGGAGAGGCACTTTTCATATGAAATTGCTCTTTGGTTCGCCTCATCTTAGCAACATGACGACATGTTCCAACATCAAACAAATCATCCTTGCAACAATCAATTGCACGTGGATGCACTGGTAAATGATACAAATCAGCTTACAAACCTAGTATACGGCTCTCATGTAGAGCATTTACTCATACAGTAACCTCTTTGTGATCATCTTTATACTCAACCTACACCTTCAATGGGCAACCACATTTTTTTTAAGATTCTCAATCTACAAATTTAAGAGCCCTTTTAAGCTATGCTACTACCACAATTACATGCATATTCCACTATCATCTTGGAAGAACCAGGCTTTTTGGTCGAACGAACCATGCACAATCTAACTTTATGTTCAATCATTATCTCTTGAAGCTTGCGCTCCACAATGTATCATTCTCTTTAGCAAAATATTCATGCATTTAACCTCATCACTTAAACGATCCATTTGACAATTTTTCATCCGTGTTGACGTCCGTTGAGGTCCTCAATCTCAAGATCACTCTTTGTAGTCCATACTCATTGACTATACAAGCATATATCCCCAAAAAATCATAACAATGGCACATTGCATCTGTTGGAAACATGACGGAAAAAGAAAGAAAGAAATGCACCTTCATGCAGAAGCCATAGATGCCAAATCATGATGACTTTCACTCCATTAGATTGGGTGTGGCTCAAATAAGAATTTTGGAGCTTCGATCAAGATGTTCGCCCAGTGCAGCTTATGTGCCAAGATTTTCTACTAGCAATACCGAGAGCATTTTGGGCACAAACAGTTTTGGGCGACTTTGGAATCCTAGTTGATCGAGTTTGCATTCTTTGGCAAGATTTACTTAATCTAGTTGGTTTTACTTTTGCTCTAATGCTATCCATAACACATGATTCTCGGGAGTCCACGCCGGTGTATTTAATGTGGATGTGGGCCCCAAAGAACTTTGAACTGCCACTTGACATCTTTGTTGAAGCCCATGCAACACATGGAGATAAAAAACCGGCAGCCCACGCCTTTTTTGACTAGTTGGGTTTACATGCGGGGTTGGTCTACTAAATTGGGATGGGTTTACTTTGTCATAAAGTAGCGGTCACGATGAGCTCCCACGATCACATGCCTTTGTAGCCATCAATCCCAACTCCCCAGGATCTTAAAGACCCCATGGAAGATTATGTTGAGGGGAGCCCACCTACCCCATACACATCAGGCTATCGGTGTCTTTGGCTAGCGAGTTAGTGGTTAATTAGGATAAGTTTACTACAACCAAGTTGAAAAAAAATGTTCAGTCCCCAGCCATAAGGTGCATTCATTTAGTAATGAAACTGTAATCACTGCTGTGCATTTTTAACCAGGGGCATATCCACTAACGCATTCCCAGCAACATCTTTGCTTTTTGTGCAGCCTGAAGAACTTACAACAGAACTTGTGAAGACAGCAGCTCAAACAGACATCAGGAACAGAGCAGGACAACAGCATTTCAGCCTTTACATACAAGGTATCGATCCCAATTCCAAGATTTGATGGTATTGATTGCATCTTATGTTGTACTTCGACATGCTGCTCTGAGGCATTGAACAAGCTGTAGCCTCTTAACCATGCCATCTCTGGGCGTGTGGATGCAGCTGATAGTACTCAATATATTGTTTTCGAAAGCAAAAATCTGATTTCAATAAGATGCAATATTCTAGGGAATTCTTTCAAACTTCAAGAACTTCAAAATCATAGCCTATTCCTTGCATATCATCACTCTATTGCGGAATTTATCCTTTGAATTGACAAAGTATAATCCATTCAGGAGGCACTGCTTTAATCAGGCTAGAATATACAAATTGGTACTTGGACATCAATTGACGATTCGTATTAGTTTGAGCATTGGGTTTTTGGGTCTATATCTCTTCTAAGTGACTTAGGATTTTCTGTTATCATAAGAATGCACAGGGAATAGCAGAAAACAAAAGCATAGAAACCATCACGACGAGGAACAACAGCTTCGGTTTTTAATTGACATGCAAGACAGACGATCAGACTAGATCATAAGACCGGTACAACCGTGGTGGAACATGCAACAAGTTACTCGAAAAACTGAAGTACAAATTCATAAATCCAACAGCAATCAATGAAGAATTCGATCCATGTGAGGCACTACCACAGAGAGTTTTATATTGTAAGCCAGATCAGAAATCTGTACGCACGAATAGAAGACTCACAGATAAGCATAGTTGTCTTGCAGGCACGGCACTGGCCAAATCTTCATCTTCTCTCTCTCTCTCTCTCTCTCTCTCTCTCTCTCTCTCACATGCGACTGTGTCACTTCCAGGTTAATGTGAAAACATTTCATAAGCGCAAACAATCGTGTGAAAGAACGACACGTGCCGTAGTGCTCGGGTAAGCGCCCCCATGGTGTTCACTCAAACCTGAGGTTTAATGTAAAATGAATCGCAAAGTGCAGCATTACGAAACTAGAGTATATTTCCTGCTCGAAGCCCCACTTCCCATGGCAAGAGTGTCAATGGCCATATTGGTCACGGTGTAGAATCTTAGAGAGGAGGAACTTGACTCTAAGAGCAAGGGCTTTTGCAACAAGATGTGTTGAGCATTGTGAGGGGGCACCACTGGTTGGTTGATCAGTGGCTTATTCTCAAATGCGTCGAAGGTAGTCAATATTAATGGTAAGATGTCCAATGAGTTTTCTTTAAGGAGGTTTATATGTCATGGCTGCCCCTATTCCCTTTGCAATTATCACTAACCCGCTATTGATTATGATAGAATATAAGATACAAACAGGTCTTCTCAAGGAGCTTCCTCTCCCTAATGGTAAGAAATTATGTTGCCAACTATTTGCATGTGACAACTCCAACATTCTAGAAGCATCTAAGTCAAACATTGACTCGGTGTTGATGGAAGTTTGCAACTTCTTCTATAGGGTGACAGGCTCTCGACCCCCTAAGAATGGCTACTTGACTATGGTTACAAGCTCATACAACCTAGTCAAATCTACGACCTGGTCAAATCTTTCGATACCTTGGATTACCACTCGGATAGCTCCCACAAAGAGGTAGAATTTTGTGTAGCTCAAGGCTAAGATGAAGGGCAAAACTAAGCTATATGGTCGCCTCCCAATGGGACTATATGAAGGATCATTAGCTAGCCAAGGACTTATTATGGGGGTATGCAAACATTGAAAATTGGCACTCAATCTCCTAGGATCTCCTATGTGAGGCTAGGAACAATGATGGTCGTGAGCTAGAGGCACTATCGTCCAAGGTGGCTAGGATGCTCTTTAAACTAGTTGAAAGCCTTAATTTGGATCTCTGGTGGGTCCACCTAATGGAATCCTAGAGGTAAGGTGTTGTCCTAGCCAAAGGCAAATGGAGTGAACTGGAGTGGGTGGATGTCCTTCTCAAGGACATGAAATTCAAGGTCGAGCAATCCCCATGGCTAATTCCATCCTAAATTATTAGAAAAAGTTCATTAAAGGTATGAAGTGGAGTGAGAATAGTAGTAGGCATGGGGACCCCTCCTTAAACAGGCACATATGAATATTCCCATATACATACAGCAATGACAAAGTCCACAGGGCACACTAAGGTTTGCCAAGTCTTGGACTAAAAAGGGATCAAGTGAAGGAAAGACATATTGCTACCTTCTAAGGTAGAGTTCATGTGAGTGAGGAAGAGATCAGAGGCAGATTTCATACCCAACCAAGCTGAACTCATTTGTCTTACCTAGCTCATAGTCGATAGGAAAGAAAATTGGCCTACAGCACGTACTCCCACCAAAACCCCCATAGGGAAAGTTATCCTCATGACGAAAGGCACCCCCTCCACACAGCCAAACTTTTAGGTAAAAAAGAATGACAATTACACCAAGCTGTAGGAAGCCTAAAAGACAACCTTCCCTAGAGGCAACTAGAAAGCTTAGAGGTCACGAACAATTAATGAATTTAATAAAACCAAAATGCACACTTTACCATAACATACTTGGACATTGAACACCGTGTTGGCCCCAAAACTGGTGTCCCTTTGTGGTATTTCTTTAAATTATATTGCTATTGGATAGAATACGACTATTTTTTAATCTCCTCTACTAATTTAAAAGCCCCTTATTTACTGTCACAAATGATCAACAAGTCTTTTGGGCAATTTTCCCCTTGATCTTTACCCAAGACTTGTACAATTTGGACGCCTAACTGGCCAAATGCTGCCCCAAATCAAAGGGGATGAGCTAGCCAATTCCTTGAATTCCAATGTTGATTTCAATGTACAATGCCTTTAATTGTTGGCATGAATCCTAAGGTGATTGCTAAACCCTAATTTTTGTTGAGAATTAGGGATTACATAAGAAATCTCATTGTTATTCACTAAGTTTGGCTAAGAAATTCTTCAAATGGCTGAGAAATATTCAGATACTTAGAGCATGGAATAGAGAAGGTGAAACTACTAAGGAGAAAGAAATTTCAAAGTTTCCATGCGAGAAAACCCCTACAGCTGCTCAAAGTCTACCTTGATCAGCATTGAATGATGTGCTTCTTGTCTGAAGCCTCAAGAACGTTGTCACATGCCCATAAATGTTGTTGCCAACCCCAAATGAGCCCCAATTTAATGTTGCCTTAATGGCTTGTGCTATTGTCGCATGTAGCAAATGGTTGTCTTTTGCCCCAGAAATTGATTAGCAACATGTCCTCTCTGTCTCTCGCAAGCTAAACAAATTGAATGGACCTCTACAACCCCCAAACAACCTTCTTCCCCATTGCATGGATCTTTTTGCAAAGTGACAACCTTTTAATTCCATTTTTAGTCATGTTTAGTTATTTAATTATTTTTCAAACTTCATTAATTTTGAAAACTAATTGCAACCCTTCTAACCCTATCCAAACTTAGACATGCCCATTCACAATTTAATTGGCTAGGCCATTTGCAACCCCAAGTGGTCCCCAACCTTAATTGACCCTTAGACAAGCACAAATTAATTAATTAGTACCTAGTATCTTGTGTCACCCACCACTAACACTTATTGGCCAATTAAATTAATCAAATGTTACTAGCAAGAGCAAAGCATCTCAAAAATTTCATGTCCCCATGACAGAGCTTCCCCTTGAAATCCTTATAATCGTCCTCGATTGCACTGCATTGTGCCAAAGCAAAAGTATATTACACAGGAACTTCCATAAGGCATGAATCACGGCCAAGATTGGCCATTGCTTGCTTCAGTTGACATGCAAGACAAATGGTCCGACTAGATTATAAAACTAGTATAACCATGGTAGAACGCACAATAAGATACTCGAAAAACTAGAGTACAAATTCATAAATCTGAAAGTAATCAATCAAGAATTCAATCTAAGTGAGGCACTACCACAAAGAGTTTTATATTGCAAGACAAATAAAAAATGGGTGCATGCAAATAGAAGACTCATAGGTAAGCATAATTGTCTTACAAGCATGGCACTGGCCAAATCTTCATCTTCTTCTATGCCACCTCCAAGAGAATATGAAAATGTTTCATACATGCAAACACTTGTGTGCAAGAACGACACATGTTGTAGTCCTAGAATAAGTACTCCCATTGGTGTGTTCACACAAACCTAAGGTTTAATGTAAACTAAATTGCAAAGTGCAGCATTACAAAGATGGTGTCTATTTCGTGCTTGAAGCCCCACATTTCGTGGGCGAGAGTCTCAATGGCCACATATATAATCCACACATGGACATCGTATTTTGCTATTGTTGCCCACACATGGGACATCGTATATATAATACAGACACGAACATCATATATACTCCGCACATGGACATCATATTTGTTGGGGGCAAAAGGCACCTATGACTAGCCACTTGTGTATTACTACATTGACAGTACCTACACACATGTACATAACAGGTGGTGGATGGCCATCACTATCACTTCATTCTTTATTCTTTCAGTGGCATTTGAATAAAGGGAAGGTCAATTACACATTGTGACTGTTGGAGTTCCCACAACTTGTGTGTGCTCTCTCTTGTTCTTGCTCCTTTCATCATAGCTCTTGCTTCCACTCATGTGCTTCCACTCCGAGCTCACTCCCTTCAACTAGTGTCAAAGACATTGCACTCTTGTGCTTCCACTCGTGTGCTTCCATTCCGAGCTCACTCCCTTCAACTAGTGTCAAAGACATTGCAATGGCATTGAGGAGCTCTTGCGTTTCATTTACTTTAGCCTGAGACAATTCTTCATCCAGATTCCATGGCAAATTCAATCCTCTTCTTCTCGAGGTATGAATCTTGCTCCCGCTTCTTCCCTTATTGCTCCCTCTAGTTGAGGCTTGTTCCAGAGCTTGGGTAACCTTGTTTTAGCCTCAATAAGTGCTCAAAAGCAATCATTACAAGCAGGAGGACCAGCATCACATCATTAGTGCGATTTGCACCATTTTTCCAACTCTTCATGTCCCTTGCACTACTATAGACATTGGCAACTCCTGTAGCTCCTATAGAATCTAATAAAGCTTTGGCAACTCTCCCAACATTTTTTGGGACCTATTAAAGCACCTTTGCAAGTGCATACCTCAATAATTGTTTGTACATTCAGGACAGTTTGCTATAATACAAACAAAGGTAGCCATTACTTCACTATTTAGCTTCACTAATGCTCATACACCTATGCATTGATGATGGGATGCTTGGTATATGCCTTGAGATGCTTCTTGGATAGGTTTGAGCCTTCTTTGCTCAATTTCAAGCAGGGTTCTTTGTTGTATACATAGTATAAAGCAAGTATTTCACTTGAAAGCTTTATGCATTGAAGGCCTATATGCTTCTCGAGTTTGACATATGCCAATGCACATACTTGGCACTAATGTATGGGCTTGGAAGACATGTCTATGGTAACCTTTGAGGCTATGTTTTGAGCCACATTGGATGCTTTGGCACCTTGGTTTTATGCTTTAGTTGCTTCCATCATTGCCATTACGAGCTTGAAAAATACATTTTGTGTTTTATGCTTCTAGATGTATGCTCCATGAATCTTGGATGTCTGGATGTCATTTACATGATGTTTTGAGCTTTATTTTCTCATCTAGCATTCAACTTTAGCTTTAATGGGAGCTATTTGGCTTTATGTATTGAGCCACATTGGCACTTGGATGGACTACAGAGCATTTGGTTTATGTAGTTGAGCTTGAGCTTATTACAATGAGACGGTGGAACTCATTATGACATGTGTGCTCTCTTGATATTTATTGGATGTATTTACCCTATCATGGGTTGATTCGATCTCTTGGCTTGGACTTGGATCTTATGTTTGTCAAGGTGTTGTCAGTGGTATTTATATGCTTCTAGGTTATGTATTTCATAAGAAAATGCCAATTGATTTGGAGGCTATAATTGTCATTTCTGTAGCTATCATTGTGGTAGGCTATTGTTAATAACATTGACATGTATCAATTACATATACAAAGTAACTCAATAAATTTTCTAATGGCCTATAGATAATAAAGTTTATTTACTTGACATTATCCTTTCAGTTCTAGCATCTTCATTGCACTAATCAAGATGTAGCATGGCAAGAAAATAGAATATCTGCTATCAACAAAAAACAATAAAGTGAATTGTTTGTGGAAGCAAAGGAAATAAACTAAACATTTTGATGTGCATGATATATAATGATGTCTATGCTTATTGTATGTATGGTTACTGACACACTGTAGTTGTGACAGTCTTAATTAGTGCTGCTAGTTGTCCCTAGTTTCTTCCTTCTTGGTTGCTTACAATTGGTTATTGGCATATTATTGTAGTTTATCATAGCAGCCTATCATTTCAGTTTTATGCATTCTATTTGAGGGCAATCACTTGGACTTGATAGTCTTTTGCTTACCATTTGTAGACAACTCATTACTTTGGCAATATCTCTTGTCTCTCACTTGATTTAGTTATGGTTTTGGTGCTGATTTGTAGGGTATTACAACAACCCATCTTGCCGTTCTATGTACTTTCTTGGTCTCGTTATGGCTAGTGATTCTCGCAATAGTGCTATCTTCAATATTAAGAAACTAGATGGGACCAACTACACCTATTGGAAGACCTAGATATGACATGTTTTAGTGCAAAAATTGCAAGTTAGACCACTCAAAAATAGGGATGCCAAACCCAAAAACATTGCAGATGAGGATTGGGATGAACTAGATGAGTATATGCAAGTCCATAATCATTTTATCACTCTCTCAGTAGGTTCACTTGTTAACCTGAGTGCAAGACAAAGAAAATAGAAGCAAAAGAAAATTTAAGAAAATTTAAAAATACGAAAAAGGACGGCCCCAGGGGAGGAATAAGAGGAAAAAATGTCAAAAGCACAAGGGCAACCTTAAAACTTCAAGGCAAATGCAAAACGGGAAAGGCACATTTCAAAATGCAAAAGCACCCCTAAATTTTTTTTAAAGAGTGCCAGGCTCTCTCCTGTGCAATTTGTAGTTGGTAGCTCAAAACACATAGTATTGTTATATACAACTAGAAGTTCATCAGCTTGGACTAGATCTTTACACATATCCAATAGCTTCTTTCATCAACCAACTCTTGGGCTTCTCTTACTCCAATTGATAATTAATTTGCTATCCAAAATTGTATTTTTTTCATTTTCATTATCAACATGCATTACATCAATATCTTTCTCCAAATCCATTCTTCTACATGCCTCCAATTCTTTCAAATCTTCCTCCATACAATCAAATTCTCTATTAACACACACTAGAAAGGGGACGAGTTCCCAAAAGGGATTAGGGCATGTATAAAAGCCAAAAAGTGAATGGAGAAGTTCATTCTTGGTGTGTGGCAAAAAGTGGCTCTCCTCTCCTTATTCTCTTATTCTTGTTCTTACTTGTGCCTGAGAGAGTAAGTGAGGAAGTGGGTGAGGAAGTGTGAGGGAGTAAGGGTGAGGGACCGTGGTTGAGAAGCTCTCCATTTTCTCCTCTCTTCTTCTTCTTCCCTTCTTCTTCTCATCTCTTGTCTCACATGGCTATGGAGCATGGAGCTAGAAGGTGGAGGGTTGGGGTTTCTTGGGCTTGCATCTTGGATTGTGGGGCTACCGAGAGGTTCAAGAGAGAAGGGTACTCGATTAGGCATAGGGGTAACCTCACTACGCTCGTAGGGTAGAGGATGTGCATGGCTATGTGAGAGCTAGCCATTAACATTTGATTCAAAACGCTTGAGCAATAAGCAGTCCGTGGGTCTTGGCAATCAAGCGAAAGCTCCCACATTTTGGTTCCATTGCCGGGACCAAGTAATTCGAGCCTTGGGTGTTTGCACACCCGAATCAAGCATTGGAGTAGGGTTTTCCCCAAATTGGTTCTTGAGATAGATAGGTAGGAAGAAAGGCTGTTTGATCTTCATTGCAAGTAAGTGTTTTGGATTCTTGAAGTTTAGATAGGTTGATTTGATTAGCATCGGTATTTGCTTGTGATTTGTAGGCATTTAGGTAGGAAAATAAGGGAAGAAAAAAGAAAAACATAGTCAAGTTTTGCTGTAATAGTAGGCCTAAATCAGGGTACAGAAGAGGAAAATGGGGTTGGAGTTCGGGAAGAAAGAGAAAGGGGCATTGAAGGAGTGTTGGAAAGGGGGTTTAAGACCTTGAGGAAGGGAGAGAGAGAGAGCTCATTTTCACTTGCATAGTTTGAGAGAGAGAGAGAGAGAGAGAGAGAGAGAGAGAGAGAGAGAGAGAGAGAGAGAGAGAGAGAGAGAGAGAGAGAGAGAGAGAGAT
Organism: Lygodium microphyllum; assembly: GCF_053477565.2. NCBI lineage: Eukaryota > Viridiplantae > Streptophyta > Polypodiopsida > Schizaeales > Lygodiaceae > Lygodium > Lygodium microphyllum. The sequence goes on from NC_141141.1 coordinate 143,453,102, forward strand.
GACATGTTGCTACAAGAGACCAAGGGAGTGGAGATCGAATTGATTCGCACGATTCGAGTACATACAACGCCTCCAGGTGAGCTACATCAATTGTTTATATGTCATAGATTGTGTCTAGAGTTTGCAGAACTTGGGGTTGAGAATCAAAGTCAAACGCATCGATTTAGTGCCACGCTATGTGTTCATATAGACAGGATCGGACGGTTCAATTCCCATAATCGAATAGTTTGATTTGATCAAGAACATCCGATTTTCAAAATCGGAATTGGACTAGGCCATCTATATGATCGAACATCCAACCAAAATAAAAAATTGAAAATTGACGGTTAGAATCATATCGGACACTCCAAAATCAGAAATCAAAATCAAACTCAAAAATAAAAAATCTGACACCCCATCCTAGGAATCGGACATATGAATAGAACACAAAATTTGACTTGCTCTAACCTGACCAGACCTAGATAGAGGCTAAACCCTAGCTGTAGGACACCCCAATGTGCTCCCAAGCAAGTATATAGAACAAAGAGCAAATTCTCCCAAAGACTTGGCACCCAACAGTCTAGGAGTGACTGCAACCACTAATAACCGTGCCCAATAGAGACCTTGAGTAGACCAAGAGGGCAGCCATAATCTGTGCCTTAGAGCCCCATTGGGCTGAAACCCAACAAAGGGGGGGAGTGAGACTTTCATTGAATTTGTTGCATTCGCACATCAAAATATTTAATCACTTGAAATGCACATGAAAAGTTGAAAGCCTGATTTCGCATGGTGCAGAGTCAAAAGCACTATTCACAAGGTAGTTGCTTTAATTGGAGGACTGTTTGGAATAACAAGGAACTCATACAAGATAACATAAACTGAATGAACTCGCCATTGGGAGAAAACTCCACAATTTTAGGCAAAAGACTTGAGGAGACAAACTGCTTGGAGAAAAAGAGGAACAACACCATTAGGGACTCGATGTTGCCTAACCTGATTAACCCGATCGACACCTTAGTGGTTCAAGAAACAACCGACATCTCTGGTCCTAGCACCAATCCCAAACTAATGAGCTTAACATGGGAGATTTCCCAGTCGATATCCAACAGATGATCAATCGATATGACTCGAAAACTAAGATGGAGCATCATAGTAGGCCAGTTAAGGATATCATAGTTGACCTTGAGAAAGAGCATAAATTAGCAAGGAAAGTACTTGCAAGGCATGGTTGCTTACAATTAGGAATAGTGAGCTCAAAGACTAAGGTAAGAAATAGAAATGTGAGAGGTCCAGCATGTCTTAGTGCTTGCTAATCGAAATAGGGCAGGGCCCAATGTAGAGAGGGAGAGAGCGCTAGAGGCTAACCTTACACTGAGTGAGCTTCTCACGAAGTGACTCTTAGATAAGACGACTGCAGAGTAGAGTGGCCCTAGCAACTTCGTTGTTTCTAGAAGGACTAGGAATCACTCCAAATTCAAAGAAACAAAGATACCCGTAGTTGCTAAGCAACTCAATAAGTATCATCCCGATAATGACCCATATAGCTTCATAGAGCACTTTGAGTAGGTATGCGAGGCAAGTAACCTGACGAACGCTGCTCAATGTGGGCAAGCTTTTGGTCTCTACCTTGGGGATAAAGGACAGACATGGTACACTAGTCTAGACAATGCCGAATGCAACAACTTCAACAATCTCAAGAGTCTCTTCATCAAGAGATTCTCTCAGGCAAGGTACTTAATAACCTTATTGTCCAACTGATGAACGTCAGACAAAAAGATAAGGAGGATATTTGAGATTATGTCACCCATGTGTGGAGTCTCTTTAAGAGAATCCAGCTATAGAGCGACCTAGCGAGCAAGCAGTCTCTACCGTATTCATAAGTGGAATTAGGAGTGAAGAGCTTTACAAGGCCTTGGTGAGCAACTCGAACCTGCAAAGGGGCGTGCTAGCTAGGGTCTTCAAAGAAGCCATATGTGTGGACGACTTGCTCAAAGAGAGAGGTTTGAGGGTCACAAGTTGAGATAGTGCAACCTTTAGAACCTCAGAGAGAGCTACGATCATTAGTGAGAGATCTAGCCAGAGTAACCAAGAGAAAGGAAAGAGCGTTGACTCAAGCCAGGAGTTGGCAAATGTAAAGCTAGAGCTGGCCAAGCTCTAAGAGATGATTAGAAGACCTACTCGACCTCATGTGCAATGCGTGCATTATGGAGGGAACTACCTCTTGACCGAGTGCATGGATCCTAGATCCAAACCTTGTACCAACTGCGGTAGGTTTAGCTATGATGCTATGCACTGCCATTTATTGAGGAGATTACCATATCCATAGCCATAATACTTGGAAAATAGACCACCACACTTTGAAAGGGGAGCTCCATTAGCTCTCCCAATGTCTAATGATGCCAAGCCATATGTCCCTAGGATGGACATTAACCCCACAAGCATACCTAGACCACCTGGACCCTTCATGACCCACCCACCAATACACTATGTAGAGGAGTTGAACAAGGACAACACATATGTAAACCCTTATGTCTCTTACGAACAAAGAGGACAATCCCATTCTGATGGATTTTAGACCAGTAAACAGTGATGGCATTAGGCCAAGGAAGGGGAAGAGGTCTAGGAGGACAAAACTAGGAACCAAATGCATGTTGGACGTGCGGCTACCTAGGGCACATCTCATCTCGCTGCCCTAAACGAGCACAAGCCAATCAAGAAAAGGCCGACTTGAGATGCCTTGAGTGTGGAATCACTCATTTGTATGCCGAATGCCCTAGGTGAAAACCATCCACTAGCTTGGTTATCGTGCCGTTTGTACCTTTGGGACTATTTGGAGTCGAAATAGTTGATGGTGAGGCCACTCCCATCTCATTGAACGTCATGACCAAAGCACAAACGAAGCATGCTGACATTTCATTGCTAGGACCTAGCAATCTAGATGCAGCCTTAATGGGAAAGAAGACTTGCCAAAGGAAGAAAAAGAGGGCTGATGCCAAAGTAATGCTAAAAACAGATAATGTGACCACGCTAACAAGAGGGAAACGAGTCACAGATGTAGAGGCTGTGACTTCAGCACCCAAGACAACAGAGAAGGGGAGTGCTAAGATTGGAGAATATCTCGATCCAAGGCACCAATTAGAAGTGGTTGACAAGGTTAAGGAGTGGGTGAGAGAAGCCCAAGAGCATCTAAAGGATGCCGAGCCCATCCTAGAGGACGAGATTGATGAACTCTTCAATGTGAGCACACCTGTCTCACTGACACACATAGAATCAAGAGATGCATTTGCACCTCATGCAACACTGTTGTAAAGACAAGGTTTAGACAGATAGGTAGGCAAACTGCCGAAGATCAGTGGCAAAAGAGTGTAGGGCATGATGAAAGGTAAGCAGCTAACAGTTTTCTTACAACATTGATATCGGCCCCTGTAACTTTGTCGATGGAGGATCTACTTAGGCAAAGTCCCTCGTTATGGCAAGAGTTAAAGCATTAGGTAGAGGAATCTAATGAGTCGAGAGCAGTCGACTTGCACCAATATGACACATCCACTCAGATACCTAGCCTAACACTAAACTTAGTGCCTAGGTCATTGCATGTAAATGCTTTTTGAGAGGGCACATACATGCATGTAATCCTACCAGTGGTAGCATTAGGAGACGTCACAAGAAAAAGCATCGTAGACATAGGGGTGGGAGTAGGTGTGCTTAGCCATGCAGTCCTGTAGGCTTAGGGTAACCCATCAATTTTTGGAGACAACAAGGTTTAACATCACACTGGCTAATGGCATGAAAGTTAAACCATTTGGAGTATTGAAGGACTGGCCCTTGAAAATAGCAAGTGTCTAATGAACTTCATAGTTATGAAGGGACTAGACTATGATATTTTGCTAGGCCAACCCTGGATGTGGGACACACAAGTAATCGAAGACTGGGGTAGTGGTCTTATATTCCTAGGTAACAAATTGAAGGCATTGAGAGTCGAGATGGATACTTGGAAAACCATGCCGGTCGACTTAGATGCCATCTCCTCTACCTTGAAGGGAGACTCACAAGCCAAGAACTCTTATGGACCACTAGCAAAGTATATTCCCTGCCTTGTGAGGATGAGCGGGATTAGATGCATGTGCTAGCCACCATTGACCTACCATTCTCAGATGATGAAGAGGATTATAAGCAAGCTACAAGGACAATCGGTGAGTCCCATAGAGCCACCGCATCTCAGCTGCCAAAGGGAAAGACCCTACCATCAGTGCCACTTTGTAAGATGGTCAAAAGCCCTAGCAGACAACCAACACCTACTCCTTTCAACATCTAGTCTCATAGACTTGAGCTCCAAGGGATCCTTGAGTATTTGACAAGGGACCTAGCTAGTCACCCACCTGCCAATCTTAAGCCACTCCAAGACCTCATGGACGAACCGAAATGGTTATGGACTAAAGTGCATGACCTAAACTTGACGTATAACTAGGCATTAGTCACGGATGAGAATAGAGGCCTAAACAATGACAGGCAGTCAAAATGTAGCAATTCGGATGACCAGTACGAAGACTGTTACTCCACAAATGAGGAAAGTGAAGAAGAGGCCGAGACAATAAAGTATGAATAGATGGCCATCTGATCAAACAAATAAGAGTGGACTCCAAGACACAAAAAGTCAATGCCTTTAGAATCAAGAAGGGAGTCTTCAGAACAGAATGCGATCGCACTTAGTTGGATCACATAGACGTGATAGACTATGAGCAAGCACGATTGGTCCAACCCAATGCCGCACCTCTCCTTAGAACAGAATCAACCTCGGAGTTGTGAGCACCATTGAGGGAGACTTTTTCCTCTAGCAAGGGTTGCGAGTTTAACTCGGATTCAGAAGTGAGCTCTGAGAGTGACATAGAGATACACTAACCACCTAAAACTAGATGCACCAAAGGAGACTTGCTGGTCCATCTATGGTGCAGACGGTTAAGGAGGAAAAGAGAGGACAACCAAAGGGGTCGGAAGTCGAACATCAAAAGAAATCCCAAGACCTACTAAAGCACTTTACTAAATTTAAAAAAGGAAACAAGGTAGTGATCTTGTTGGGAGCAAAGAGTAGGGATAGGAAAGTGAACCAATTGAAGGGCCTCCCAAGGTCAAGGAGGCTACTTATCACAGGAAGGGGAAAAGCCTCGACCCATGTTTATAGCTAACGACTTGACTGAGCAAGAGGAGGCTAATCTCATTGCTCTCTTACAAGAGTACATAGATGTATTTGCTTGGACCTTAGACACAAACTCAAGGGAGTCGATCCAAGAGTCGTAATGCATAACATCCCAATGACTCCTAATGCAACCCTCGTGAAACATTGACCTTACTTGATGAATTCGAAGCATGCTCACATCATGAAGGAAGAGATCGATAAACTATCAAAGACTAGATTCATTTACGAAATTGAGCACATAGATTGGGGTGTCATCCATTGTAATCATCTTGAAAAAGAACGAAAAAATCCGAGTGTGTGTGAACTACAAGAAAGTCAATGTAGCGACTAAGAGAGATAATTACCCATTGTGATCATCTTGAAAAAGAACATAAAAATCCGAGTGTGTGTGAACTACAAGAAAGTCAATGTAGCGACTAAGAGAGATAATTACCCATTGCCCTACATAGAGTGCATGCTAGAGAGAGTAGCAGGAAAAGAAGCCTACAGTTTCTTTGATAGCTTCTCGGGTTATAACCGAGTTCAGTTATACCCTGATGATAGACATAAGATAGCATTTGCCACACAAAATGGGGCATGGGCTGACAAACACACCTACTACCTTTCAACATCTAATATGTGCCATCTTCAAGGACATGCTCAGGAGAGAGCTAGAGGTATTTGTTGATGATCTATGTGTGCACTCTAGTCGGAAGGAACACCTAGACAATCTTCACACAGTCTTTGAATGGTGTAGATTGTATAGTCTCTCTTTAAACCCCTTAAAGTGCCAGTTTTGGGTGAAACACAAATGTATCTTAGGGCACTTGGTGTCCAAGAATGGCATTGCCACTGACTTCTCCAAGATCAAGGTCATTGTCGACTTGTCACCCCCAACAAACTATAAGGGAGTTCAGTGCTTCCCATCACACACAGTACTATCGACACTTAGTCATGAACTATGCATTGATTGCTAGACCACTTTACAAGTTGTTGATTGTATTAGAGTGGACCGAGGAGTGCCAACACGCTTATGAGGAATTGAAAAGGGCTCTTACCACAACACCAATCTTATAAGCCCCACACTAGGGCATAACATTCCATGTGCATATTGATGCATTGAAGTTTACCATGGGAGCTATTCTTTATGCTAGCATGGCGAACATAACCTTGACTATCCAGTGAGCTTTGCTAGTAGACAACTCACGGATATTGAGATGAATTACTCCACGATAGAGAGAAGAAGGTCTAGCCATGATGTTTTTCGTGAAGAAATTTTGGCATTATCTTTTGGCTATGTCCTTTACCTTCTTTGTTGACCATCAAGCTTTGCTTTATCTTGTGAACAAACCTCACGCTATAGGTACATAGCTCTATGGTGGCTTCTACTTTTAGAGTTTGAGTTCTCTGTGGTTGTACACACCAGGGCAAGCAACATTACATGGTAGACCACATGTCTTGCTTACTCATAGGAGAAGTTGCTGGACAGGGCATTGTAGGTGACCTACTCAATGCACATATTTTTTGCATGTTAGTGTGAAAAGGACTTATTCAAAGCCGATTTAATGCCTTATTGGGCATATGACATAGTCCAGATCCTAGAGCACAAATTTCCTGAAAGACTTATAGAGAAGGCTAGACTAAGGCACCTTATCCTTAAGATTCAACCCTATCAATTGATTACTGGCCAGCTCTATAGGTTAGGACAAGATGGCTTATTGCAGAGATGCATACGTGAGTATAAAATGCATGATGTGCTGACTAAAGCACATGGTGGAATTGCTGGAGGATACTTTAGCGGAGATACTACGGGCCCACAAGGTGCTACAATCTCAAATGTGGTGGCCTACCCTATTCCATGATGCTGCTAAGTTTGTCAAGCATTGTGACGAGTGCTAAAGGACCAAGGTCCCTATTCATAAAGATAATATGGAGTTGACCCCAGTCATAACACAACAACTCTTCGAAAAATGGAGCATTGACTTCATTGGGCCAATCAGCCCTACAGCACAATACCCCTATGCCAAGTACATCATCATAGAAACAGATTACCTCACGAAATGGGTTGATGCACTCAAGCCACTAGGAAGAACGATGCTAGGACTATGGCTAAGTTCCTTTGGGAGAAGTGATCTCATGATTCGGCTACCCCATCGAACTAGTTAGTGATCAAGGCACTCACTTCACTAATAAATGAAGTAATTGCCTACCTACTTTCCACCTTCTTGATCATCCATAAGAAATCATCACCGTAGTATCCTCAAGCTAACGTTCAAGGAAAATCCATGAACAAGATCCTGGTGAATGTGCTAACTAAAGTAGTCTTTGCCTCACATAGCAACTAGGACAATAAGCTCATGGCAGGACTGTGAAACTATGGGACAGTCTATAAGATGGCAATAATCGGGCAAACACCCTTTAAATTGACTTACGGGACCAAACCGATCCTGCTAGTAGAGTTTTTTGTTAACTTGAGGGTAGCAGTACAAGAGAGATGGGATGAAAAGGAGGCATGGACGAAGTGCCTAGTGGAGCTAGAACGTCTCTCTGAGACATGACTTTTAGCTACTTATGTGCTAATCTATAAGAAGGCAAAACACAAGAGTTGGTTTGACAAGTATGCCAAATAGCATGACTTCGAGCAAGGCAACCTGCTATTGCTATACTTGGTGAAGGGTCATAAGCAAAAGATGAAATTCATAGGATTAGGACCTTTCAAAATCTGCAACATTAGTCAAATTAGCAACGTAGAGCTCGAGATCTTAGAGGGAGAGGGTGTGGGCTTCTTTAATCGCAGTTGCCTCAAGAAGTACTACCCTACAACCCATCCATTGCATGAGCCACAAATGCTACAACCACTTGTTAATGTGAGAGTAGCCACCATCACAAAAATCAAGGATATGGACGAGGAAGCAGTGGAACTTGCTTACTTGTTGCAAATCATAGTCATGACTCAAAAAACATACACCTTTGATGTGCTTATCGATGAGGGAGCTGACTTCAACATCCTTACCCATGAGCATTGGACTCTCATTGGTTAGCCCTAATTGTAGCCCACTAATGTGAAGCTCAACCCATTTGGGGGATAATCCTACCCATTGCTAGGAAAGTGTAAAGTAGCAGTCTCTATCGAGACTGAAAGCCTACCTATGATTTTCTATGTATTGCCTAACTCTAAGACCGTTAGTAGGGAATCATTGCTAGGATGTGCATTCAAAAGGCAAACACTTTGCAATGTTGACTACAACTCGCAATGCATTCACCATGCCATTGGCAATGTGTGAATAGTGACAGCTTTCAGCAAGGGCAACATGGCCCCATCTAAGCCCATAAGTGCCACTGATAGAAGTACCTAGTGCAAAGTCTAAGGAGGGGGGTTGTAACTTGTCCCATCTTGCCAAGACCGATCAATTACAACCTAAAGAAAACGGAAGCAAGCCTGTAGAGCCCCAACTCCAATGGGTAATTAGACGACACCCACAGCCACCCAAAAGCCAATTTTCATGGATCCATCATCCCAACACATCACGCTCTAAAACTAGGAGGCATAGTTGGCGCTATAGAACCACACGAATGGCCAAGCTGTGATGGGTGCCTAAAGCCTTATTGCGTGCCCAAGGCTATTATGAGGGCAACAATTGGATCCCTCGGCCTTCTACTACTAGCCCATCTCCAAGACCTTGTGAACCACCTAGAACTAATAAGTTGCTTGAGCCAAGAGCCACCAAACCCATAGAATTGCAACACGTCTATCGACTAATACCACAACCTACTACCCCTAAACTGACTCAACCTAATATTGCTAGTGTCCTAATGGCTTCACAAGAAACAAGTAGCACAACATCTGCACCGCAAACCACCTCTATCCCACAAGTGGCTAATATGTGCCCTAAGAATCAACTAAAGCAACAGACACCAATTGTTGAGTTATCTAGTCCAATTAAAACCCAACCTCTTTGTAGGCCTTAAACCCTCTTACGAACAGAGATCCATTCTTACCTTGGCCTCTGATCTAGCTGAGAACACGGGGGATGACTTGGTCACATGCATTAGACGCTTGGATGCCACCTTTACCATGCTTGCTAAAAGCTATGACCGGTTGGACTTAGGTCTCCTCGGTGAGCCTTTAGCAACGAAAGTATGCATGCTACCCTGCACCTAGGAAGAATTGGAATTCATGTTTGTTAAAGTTCCTATGGTAGCTGAGGAGCTGATTGCCAATGAAATTTCTCGAGAGCAAGCTCGCAAATAACAACTAATCACATCCTATAGCAAGAGCAAAGTCTTTGCAAGTAGTCACAGGAACTAGAAGAGTTGAAAATACTAGCTAACTCTAACTCTTCTTTTCTATGAAAATGGTATGCTCTTCATGTCCAATGGGAACAAGAGGGTTGCCAAATCATAACCAATGTTGAGCAAAGACATGCCATCAAAACCATGGAGTATGATTCAACTTATGTGGCTCCTACCTCATTCAGAGTATTTGCCATCACCCGTAGTCGACCCTTAGAAGATCATGATATGGCCCATCCTTAGATTGCATCTTGAGTGAGGAAGAACTACATGTTGCTAGCCAAATCAACTTTGGTGACTTCCTAATTGATGTCCTGAGACCTACATTACGTGCATCGACATTAGACATTAGGACATGGACCATCATGATACCTTAGAGTACAACCCATAGTTTTACGCTTGGCTCATAGAAAAGTAAAAGCATCATACCCATGCGCTTAATGCCCTAACCCTTCATCCTCCAATCCTAGGAAGGATTTGCATCATTCCTGAGGGGGAGGGGGTAAGTTGGACAACAAAAGGGGCAAGGTGGAAAAGAAAACCTCATAGAAACATGAATAATAAAAGCATAAAAAGGAAAAAAAAAAGACAGGAAGAAAACTTTAAAATCGAAACCTGAAAGTAAAAAGATGAAAAAAGACTTTGCACTTAAGAAGAAGATTCAAGAAATGCTTGCTTGGAATTTACAGACTGTTTGAAGCAAAAATTTCCATTCTATCTTTGAGGTTCCTTTGTTTCATTGTGTAAAGTTGCAACCTTTTTACCTTCATGTTGGAAAATGGCCTCACAATGAACTAATAGAAGTTGTTGCATTTTGGTAGGAACCCAAAATGGCAACACAACTTCTATTCTCGGAAGAACAGCATAATAGGTACGAGTTGGCTATCGAGATAAGAGTCTTCAACCCAACTCAAGTATTAATTAGTTGTTGAGACAAGAGTCTTCAACCAACTCAAGTGCCATAGCATCGACAACATGAGGGAACTAATAAATACTAAAGATGCGGTGAAGAGGATGATTGACTAGTACAACCTTCACAAAAATGTGAAAAATCCTAGCCAAGAATTTGACCATAGTAGATGCATAGAGTTCTTGAGAACCTTTGATGCAAGCAAGGGTAGCGGCATAATGATTGTCATGTGAGTAGGTTTTCCTAGGAAGGTCGAAGTTGCACTAAGACCGGAATTGGTGGAGAAAGCATTAGGGGGTTGGCAAATGTCCAAGGAAAAAGATAGAAGAGGGATATCTAAAGCATGTTGAAGATGACAAAGGTAAGGGTGCACACTAACGATGGAATCAGTTTAGCAGACATTCTAGATGCTACCTTCTTGCTGCAAGCAAAAATGGTGCATGCACTCTTTTCTATTCATAGGTACAATGTGCTTATGAGAATCCAAGTGCCTATGCTTGAAAACATTATGGTAGGAGCCCTAGATGAAGTTAAATTGAATGATTATGTCTGGAGAACCATTGAAACTTCAGCCAGGGTGCTAGCATCTAGCCAAAAGTCGATAAGGGGTGAGTCATTGGCTACCACCTCCGAATCCGATCGTAGAATGCCTGCATCCAAAGCATCAACTATAGGGTTTGGTAGGGTGCTAACTGCTATTATCCAAGAGGCGATGGGAGAGGTGGAAGGTGAAGAGGAAGTGGGGGAGATCCCTGAGAGATTGCCAATCCATGAACAAGATCAGTCAAGCGAAAGAACGGTGAGCGAGGACAGAGAACAAGGGATACCATGTGGCCAAGAAAGGCCAAAGAACGAGAGGAAACCAAGGAGAGGATGGCTAGAAAAGAAGAGGCTAAGCTGCAAAAGGCACAAGAAGAGTCAAAAAAGTCTGAAGAAGAGAGGGCGAGGAAATTGGAAGAAGCAGTAGAAAGACTACACAAGGAAGAGGAAGAAGACATTGCTAAAGCTATTCACATGGAATTTCTCTCTACTTGAAGCACTAATAGATTAGCTAAATAGCCGAATAAGACATGAACAATCAACCAACCCAATAAACTGCTTGTTAGAAACACTAGATTATTATTATATCGAAATAGAAAGAGGTGAAGCAATCTCGCCAAAGCAAGATTTGGTAACAAAATTGGATTCAATATTTGGAATAAAAGTTTAGTTAAGAATATAACAACTATTTTGAAATTTCGAATTGATTGTAAAACTTGATAATCCGGTAGATTTTTTGTTTCAAACCAATAGAAAAACCGGATGGTCCAAGATATTCATTTCAATGCATTTGTCCTATAGAAACTTTCGAAGATATGAATGCTAGACTTATCTCATCTCTAGCCATTTATGCAGAAGTTAGTGATTTGGGGTCCTTGCATTTCTATATGTCATGGTATAGGTGGAACAATCATTGGTAAATTCAATTTCATTGGTATCAAATTAAGGTTGTATATGCACTTTATATATAATGATTTTTTTTGAAAAGTCTTACTAGAACCTGCTTTTTGTTGCAAGGGGTTTTCAACTATTTCTAACAATTTCTTATCAATTAGATAGTTTAGGATACATCCACCTTACTTTTTGCATTTCTCATATAGCATTGAATCCAATCTCTCTGCCTTGATTCCAATAGAACAACATGCCTGCCAGGGAGGACGAGTTAGCCACCATGAGCCGACTAATAGCGAAGGTCCAGGCACCAATGTTGCCAAGGCATTAGAGATTGAGCAAGGAAAAGGCAAGGGCTTGCTACATCTAATCCCACCAGCTCTCATGGCCCCAATTACAACTACAACAACCACCCAAGGCACCACAAACACAGTGAATGAAAGTAATCTAATGGCCTGGGTGTAGTATCTAGTGGGGAGAGTGCAAGAAATAGCCCCAGACTCAAGTGGAGGAGCTCCAATGGTGGCGGGAATGAAGAAATCATCAGCTAGTGCGGAATCACGGCAAGATCCTAAGAAGCAGAAGGTAGAGGCATCAACAACGTCAATACCTATAGCAATGCCGCCATCGATTGGGTATGATGAGTATGTCAAAGAGCTCCTTGCACAACTAGAAAAAGCAAAGGTAGAAAATAAGACAATTGTGGCTATTGAGCTAGAGGCTCAAAATGAAGCATTGATAGCATTCTAATTGGAGGGGATGCACCAAGTAGTAGGGTATCAAAAGGAGATACATGAGTTGAAGGAATAACTCAAGGCCAAGGAAAAGGAAAACAATTGGCAAGAAAGATTCAAGAAAGAAAGACAAGAGCTGATAGGGTTACAAAGAGAGTATAAGCTTCTTATCAGGCATGAGGAATTACGAGGGTAGTTGGAAAGGATAGAGAAGGCAACGGATAGACTTGTAGTAGAAGCTTGCAATAGAAGACACCATAAAAGCTCATGAGGAGGAAAAGCACCGTAAAGAAATGGAGGAAATGGAGAATAAGCTGCTATTAGGACTGGAAGAGCAAGAAAGGTTGAAAGGTGAGATGAAGCACTTGGAAGAGGAGAAAGAAAAAGAAACCCAAATGTGGAAAGAGCAAGAGCCAAGAATGGTGGCTTTAGTCCAAAGAAAAAATGAAAGTCTAGAAGAAATGAAGGGAAGAGCTAAATAATGGGTAGCTAAGAGCGAGGAAAGAGTGAAGGACTTCACAAGTTGTCTAGCCCATGCGAAAAGTAAAGAGAGTGCTAGCAGAGAGCTGGGGCAGAGGTCATGGAGACAAGAATGATGGGCTAGCAATGTGCTTTCCTCAATACCATTCTAGATATCACACACCTAGAAGAGGAGGAGGCCACGGAAGTTTTGAAAAAGAAGTTAGAGATATTGCCCACAAGGCTATAAGGCATGGCTTGTGTGCCCAAATGCAAGAAGTAGAAACCAGTCTAAGCCAGCAAGGGCAAAGAGAATACTTGCTAAGGGTAGGGTTGACAACTCAAGAAGTAGAATTGCTAAGGTATAAGGAGGAACAATGACCACTAGAGTTTGTGGGAGGAGAAGAGCAATGGGTGCCACCTACTAAAGGAGGACCGGATTTTGAGGTGGGCCAAATGAGAAGAAGAACAAGTTCCATAACCAAGCCCTCCACGACCAGAAGCACAACATGAAGCTCCACAAGAAGATCCAACTCCAGAAAGGAAAGCCAAAGAGTTAGAAGGAAGAGAGAGAAGATGTTGAAGCAGGCACATAGAAGGCTAAGGGTGCAACCCCTAGCAATTCTAGAAGTCCCTATCCCACAGAGAAAACAGTGCTTTCCTGTAAATTGGAACATGGAACTTGCAATGTGGGAATAATGGAAAAATAAATGCCAACCCTTTGAGTTTACCTTTCGATTCCCACCCACAATGAGTTGAGTGCTATCCCTTAGAGTGGTGGAAGAGGTGACAAACATGGGTAGAAGACTTGGGGATCAATGGAATGAAGAAAGAGAAAAGAACCCAACACTGTGGAGGACAAAAATGTTAGAAATGACAAATGATGTATGCTCTAGGAAGAGATGTCTTGAATCCCTTAAGCATAGTGGTGCAGAATGCTACCTACCCAACTACTATAAAGCATTGTACTTGACTATCACTTTCATATGGAATGAATGTAATATCATGATGCTTTGTACTTTCACTTAGTATCTTTATCATTGTCAATGTCCTACACAAGATTGTGTTTATGAGTCCAAGCTTCCATCTTGGAACCTAATTCACTTGTGTAACAGTTGCTTTACATTGTTTATGTCAACATGAATCTAGCCTTCATCTTCCATTCTCCATAACTCCTACCATATGCTCTAGATCTGCGCTTTTCACATGATATCAGAGCCTAATTGGGCATGGCTTAGCTCCTCTCCCTCTTCTCAACTTAGTTTGAGTGCTTGATCCCATCTCCAACTTCATTTGCATCTCTATCTTCAATGAAGCTTCCATGGCAGCCATAGTCAGCAGTGCCCTATCAGCTTGAAGCTTTCATATCTCTCTCCATAGGCCAAATCTCTCTGAACTTCCTTATGGAGAAGTGTTTCTTTCCTTCTAGAGCTCCTCCTTGGCACCTCAATCATTGATATTGGGCAACTATAGCTTCAACATTGCCTCTTTTTAGAGTTGTTGCCATAACTGTGTATGTGGATATCAACACCTACCTGACTTGGAGGCCTTGGATCTCTCAAACAAAGCAATATCTCCACACGATTTCTTTTGGAGATCTTTCGTTTTGCTTTAGGTGCAACTTTCTACCATAACAACTCATGACATTGAGCACTCTATGCTCCAACATTTCCAGATTTCATGGTCTTGTTGCCCTAAATTGCATCAATCCCTGTACATATTATTAGATCTTCCTCCACGCAGCACAATCTATCATGCTGGTATAGGGCTTTTGAAGCCTGCCTCATACCCTACTCCCAAACAAATTTTGTCCCAAATGATTGCTTGTATGATCTGCTATAGCCAAAAAAACATGTCACCTCTATTCGTGCAAACCCTAATAAACACCATAGCCATTGACATTCAAGCTTCCCTTTTCACTCCATTCTCAAATCCATTTGACAAAGCCAAGTACCGTTACTTAGATCTACTACTAAATTCAAGTCATTTACCAGCAAGGAGGGAACTCAAGTTGAAGGACAAGACAAGCATCAAGAATCACCATCAAGTAGGAAGAATATTCAAGCTCAAGGCCAGGCATAGTATCTCTTGATACTACAGAGTGTGTCTTCACATTACCTGGCACTTGTGTCTCTTGACACATTGAAATACAACTATTTTTCCGATTAATTGAAGCTTATCAACATGATAGAGCTTGAGCAAATAGCAAAGTTCATTGGAGAAGGTTTCCATGCCTAGAAGGAAAAGACCGTGTACCACCTCATGAGGAAAGACCTCTAGGATCTCTTTGAAGATGATGAAGGTGATGCAGATGATGGAAAAGAAGATTCAGAAAGCGGAATCCTTGCAGTAGCTCCACCAAAAAACAAAGAATGGAAGAAGATGAATAACAAGGCACTAGGAATCATTGCCTGGGGACCAAGTGATGATGTGCTACATCATATCTCCGGCATTAGAGATGCTAGAACTGCTTGGGAGGAACTTGACAGGATGTTTGGTACCCAAGAAAAGAATTCGAAGGTAAAATGACTCAAGCAATTTTATAAACTAGATATAAAAGACAATGCTTCCATGACCATACACATTAACAAGTTCAAGAGCCTAAAAACCCAGCTTGCAACTCTTAAGAAGAATATTGATGAAGATGAAGCAATGGCCATACTGCTTGCAAGTGTAAATAAGGATCCATATGAGAATCTTGTGTCCACCCTAAGTAATGTTCTAAGTCTCTCACTTAAAGATATTGAGCACTCTCTTCTTGATGAAGAGAACAAACAAAAGAACAAGAATGCAAAATATGGTATCCCATCATGTAGGGAACATCTCTTATACATCAAAAGAGCTGATGTACCCAAAGGAAGAGGTCAAGGATTCAACACCAACAACAACACCAAAGGAGCTGTTGGACCCAAAGAAAGAGGTCATTATTGTGGTAAGACTAGCCATATAGCTACTGAATGTTTCCACAAGAAAAGAGCACAACAGATACATGATGATTACCACCAGAACCAATTCATGAATGAAGAAGAAGAAGAAGATGCTTTCACTACCATCAACAACTCTGACAGATTGTTCTAAAAGAATTTTCATTATATTGTTCATATGTTTTTCCCTTAGTGGTTTGCTCTATAAAAACCCTTGCCAACTAGGCTAATCTTCTAGGCCATGTCATCATGAAAGGGGGGCAAAAGCCAACAAGTGTAGGAACTCATCATTTGAGGGGGGTGTTGAGAAATGAAAATTGATGTATGCTTTGGGAAGAGATGTCCTAAATCCCATAAGCATAATGGTGTAGAATGCTAGCTACCCAGCTACTATAAAGCATTGTACTTGACTATCACTTTCATATGGAGTGAATGCAATATCATGATGCTTTGTACTTTCACTTAGTATCTTTATCATTGTTAGTGTTCTACATAAGATTTTATTTATGAGTCCAAGCTTCCATCTTGGAACCTAATTCACTTGTGTAATAGTTGCTCTACATTGTTTATGTCAGCACGAATCTAATCTTCATCTTCCATCCTCCATAACTCCTGCCATGCTCTAGATCCGTGCTTTTCACAAGAATCACTAGACTATTGGGAAGATAAGGTCATGGAAGTGCTCAAGACTATGATGGGGCATGAAGCACAACCCAAGTAGAGGAGAAGAATTTGGGATACAAACATGGATGCATGGATGTCTTTTTGCAACACTTTACCCTATGAGAGAGATGACCCGACCTACATGCTATATACAAGAAGGGTAGGAGTGGATTTTAATTCCGACATCCATGGCTGCTATGACTTCACCAAGATATATAATGTAAATGCCACTAAACTGGAAGGAGCCCTCACATTCTCCATAGATGATCTTAAGCCCTCAATCTCCCACTTCCTTAGTCAGTTCTCCTCTTGCCCTTATCCATCCTTCATTACAACTTGCAATTACCTTAGGCTACTTAGGGTGTTGCTCACACAGGATCCTACCGCTCAGGAATATCACCTACCATCCCCTCTTTTTTGACTTGAATGTCGGCATATATGGCTGTGCAATGGCTAGACTCATGATGCGAGCCACACATCTCCCATCTTTTTACATGGCTCTACTAGAGGATATGAATGATAGCCGATTCACTAGATGTAATCATCTATTCTTGTCCACAACCCCTTTAAATGTATGCATGAATCTAAAGGGCTACATGCAAGGTAAGAACTTTCTTAGCAAGTCCCTTAAGCCCCCAACCTATTCCTCCCATGACCATAAACATGAGGGCTAGTTCTTTGCATACCTTTAAAAAAAAAGAGAGAAAAGAAAAGAAAGAAAGAAAGAAAGAAGAAAATAAAAAGAGCAAGGAAAAGGAAAGGAAAATCAAAAGAGAAAACAAGCAACACATCTCACTTTTGATGAGTGCCACAATCACTGCACTTAGGGGTCCTCAAGCTAGGTGAGTTCGGTGGCCTCGGTTGATTAACTTCATGCTTAACCCCCTAGCCCCTTTTGTTCCCCCACTTCACACACTTAGGGCACATCAAGGACATGACACACCTAGGGAGGTCACACTCACCTATGGTTAGATCTATCTCCCTAAGCTACACCCACCACACCTTTCCTATGCATAAACTGGGTCCTCAAGTGTGGGACAACACCCTAGGCTTGGGCCCACACAATGCACTGTAGGGTAAGATAGACACACTCGCTAGGTAGTGTAAATTTTTTTCCTTTTTAGGCGAATCTGATACCATGCAACCAACCATCGACTTTGGAGGCCCTGTTACCCCCCCTTAATCCACTCTTAGCCTCTGCAATCTCCACCATTTTGAGATGCTTCTTCTCCACGTCTAATCCCCATAAGGTTCCATCATTAATCCATGTGGCAACCCTTCGACTACCCGAGTTCTCATCAACAGTTGTCCACAAGTGCCATGGGACTGGCACTCAACTAGGAGGGATAATATTAACCCTAGTGCAAGATAGAGAAAAAGGAAGCAAAACAAAGTTTAAGAGAATTCGAAAATACAAGAAAAGGCAGCTCGACGGGAGGAATAAGAGGGAAAAATACCAAAAGCACAAGGGCAATCTTAAAATTTCAAGGCAAACGCAAAAGGAGAAAGGCATATTTTAAAATGCAAAAGTGCCCCTAAATTTTTGTAAAAGAGCACCAGGCTCCCTCTTGTGTAATTTGTAACATGTAGATGGGCATAGGTGAAGGGGCAATGTAAATAGAAGAGAATATAAAAAAAGGATCTAGGCAAGATGACCGATCATGTAAAAAAGGGGATGGGTACCCAAAAGGGATTAGGGCATGTATAAAACCCAAAGAGTGAATGGAGAAGCTTGCTCTTGGTATGTGACAAAAAGTGTCTTTCCTCTCCTTCTTCTCTTTTTCTCTTCTTCTTATTCTTGCTTGTGCTAGAGAGTGAGTGAGGGAGTGAGTAAGGGAGTGTGAGAGAGTGAGGGTGAGGGACCGTGGTGGAGAAGCTCTCCATCTTCTCCTCTCTTCTTCTTCTTCCCTCCTTCTTCTCATCTCTTGTCTCACATGGCCATGGAGCATTCAGCTTGAATGTGGAGGATTGAGGTTGCTTGAGCTTGCATCTTGGATCGTGGAGCTACTGGAAGGTTTGAGAGAGAAGGATACTCAATCAGGCATGGAGGTAAGCTCACTACACTCGTAGGGTAGAGAGTGTGCACGGCTATGTGAGAGGTACCCATTAGCATTTGACTTAAAACACTTGAGTAATAAGTAGTCCGTGGGTCTTCACGGTCAAGCGAAAGCTCCCACATCACTACAATGTTGTAATTGGAAATCAAAATACATGTGAGCTTTGGACATGGATTAAGAATCTTTATGACAAGCAAAGTCATGTCTCTCAGATGTATTGGCTGAAACAGTTGATGGATCTTCACATGAAGGAAGCGACTTCTATATCTACACACTTGAATGAGGTTTACTCCATCATTAGCCATTTATCTTTGTAGGAGATTGGATTCAAGGATACTTTGCATCTTTTATTTTTCTTAGTACTCTATCTAAGTCATGGGACACTTTTTGCATGGCTCTCTGGGTAAGGATGGGCTGAAATTACAGAATGTTGAGAGTGCCCTCTTGATAGAAGAGATGAACAGAAAGAATATTGATGCTTCTCGTACATCACATGCATTAACAATGAGAGGCCAGTAGGATGATAATGGCCGTGGTAGAGACTCTAACAAGTCTAAGTCTAGGATACATGGATAGTCTCGTAATAATTCTAGTGACTGTAAGTCTAGTATTTCATTATTGTGGAAAAGCATGTCATATTCGGTCATAGTGCCATAAAATGCATGAAGACAAAAGTGCAAAGGAAAGGAAAAGGGTAAAGTGGGAAAATAATAATGATCACAACATTTTGCCTAGCAAGTCTAGTGTTGAGATTGAGGAGATTAATGTGGTGCAACATGATGTCTCTGATGATCTTATCTTGGTAGCCTTTTCTTTGGATACTTCATAAAATGAGCCTTTGTCAGGATATACTCAGTGTTGGTTGAGAGATTGAGGGGCTTTCTTTGATATGACCCCTCATAGAGAGTGGTTTCATTCCTATCATAGTATGATTGGATCTATTCCTTTAGGTAATGACCTAGCATTGGAGGTAATTGGTATTGGTGATGTCCAGCTGCATTTTGGTTCAAGCATCATATTCGCTCTTGATGATGTATGTCATGTATCGGCTCTTATCACACGAAGAGCCTTATCTTTGCTAGCACCTTGGATGATGCATGTCATGTTGTCTCTTTTGATAATTCCTCATGGAAGATTACCCATGAGAATTATCAAGATTGTGGGAGAGAAGGAAGGAGTCTCGCTTGAAGCTTTCTTGCTTGCACAATGGGGGAAGACACACAAGGGTGGAGGCTGAAAACAGTTTTCCTCTTCTTAGTTGTGTAATCCAAAAGAACTCAATTACAAAGAAATAGAAGAACCCTATATATGGGTTTCAAACCAAACTCAACTAACTAAGGTGGCATACTAACCAAGCCACGAACTAGAGTAGATAAGGATAGCTGTCATCTAGCTATTATTCATGGGCGGTGTACCAACCGCGTCTGCAACTGACAAGTCGGTGACATAAATACACAACGGTCACCCTGGCGTATCACGAGTGGAGCTCGATATCTCAACACTCCCCCTCGAGCTCAATCCCAATTCCTGCACACCAAGCAGGTCTCTGAACTTGCGCAGCTTCTCTGCGCCCAATGCCTTTGTGAATATATCAGCTACCTGATCCTTTGTGCTGACATAAACTAGATCAATAAGACCTAGTAAAACCCTCTCTCGCACATAGTGATAATGCACCTCAATGTGCTTTGTTCTAGCATGATAGACTGGGTTATTTGCCAAGTGTATACTACTCATGTTGTCACAATAAATGACAACTGGTCCATCTGTAGACTGATGCATATCATAAAGTAGCTTATGCAACCAAGCTACCTCACATGCAGCCATTGCTGCACCCCTGTACTCAGCCTCTGTGCTCGACAAGGCAACTGTAGGCTGTTTCTTGCTGCTCCAAGTGACTGCAGCACTCCCAAAAGAGAACACATATCCACTGGTAGATCGTCTATCAAAAATACTACCAGCCCAATCAGCATCAGTGTATCCATGCAGCTGTATCTGAATCCCAGTCTCATAAAATAGTCCATACTGCAATGTGGACTTCACATATCTGAGTATGTGTCTAGCCGCATCCAAATGTGGTTTCCTTGGAGCCTGCATAAACTGACTTACCAATCCAACAGCATAGCTCAAATCTGGCTTGGTAATAGTCATATAAATCAAACTTCCTACTATGCGTCTGTACATAGTAGGGTCTTCTAGAAGCTCACCTGTATCTGTGCTCAGCTTCACATTCTGCTCCAAAGGAACTGAAATAGGCTTACAGCCTGTCATCCCATATTTGGACAGCATGTCCAATCCATACTGCCTCTGCAAGAGCTGTATCCCACTTGGTGATCTAATCACCTCAATGCCCAAGAAATAACGCAGCTCTCCCAAATCCTTCATCTCAACCTTCTGCTTCAATAGCATTTTCACATGAAGGATATCTTCATCACTGTCACCTGTCATAATCAAATCATCAACATAAATGACAAGTAGCATAATACCTTTCTCTGTTTTTCTCACATAAAGTGAGAAATCTGCCTTGGAAATCTGAAAGCCAATAGTGACAAGATACTGTCCTATCTTGTCAGACTATGCTCTAGGTGCTTGCTTCAAGCCATACAAGGCTTTCTTCAACCTGCAAACAAACTCAGGATGAACAGCATGCACATAACCTGGTGGCTGCTCCATATAGACCTCTTCTTGCAAATCACCATGCAAGAAGGCATTCTTTACATCCATCTGATGCAGCCATAGCAATGACTGCTCTTACGATTGCCATCCTTGCAACCGGACTGAATGTTTCTTCATAGTCAATGCCATATGTTTGTGCATAACCCTTGACTACTAATCTTGCCTTGTATCTGTTCACAGAACCATCTGCATTGTGCTTCACCTTATAAACCCATTTACAGCCAATTGCATTTTTACCTTTAGGCAAAGGTACCAATTCCCATGTAGCATTTGCTTCCAAGGCATCCATTTCTTCATCCATGGCTTTCTCCCATTTTTCTTTTCCCGTGGCTTCCTCAAAAGAAGTGGGTTTTGGTTCCTGTATCACTTTAACCATATATGCATAATGAATGGCTGTAAATCCATCATATTTCAGCCTATCCACAGGATACCTAGCTCTAGTAGACCTGCGCAAAGTAGGTTCACTCCCAGGTGCTCTCAAAACATCCCTGGTCTTCCTTACTCCAGGTGTAACAATAGAAGGAATACCCAACTCATCATCAATGCTCTGTTCTGAGCCACTGGATTCACCATCCACATAAGAGTGACCTGCATTCACATCAAACATGGGCTGATCAACCTTCTCTTTTCCTTTTCGTGATACTTGCATACCACTATCTGCATTGCTTTGAGAAGATTCTCCTGATCTCAATCTGCCTGTCCATGGCGAAGAATGTGAACCACTGCTAGAGGATGCTCCAGGTCCACTAATATTTTGTGACTGCTGCTGTGAATTCTGTGCAGCATTACCATTTTGTGCATCTATATCATCAATCACATTTACTGGTTTATACCAGCTACTCATCTCATCAAAAACAACATCTCTGCTCACTGTAAACTTACGAGTAGAAGGGTTATAGCATCTATACCCTTTTTGCTGCAGAGAGTAACCAATAAAGATGCACTTCTCAGCTTTTGGATCCAACTTGGATCTCAGCTCATCTGGCACATGTACATAGGCAATGCAACCAAAAATTTTCAAATGAGAAATATCTGGTTTCCTACCAGTATACCTCTCCTCTGGAGTCATTCCATGTATTGCTGCAGTGGGAGTCCTGTTCATTATGTAGACTGCTGTAGCAACTGCTTCAGCCCAATAAAAATCTGGCAAGTCTTTTTCATTGAGCATGGCACGAGATACCTCTCCAATATGCCTGTTTTTCCTTTCTGCAATTCCATTTTGTTGTGGGGTATGACTGCATGAATATTGCTGCTTTATGCCATGCTCCTGCAGGAACCTTGCAAACTCATTTGAGAGGTACTCTCCCCCTCCATCTGACCTTAGGCATTTTACTTGCAGACCTGTTTCTTTTTCAACCATAGCTTTAAGAGTTTTGAAATGCCCAAAAACTTCACTTTTCTTTTTCATAAAATACACCCAAACTTTTCTGCTATAGTCATCAATAAAACTGACAAAATAATGACAGCCTCCAAGAGATGTAGCTTTAGTAGTCCACACATCAGAGTGGATTAATTCCAATGGCTTCTTACTCTCTTGAACATGTCTAGGAAATGGTTTCCTTGCCTGTTTTCCAAATTGACAGGCTTCACATACCTTATGCATTTCTGCAACCTTGAATTTGGGCAATCCTGCAACAATATTTTGGGCCTGCATTGATTTAAGTTGCTGTACATTAACATGACCAATGCGTTTATGCCAGATATCAATATCTGCAACTACACCGGTCCCATGTGCAAACATTGCTGCACTCAATTCAGACATGTCTGCATCCAATGTAAACATTCTGCCCTTCTTCTTTCCTTTTGCTACCAAGCGACCTTTATTTTTCATATCCTCAACAAAGCATCCATGAGGATTAAATCTGACCTGCAAGCCCTGCTCAACCATTTGACCAACAGAAACCAGATTCTTGGTGATATTCGGGACATGAAATACATCGGACAGGTATTTCTTTTTTCCATCCTGCATAAACAAAGGAATTTTTCCAATCTACACAATCGGATGTGCAGTATCATCACCAGTCTCCACAAATCCTGGTTTTTCCATTTTCCTTGCATCCTCCATCCATTCTGCATGACCTGTCATGTGGTTTGATGCACCTGAGTCAACATACCATACATCGTTACTTTCTTCTGCACTTGTCACAGAATTGTTCATGTGTTGCACCATAAACAGATGCTCATTTCTGTCATCACCCTGTCTACTAGAGGATGCATAATTTCCTTGTTGCAATTTTCCATTCATGATGTCATTCTGCTTTTTATAGCAGTCTTTAGCCATATGACCCATTTTACCACAATAGTAGCATTCAACATTACTGTTTGCATTTTGACCTCTTTGCCATCCACCACGACCTCTTTGGCTCCCCCTGCCTCTAGAGTTACCACGTCCTCCTCCATAGGACTGGTTTTCTTGAGTTTGCTGCATATTCTGATTTCTACCACGGCCTCCAAATTGGCCTCCTCTACCTCTGCCTCTACCTCTTCCAGCATTTGAGTAGAAGACAGCTTCTTTTGAAGTTCCTTCTGAAGAAGATGCACCACTGTTTGCATTTTGACCTCTTTGCCATCCACCACGACCTCTTTGGCTCCCCCTGCCTCTAGAGTTACCACGTCCTCCTCCATAGGACTGGTTTTCTTGAGTTTGCAGCATTCAACATTACTGTTTGCATTTTGACCTCTTTGCCATCCACCACGACCTCTTTGGCTCCCCCTGCCTCTAGAGTTACCACGTCCTCCTCCATAGGACTGGTTTTCTTGAGTTTGCTGCATATTCTGATTTCTACCACGGCCTCCAAATCGGCCTCCTCTACCTCTGCCTCTACCTCTTCCAGCATTTGAGTAGAAGACAGCTTCTTTTGAAGTTCCTTCTGAAGAAGATGCACCACCATTTCTCTGCTCCTCAGAAATTAGAAGAGCAATCAACTCCTCAAAATCAGGAAATCTTTCACGGACGGAAATGGATGTTCGGAACTGTGCATAATCCTTTCCTAGACCATTCAAGGTCACGGAAACTAAATCATCATCTTCCACTGGCGACCCAATGGAAGCAAGTGCATCTGCAATCTTCTTCACCTTCATGTGGTAGTCGTTGATGCTCATACTTTCTCTTTGCACATTATGCAACTCTTGCT
Organism: Lygodium microphyllum; assembly: GCF_053477565.2. Lineage (NCBI taxonomy): Eukaryota > Viridiplantae > Streptophyta > Polypodiopsida > Schizaeales > Lygodiaceae > Lygodium > Lygodium microphyllum. The sequence continues at coordinate 143,477,529 of NC_141141.1, forward strand.
TGAGCTGCATTTTCCTGGCTTGCGTATTTGTGCTATACATTTTTGACAAAGTATCCCATGCCTCCTTTGGCGTACTTGCATCCTGAATATGCACAATCATAGAGTCTGAAATACTGATAGACAGCCAGCACATAACTTTCCTGGCTCTCTCATGCCATGCTTTGAATGCCTGCATTTGCTGTTGATTGGGAACATCAGGAAGAACTGGTTCTTCTTCATTTCCTACAACAAATTCCCAATATCATTTTCCCATAAGGAAATTCGTCATTCTAAACTTCCATGCCTGGAAGTTGTTCTTGTCAAGCTTTTCAGTGACAATCTGTGAAAGAGAATCAGACGCCATTACAGAATACTGCAAAAAATTTTGTCACTGCAAAAAACACAACTTCACCCTCACAAGGGCAAATCTACAAAACTAGCGAAAGTGGTATTTGACCACACAGTCACTTCCTAGTGACGATTTTGCATAAACAGGAACCAAGGATGATTCTGAAACTCCCAATGTCTCTGCGCACAAGCATACGATGCAATTTCTACAGTAACTTTTCACCGACCTGTAGAACAGTGGCTGAACAGCATAAAACTGAGCCTTTTTCTGAGTGCGTGCAGAAAACTTCCGCCTCCAAAACAGGCCCCGAAATGGCCTCAAATAAAAAAAACAGGGTTGTCGAGAGCTAAAGCTATTTCCCGCAGCATATACTGCCCTCTTGCTTCACCGCGAAGGGCGTCTCAACCTGAGACAATGCACTCCTGCACTTTCCGGCTGTGCTACCTGCAGAGATCTGCTCCCAAAATAGAAAATGAAAGCAACACTGCTCCTCTTACCAGACCACCGCGAGCTTGGCTTGCTTTCTTGAGCTCCTTACCACGAACAAGGCTCTGATACCATATCAAGATTGTGGGAGAGAAGGAAGGAGTCTCGCTTGAAGCTTTCTTGCTTGCACAATGGGGGAAGACACACAAGGGTGGAGGTTGAAAACAGTTTTCCTCTTCTTAGTTGTGTAATCCAAAAGAACTCAATTACAAAGAAATAGAAGAACCCTATATATGGGTTTCAAACCAAACTCAACTAACTAAGGTGGCATACTAACCAAGCCACGAACTAGAGTAGATAAGGATAGCTGTCATCTAGCTATTATTCATGGGCGGTGTACCAACCGCGTCTGCAACTGACAAGTCGGTGACATAAATACACAACGGTCACCCTGGCGTATCACAAGTGGAGCTCGATATCTCAACAAGAATCTTGTTATTACATGTGGTGCTAAGTCCAGTACCCTCTATCATTTGCTTACATATATGTTAGTGACCATATATTGGTTGGCTGCAGTTCCACATGTATCTCTTTAGCAGCCAGACACGTAGTACGCATAAGAAATCTGGCATAAAGTGCATGGGTCAGCCTCTTGCTCTTGTTCATTCCAATGTATATGTATGTGGTCCCATGTCCTGTCAATCACTAGTAGGTGGTGCGAAGCACTTTGTCACATTCATCAATTATTACTCACATAAGGTCTAGGCTTACCCTATTAAATAGAAATCAGATACTTGTCTATCTTTTAGTGTTGGCTTGCTCTTGTTGAGAGCTAGTCTAGGTATATGCTAAACGCCTAAGGTCAAATAATGGGGGTGAGTATGTCTCGAAAGCTTTTGAGTAGTTTTGTGATTAGCGGGCTATTAAGCATTAGTTGACGGCCCCCTACATCCCTTCCCAGAATGGTATTATTGAATGCATAAAAAAGATGATTCAGGAGAGAGTTCACAGTATGATTAGCTAGGCAAGCTTACTCCAGTACTTTTGGGCTAAGGCAATTACTATTGCCATACACTTGATTAACCACTCCCCTTGCACTACTATTGATTACCAGGTTATAAAGGACGTATGGACAGGGAAACCTCCATCATATGCTGATTTGCGTATCTTTGGTTGTGAGGCATTTTGCCATGTTTCTAAGGACAAGTGTAATAAGTTGGATCCTAAGTTCATGAAATTCATCATTCTTGGTTATGGGGATGTAGGTGAGAAAAATATACACAAGAAGCTTGAGCAAGTGATTGAGGTACACATGGAAATTTTTCAGGAGGAGCCTCGTGCTTCCATACAGCTAGCTAGATAGCTTGCAAAAGCTGATGCTCTAGTGGCCTAGGCCCCACTTGGTGTGTAAGTTTAGCCTGTTTTGAGATGCTCTACTAGAGCTAGATTTCACTGTAAGTGCTTTACACCCTCCCTAGATTATGTTATGGTGATATATGCAGGTGAGCCTCTCTCTTATGATGAGGCCATGCACAAAGATGATAGTAACTCATGGGACAAGGCTATGTAGCAGAGTATGACTTCTTACAGACTAACCATATGTGGGATTTGGTTCATTTGCCTAGTGGCTAGAAGGCATTGCCATGCAAGTGGGTATACAAGTTGGAAAGTATCCTTGGACACCCCAAGCCCACTTATAAGGCCAGATTGGTAGCTAAGGGTTTCATGTAGGAATATGGTATTGACTTTGATGAAGTATTTTCTCTTGTGGTCAAAATAAAGACCCTACACATGGTACTAGCATTGGTTTCTGAGCTAGATCTGGACCTTTATCAGATGGATGTAAAGATGCATTTTTTACATGGGGACTTGCATGATGAGATTTATGCGCAACAACCTATGATATTTGGAGAAAAAAGCAAAGAACACCTACTATGCAAGTTAAGAAAGAGCCTTTATAGCATTAAGCAAGCACTTAGGAAATGGTACCATAAGTTTGATACTTTTATGCATACATAGGGATATAGTCATAATGCTATGGATATGTGATTATACATGAAGAAGGCTCATGATGGCAACCTTATGATTTTGGTACTCTATGTGGACGATATGCTTATTGCTAGGAGAGCTCATGATGAGCTAGATGCCTTGAAAACTCAGCTTAAGAAGAGCTTTAAGATGAAGGACATGGGACATACCTCATATATTCTTGGAATGGGCATCACATGCAATGGCTCTAAGGGGTTCCTTCATCTATCTCACAAAAGACGTATATCCAGAAAGTCCTTGAGTGGTTTCATATGCAAGATGGTAAGCCTATTGGTTGTTCTCTACCTTCTCATGTGAAGGTTAATCAAGTTGATAGTGCAGTCTGATGAGCAAAAGGCTGAGATGGCCAAGATTCCTTATGCATCTGTCATGGATAGGTTGATGTATGCCATGATAGCCACTCCACCTAACATAACATTTATAATAGGAGTTGTGGCACACTATATGGCTACACCTCATAGAGGGCCTTGAGATGCCATCAAGGGTATCATGAGGTACCTAAAGGGCATAACAACTATGCGCATATGTTATAGTGGCAAAGGATACATTAGTCGTGGGGTATACCGACTCTGATTATACATGATATGCAGACAGTAGGAAGTCCAACTTTGGCTATGTCTTCACCTTTGTTGGAGGTGTTGTTAAGATAAAACACATTGAGGTGAGTTACCACTTCATCAAGTAGGTTGTTAAGGATAGGTGTATTAACTTTGTTAAGATCTCAATTGATCAAAATCCTACAGATATGCTCACGAAAAGTCTCTCAGCAAAGCATTTTTCATTTCTTAGAAAGTTGACGGGCATTAGATGAGATGACATATTTCCTCAGCATGTTGTACTTACGTACATTTGTACTTTGCTACTTTTTTCTTGTTCTCTCTTGAGTAGGGGCACATTTGCCTTTAAGTGGGAGACACATGTGCTTAGCTACCCATATATTACTACACTGACAATACCCACACACCCGTACACTATAGGTGGCGAGTGCTCATCATTGTCACTTCATTCTTTTTTCTTTTAGTGATATTTGAATAAAAAGAAGGCTGGTCACACATTGTGACTATTGGAGCTCCCACATCTTCTCTCTCTCTTGCTCCTTTCACTATAGCTCTTGATTTTGCTTGTGTGCTTCCACTTCGGGCTTGTTGCCTTCAATATTTTGCTATTGTCATCCACTCGCGCTGAACCCTTATACATAGAACTCTTATAAACATAATCCTTCCACTATAGCTCTTCCTTTTGCTCATGTGCTTTCACTACACGCTTGCTACCTTCAATATTTTGCTATTGTCACCCCCTCAATGACCCTTTATATATAGAACTCCTACAAACATGTTCCTTGGTGTTTTAGTGTAAGTCTACTATGTATGTATATTTATTATCAATATTTGATATGTTATAAACTATTGTGTCATGAATACTATGAATAATTATTATAGTATTAGTATCAATATTATTATGTTTAAATTAATAATAAAATGTAAACATAATAATATTGTATAATAAAGTAGTGCTCATAAATATAAAATCATAGGACATACTAATTTGAACTATATATTCTACATTATTCCATATGATATTTTAATGTAATTGCATGTGATATTTTGTCAATTAATATGTTTATTAGTATAATACTAATAATGTTATAGAAAGAAATGGTGCTAATAAATATCATGTTATATAATATAATAATTTGAATAATATATTTTACACAATTGTATATATTATGTAAATATAATTACATATGCTATTTTACTATTAATTTATATGATCATTAGTCTTCTTCAAATATCTTCACTAGTGCTGAATAATGTCTCATCTAACACCAAGTATTGCCTATGCTTGTGTTCATATGGACAATCCATTGATCCTGGATTACTCCATCACAACATTCCCCCTATGTAGAAAGAAGGAGAGAGGTTATGTTGAGATATGTTGTTAACCTTCATATATTAGTAGCAAGAATGATAAGAGGAGAATCAATATTTGAGAGACCTTATCCCAAAAAAAAATCATATGTTCCTTATTGCAACTCTCAATATAATTAGTTTTAGTGAGAAGGCTCACACCTTTGCAAATTGTATTATTACTTTCAAAGTAGAAAATAAGGTATCTCAATGTTTGGACATGTGAATAAGGTTCAAGCTAGTAATAGTCATGTGGAAAAGGGCCAATCCAAGAGCCAAAAAGGGAGACGGTGCCTAATTAAAAGAGGGGAAACCCTAACAAGAGTACCCATATATAAAAGTTGAAATTTTGAATAGAAACTCGCTCTTGTATGTGCTAACTTATGCTCTAGTTCTTTATCTCTACTCTTTGGTTCTTGCTTACTATTGAGAGAGTGTGAGAGAGGGAGAGAGGACATGAATGTTATTGTGAGAACGTGAGGAATGAGAGGTGAAACGCTTGGTGAGTACATCATCTTCCTCCCTTCCTTGCATCTTCTTGTAGTGGTGACTTGAGCATGACATTCACATCAAGAGCTCAGAGATCAAGGTGGTGACATGAGGATCATGAGACCATTATCATCATCACAATGAGACTACAATGACAAGCAAGATCAAAGTGTTCTATTATAATCTTGGAGCTATTGGTTGCTTTTGCTTGATAGTGAGAGTAGCTAATGATTAGGAGAAGGGAAGCGAATGACTATGTGAGAGCTAGTCAATGTGGAATGGTTTAAACTCTTAAAAGAATAAGAGTTCCACATTTGTCTCAATGTTAAGCACCGTTGGGGCTTGAGATTTTGCTTCCATTATTGAGACTCCTGAATTAACCATCCGAAATGGTCACTTGTCTAATATGCATAGGAATAGGAAGTGTCCCGGAACATGTAAGGGAGGGATCAATAGGGGAATAGTTTTTTGGCTTGCACACCACTTGCTTGTGAAACATGCATGGTTAGAATACAAGAGAGATTTTTTGTTAATGGTAACTCTGTTGACACTTGACTAAAGTTTGAATTTGATTGAAATTGTGAGCATTGTTAGAGTAGATTAGAGTGAGAGAGTATACTTTTATGTTTGCCTCTGATCAAGACATTCAAGGAGAAAACACAACATACCTACGAGGTAGAAGAGAGAAAGAAGGGAGTTTTGCTCTTTAGATAACAACCTATGGGTTGCTCAAGTGCAACTCATTCAAAAGTTTAGGGCACTCAAATGGAAGAGTTCGTAAAGTTCCTAAAAGAAAAAACAAAAACAATAATAAAGAATAGAAAAGGAGGTTGAGAGATTTCTCAATGGAAAATAAAACACCTAAAATGTGCATTGAGCTAACAAAGGAATGCCATCATAACTACCTAGAGACAAAGGAATTGCCTTGCTAGAGAGTAATATAATGCACAAATTTTATCATAGAGAATATAATTAAAAAAAGAGATTGTGATAGCCATTAACACTAGTCTTGTTAGGGAGCCACAAAACTTGCTTAAAGCTACATAAGTGGCTAAAATAGGATTTGGCAAGTTTTTGCATTATTAAAAGTTTATAGGATTGGTCAATTCTAGAGTAATAAGCATGATAGAAAAATCAAATGATTTTATCTCATGTTTTTTATAGACTTTAAAAATGGTATGACAAAGAAAGCCACAAAAGCATTATTATGTTTCATGTGCACCCCTAACTTTTAAGTGTGTCAAAAAGTTTGACAATTTTTCTTCAATTGATATAATCCATATATGAATGAGTTTCATACATTAAGTATTTGTAAAACAATTAGTAAAACATAATCGTCATAGCGCTGTGTTTACTACAAACAAATTAAGTACAACTCTGTGCACCACAAATTATGTACTCCTACACATTGAAGTTCATGGAGTCATGTGTCCCACCTACAGCTGCATAAACTATGTTCCAAAATATCTTCCTTTCACTCCTCATAACGATGACGAGTAGATACCCATGTCCACAAACATACTATGCCAGGAGGTGCTTATGTTTTGGTTTTCTTTGGAGCCCTTATGCGTGTGCCATCAATGGCTTTACACATTAGGGAGGTACGTCATGTCCTCAAGCTTTGCCATGATGGTCCGTAGACATTCCCTATTCAGAATGCTAATTAGATTCCTAACAAACATTCATGGAGTGCACAATATATTGACAACTAGCTCTACATGTTTCCTAATTTGCTTAGCCACTTGTCCCAAAAAGGTTGGCCATTGTCTTGGTAGACCAAGCCAGCACTACTTAGATGCCATGAGATACATGTTAATGCAAGATCTAGTTGTATGGGTTCTCTGACGAAAGCTTTCTCATATAAACATGGCAAATGTGGCTCAATCCAAGATTTCACATCATGGAATGCTTCATATGACATATAATAATATTTCACATATTGATATTGGTTCTCTAATCTTGCATTTGACCATTTTTGGGAGTGGATGCCATTGCAAAATGCGACCTCCCTTGGAAAGCACCACCATTAGTGCGAGGAATACTTTGTCCCCTACCTCTACCAACACAAACAATGAGGACCAATTATAAATGAAAGGCATTTTCATTATGATCTCTTCGCATCTACACTAACAATGTCACCTACTATTCTACTACGTGTGCTTTGATTATATGCATACAACATGCCACTTAAGAGTAAAAACCTTGCAACATCATTCTTACATGGAAGAAACCAAATGAAATTTAAAATACATGCCCTTCGCTCTCTCTCTCTCTCTCTCTCTCATGACTAAGAAAAGGCCATGACTAAGACTAGGAATGCCTTGTAATGATTGAGACTATCGTGAGTGACTGGGAATGTTATGTGACTAAGATTTGTTGGAAAATCAAAGTGAGAGTATAAAGCTATGTGCACAAGAGGGAGAAGAGAGCTCAAGTACAAGAAAGAAATCTTGCTTAGTAGGTTGCTTAAGTACAACTAAGGTACACTCTCCTTACACTTGAGAGTGACCTCCAGGCTCTTTATATAGCCTCACTATGGACTAGGGTTAGGGTTTTCCTTGCCCTTTGATTCATTCACACAACATCACCTTCCCACATGCATCCGTCATTATAGAGAATATGGACTCAAAAAGGACCTTAGAAGAAATTGATTAGGAATCCTTAATCTTGGAATAGTCCCTCTTCAATGGTCATCATTGTGTGCCTTTTTGTTCCTTGGCCCCTCTACATTCCTAGGGTCCATCCACTTTTTGTGGTGAACCCTATCTAGAAAAGAGGGGGATCTTCCTTTCTCTTTACCTTAGTAACTAGCCCTTTTCATCCTCCAAGTTGGGACTACCACTCTTCCAAAAGAGTCGCAACTTGGATCTATTTTCACCCCAAAATTTGACCTTTTATAAATTTTCATAAAAATTGGATTGTCTTTGTCTTAAAAGGTACCCAATCATATTGCAAGTTGAAATACTCATTTTCTATGTATTTTTTTGCATGAAAGGCCCTCTATATCAACTCATTTGCCACATCAATAACTCGGATTTTTTTTGTCCCAAAAAATGACTTTGTAAACATTTTCTCAAAATATAGGTTTCTTTTTCTCAAAAGACACCCAATCATATTGGAAGTTGAAGTACTCATTTTCTATACACTTTTTTGCATTAAAGACCCTCAAAATTAGCTCATATTTTTTAATACCCACACATGTGATACCTAGGACCCTGCAGATGTAATTACATACCTACTTTATACTCCACTACTCCTAATTGCCACATTAACAAGGCGAACTAATTTTGACCCCAAAAAACGACTTTTTCTCTCCCTTCGCAAAACATGGTATTTTCTATCTCCAGTGGTGTCTAACCATATTATATATGCATCAAAGCATTTTTCATGCTCTCTTTTGCCCTCTAGGCATTCCAATTTAGTATTATCCCATGAAAACTTGATCAACTCCATTTTTCCTTGTGCTCTAATGGAATTACTTAGGGATATAAGTAATTGTAAGAGAAAGGTGGATTTGCATGTTTGTATAGATGAAGAGTATGCTATTGCAAAGTCCCCCTATAGCAAGTGTGGGTTAGATGTAACAACTGCTTTTCAATATCGTTTAGAGATAAAGAAAAATATTGATCTTTGGATAGATGGTTCCTTGTATCCTAATGATCCTAGCACTAGGCTAAATCCACCTTTCAATTCCACTTCATCGTTGCTTACATTTGTTGGGGGTGGTGAAAATGGTCTACTAGGTTATTGCAAACACTTAGATGAAAATATTCATGTGCATTAGTATTATCAATCAATGTTATATAGCAATCCTCAATCTTTGTCACAATCCAAGGGTTCTTTAAATGTGTTGCAAAAAGCTCTACAAGATCAACAAATCAAAATGCAAAAGTTTAAAGAATAATTGAAGCAATATAAAGACAAGGGTCAAGACATGGCAAAGTCACAAAGAAATTCAACCTTGGAGGAGGAGAATGCTTCATTGAAATCGCTTTTGGAGCAAATGGAAAAGGATAAGAACAGTGCAAAAGCAAAGTTGCAAAGGTGCAAGCAAACTCCTATGGGTTATATAAGGAAAGAAAACGTCGATTACTTCCAATGCTATCACTATCCTTGAATGGTGGAGCACGAAAAAGACGTATGCAAGCATTAAGGTTCATCATTTTCTATTGAAAGACAATCTGAATCTACTTTATTTCTTAAAAGTGTCTATTTTTTATTAGGAATTTTTTTTATGATATTGGAGGCCAAGGTGAGAGTCAACAAATGGGGAGTTTCTAAAGGCATTCTTAAAATACAAGCCTCTGATTAGAATTTTGAGAGACTCTCAACATCAAACCCTCTGATTTGCTACTTTGTGTTGACCTAGTTATGTTGCAATGTGCCATGGATCATTTCTACAAGGTGCAACCCTCGGAATGTATTGAGTTGTCCTAATCTAACATTATAAATTCAATATAGTACGCTTGTTCTCCTAAGTTTATACCATCTATGATTGCCATGTTTTATTTCGATCTTGGAGTTTATTATCAAGCTTGACGAATGCCAAATCATAAAGGGATGCAAGTTGGAGAGAGTGGGTCTTACATTGATGCATTATGCCATGGCATGTGCAAAAGATACCACACTTGTTTGATTGTTTAGTGTGCAATTAGAAAAGGAAATTCGGTACCTAGCAGCAGCTAAAGTGCCCAAGGAGATCCATAATATTCTCTCTTGGATCTTTCAAAGCACTCCATATCTGGATATAATTTCCAAGCAAACAAGTAAGGAGAAGCTCAACGTGGAAGGAGTCAGAGAATTCAACATTCATTGATACTTGGGTGGCAATCTCAAGACCCTAAAGTGTATGTTCAATTGTGACACTAAGACATCAACATCGTTGCCTTGTCCATTTTGCATGAAAACCAATAATTCTCTTAGAGGCCGTAGATAATATTGCATAGAAGGGAAAATCACTAGCCTGCAATAGAAAGATGTCACCAAATACGTCACATGCTGACAAGAATTGGAAAGCCATATTTCCAATTAATATTAAGAATGCCCATTTTTGCACTTTCAATTACCTCATGCACATATTTGACAAGTTATTGAAGTTGCATATCAATTATGTATACACAATGAAGCCTCCCTCCAGACATGAAGCAACTATTGAGAAAGTCAAGGAGCTATTCAATTCATTAGGTGTACATGGAAGTAAGGTAAAGATTAGAAAGGACAAAAAAACATCAGGCCTAACTTATGACATAGCACATAAAATATCAATGAGTAGAATGAAGGCAAAGAGATTCCTAAGCAATATGATTGGCAAGCCTTCAAAGTTAAAGTAGGAGCTATGGAATGATTTATGCAAATGTAGTACTAATTTGGAAAGAGCCCCTAGTCTTAAGAATGTCTAGTTGGCATTCTTTTAATAGGCTAGAGTGTATAATGCTAAAGACATCAATAAATCATTCCACTCAAGTTGAATTTCATACAATGGTCAATGATTTTACAAAGCTAGTTGTCAATGCATGGGGAGAAACCAACATCACCCACTACATGATGGTACACCTTCAACTCTACTACTTACATATTCTTTAATATTTAGATACATTGATGCTCCAAGTCTAATATTAATGCTCCATACCTTTACATCACATTTTATTACTAGGCTCGTGGTGCATATTTCAAGAACACTTATCATGGAGGTGGTCGCATCAGGAAAAGCTATCTTGTAGAAATGTTCGATTAGTTTTATAGATGCACCTTCCATCACTCCATCACATTGGAGAATACTAAGGCTACCGCATTGGCTAAATCTCTCTGGCAACAAATCCACATCCATAATAAGGAAAAGTGGTGAAACATATCTACAATGAATACACATGTAGCGTGGCGCATGACAAGGTGAAGGAAAGGGTCAAAATGGGCACGTATATAAATCTATGTCTGTACCCCTATTAAATCATAAAGGCTAGGTTTCATACAAATAGAGCTCTTTTAGTCCATTTCCTATTTCATACTTCTATTGTTGTCTCTTCTTATTCTCTTCTAATCCACCTCATGGCCCGCACCAAGCAAACTGCACAACGACATCCACTACCAAGCTAATCCATATCTCTATACTACAAACTATTATTTCCCGAGACCTTGTGTCTTTTGGCCATATACACCAAGTCTCTTGACATCTCATTTAAATTTTCTTACTTTGATTTGGTAGGATCAGACAGGTCAAAAGTAGCCCGAATATAAATAAGATTTGTGAGTATTAGTAGGTAAACCCTCTTTTTTATTTCGCTTCCATTATTTTTAAAAGTAATAAAGCCAAATTCTTATTTTCAAATGAAAGGTCATCTAGTTGTGGTGGTGGTTGTAATGATGACATTCAGTCCATTTCAAATCATACAATCCCAATCATATTAATAAGGTGCCTCATTTGCGTGGTTCACATCTATCATTGCCCAAAATCCAAAGACAACTTGGTTTCTATTAATTTAAAAGACTTCAATTTGTTCCATTACTTGTGACCTTATTATTATTATGAAAGAAAACCCCTAGGCTCAACACCATGGGTCACAACTTGGCATGTTCACATTGCACAATTCAACAGGAAGTGCAAGCACCTTTCTTGTCGTTCCTCCCCCTCCCCCACCTCTCTCTCACTCTCCCCACTTTCTTACAACTTTTCTATAGAACTTCTCCTTGTGCTTTCCCCTTTCACTATGTATTTCTCTTGATTGTCTTAACTTTTAATTACACCTACACTTCCAATAACATTGTTACCACTAGCTCCTTGTGAAGTAAACCAATCCAATGGGCATGCTCAAGCAAGTTTGCATTGCTTAGCTTGATGCGTGAACTAACTTCCTTGTCAGTGATACCCCAACCTCGCACTATTTTCAGGACAACACTAATGATGTTCCATGATGGCTTCTTTGGTTTCTCCATGATGGCTACAAATGATCTACTCATATATCTCCATGATAGCTTGGTGCAAATTTCCAGTTTCCACAATGAAGGTTTCTACTCATTTCCACAATGATAGATTTTGATTATATAATCCTTTGTCAACTAGTACTATTTCCACGTTGGCTAACCTCTCTCTCTCTCTCTCTCTCTCTCTCTCTCCAAAAAAATCCCCTATAGAGGAGGAGCCCTAGAATGTTATAAAAGTAGATAGGGTTTGTTGCAAAAGCATGCAGTTTCTCATCTCTTTTTGACCCTATCTTGGGTTTTTAGATGATGAAGGGCTGGGCAATCAAAAATGCACATGGGAGAGAGGGCTCAAGCCATAGAGGTGGTACTCATCATATAACAAAGCCCTTCACATATACAAAAGGAGAGTAGCAAGTCACATCAGGTAAGGGGTTGCAATTGGCTAAGAGGGAGTAGGTCAATATTTAAAAGCACATGAATGTGTGGATGCACACACATGCACGCACACACAATCCCCTACTTGAGCTCTTTGTTTCATGCTCTCCCCTCTATTCCCTCCTTGGAAAGAAGGAAAGGCAAGTGTTTAAAAGCAATACGTAGTTGTTGCACACACAGATTTATCATCAAGGTACAATGGATAATCTTGGCAAGGCCCTCTTGCACATTGCCATTTTGGCTACAAAGACACTTGGCAATGAGAACCACAAGCTTGAAGATGAATAAATTCTCACCTATCATCCACTTTTCCCTATGGCCAAAATATTTTAGCTATTTTCCCAACTCTTGCACCCATAGCAAGTTGTTCTTTATTGAGGAGTAGAGAGAGAGCCACCCATCAGACAAATGGCACAATTTATGGTTTGCAAACAAAAATAACTCTATAGTTTGGGCTACACGTGTTCGCTAAAATTCAACTTGAAATATCATCAATTCATCACCACAAATGTAAGCTATATTTAACATGTGGAAGTGTTGACAATGTGGATGAGGTGGCTCTAAACCTTGGTCATAGAGAATACTATTGTATGTGCATTATTGTTTGGGTTATGTTGAGAAATCCAATTTTTGATAGGTGTACACTTTAAACTGGAGTTCAAGGCTTAATTGATGATTACTAACTTATAATTGCTTCAGGTAACAATTGTATAGGAAGCCAAGTTACCCAATAGCATTCATAAAATTGGATGGATTATTGCCCAATCTCTAAGCATTGACAAACTTTGCACGTATTCATCCATTCTATACCTACATAGTAAAGCATGGGTTTATTAGTTCATGCTAATAACCAAACTTATCCTATATCATTGATCCACTTAATTTTGTATCATGGCTAAGGAGAACCAGTGAACCCATAGCACCTTCAAATTATAGGTAGCAAGGTAGCTTGATGCGCTCTATGTGCCCACTACTTGGACCACTTAATGTTCCAATATTGGGTAGGATATTTTGAGTGTTCCATGTGGCTCTCTCTCAACGTCCACCTCTTTGATGGCCATAACCCTCAACATCAACATATGCTCTATCCTCCATACTACACCCCCTATCCTCATTGGCTCCTCTCAACCTAACACTTACCTTATCTCCATAATTTATATATTTGTCAATGGCATGGCCCTCCAAACCTTTAAAGCTTACAAGCATTAGCTATAAGAGTGGAGATGGCGACACCATCATTGACATGTGGTTCAACCTCATTCTACTTCGATGTGTATTGATTGGCATCATATGCATGTCCCAAATGCTCACCATGGCTCCTAAGTCTCTACCTAGGGTCACTATTCACATGTGTGATGATGATATATACAAACATTAGACTTCTATGAGCATCAATATGAAGCCTAGGGCTATGAGTAACATCTTTTTCCATTACAACTACATGTAAACTTTTTCAATACACTATGCAAGTTGATCTTCTCATGAGCTATATGCATACACCTTCTAATAACATGTATATTCATTCATGCAATATACATAATTGTAATTTGTTTATTGTATTATATCTTTGATATCATAGGGAGATCTCTTGAGGAGAGAGAACGATAAGGTCACTTGGTTATTCTAGGAAGATACTTGTGACCAAGTTCTTTTCTACGGGTAAGTACTAGTACTAGGAACCTCCCCACTCCCCTATGGGAGATTGATTCTCTAGGTCGCGATAGATAATCATTAAAAAAGTCACATTGAAGCGAGCCATGGTCCTAGGCAAAGAGATACACGCCAAACCTCTTGGAAGATGGGCCCACAACCTTTAAAACTAATAAATCTAGGTCATCACCACCCACCACACAAGGTGACGTTCGAGATACCTCACCCATGACATGGTAGAGATTTTTTTGCAACCCATGAGATCAATATTAATGACATGGATATCAATGATCATATGAATCTTGTCATGCCATTCATTTGATATCTTCTTAGGATTATAATATTTCTTGTCACTTTTTATATTTTAATAGACATTGAAAGTTTCAATGACTACTACTAGTAAGTTTTGCTTAGACTTTTATAGTAGTTTAGATAGCATGGTCTTGACAATCTCAAACACTTTCAAATGTGAGCTAGTTTGACAAAGTTATACTCCATGATACGATCATATCTAAGTTGTACCATTTGTTTAGGTCTCATAAGCCACCTTGGTCTTTTGTAGACATTAATAGTTCTTTCTTATTGAAAGCATGGTAGTTTATCCATGTTAAAGCCATGTAACTCAAACCAAGCTGATATTTGGGCATTGCTAGCATGATACATCTTCCTAATTGGCAAGCTATCACACTTCAAGGGCCAACTGTGATATCGATGTTTGGATAGCTCCCACAAGCTATGCATGAATGATACTCATTTGGTAAGAGCCTCTACCACAAGCAATGTGGGACAAGATTTATATCTCATCTTCAAAGATCATGGACACCAAGGGCCTCTCCACGTGGGAGAAAAGCCTTGCATCAAAGCTCATGTGGAATAAAAGCCTTACATTTGATCCTCCCAAAAACCATGGAGACCAAGGGCCTCTCCATTGCTCTCCATCCATCATGCAGTGATCAAAGCTAGGGACTCAAACCGATACTCCATCCATCATATATACAGTGACCAAGGCTAGGGAAACAAAGAGTGCCAGATGGAATCTGAACTTTGAAAACATGTATCAGATTGAACCCTTGATGTAAAGTGATAGATACTAGCCTGAATCTAATGCTTTCCAAATATGCCATGTAATGAGTTCCCTGCACCATATGTGACATCAAGCATCTGACTGTTTGTAGACCTGGTAATTTAAACATGAAAAGGGAACTTCTCATTGGTTGGCTGCTTGGTAGAAGGATACAGGATACACCATGCACACATCAGGGGGGTGGAAAAGGCCGCTGAAGTAACTCAAAGGTACCAAACAATCATCATGAGCTCTATCGGTAACAAAAAACTTTGTGCCAGATGCACAGAAGGCCTCTAGGCATTGCATACTGCAAACAAGAAATGCCAGATGGAATCTGAACTTTCAAAATTACAGATGTATCAGACTGAACCCTTCATGTCTAGTGATAGACAATAGCCTGTATCAGACAGAACCCTTCATGTAAAGTGATAGACAACATGTAAATGTCCTTTTTCTGAGGCTCATAAAGAAATGATGAGAGGATGCTTAGAAGCTGAAGCAACAGCTCATGTGGCTGAAGTCTCAGGGCAAGCAATAGTGCTGAGCTTTACATAATTAAGTACATCTAGCACACCTCATGGGTTGTCTAGCAAGAGAGAAGCAAGTGCCAACTCTATGTCTTCTATGAACGACAAAAATCTTCTGAGGCATGAAGTCATTTCAAATGTTTTCACTTTCTCTGAGCTATTGTGGCTGAAAGCTCCAAATTGCTGGACTTGTGCTAAAGTTGGCTGTCAAGCCAAATAACTTACCATTTACAACAGTGGCTATTGCACTGAACTACATCGAGGCGCTAGGTTTCTACCTCCCAGTATAGCCTCGCTGTAATATTGCTGAAGAGGGCCAAACATCTATGTATTATCTGATTCCCACATCTGTCATCTGTGAATGATTATCATACAGCATACTCATAAATAAATTTGTTCATGTCCAACATCATTACTCTACATGATACACGGAGTTCAATGATGGCTGTAGCTGCATCTGTATCTGTATAGCCCTTGATTTTTCTGTCTGGACTCGGCATTTGAGTGATGGCTGCAGCTGCATCTGTATCTATAATCATTGGCATTTTTCTGTTTCGACTCTGCATGTAAGTGATGGCTGTAGCTAAATCTGCATCTGTATAATCACTGCCATTTCAGTCTGGACTCTGCATCTGCTGTGGCAATTCTGATCCATGATGCAGTTTGCAAAAAGCACTCAACAGGTTAGCATTGATATTTAACTAGATATAAAAAGTTGTAAGTGGTGGTTAGTGACTTAGTACCTGTAATTTAATGGTTATGAACCTGTAACGATAAGTGATCTCTATCTAGATCCTACATGTTATAAGAGCGGCCAAGCTTCCGTGCTTGTAGCCATTTCCTTTTCTGCTCCACAGTGACCTGACCAATGATTAACAAGCAGTAAGTGCAGCAGATAACAAATGTCCTGATTCGGAATATCACTGAATAATATAGATGCAGTAAGAGTAAGATGGTTGTTGAAGTACATGACCAGGTTGGTACAATACACAATCGAGTCATCTTGAACTCATTTTCCTGAAAAATTTCGACCTCTCCTGGTTGTCGATGACACAGCAATATCTGTGAAGAATTTTACCAACTCTTCCATGCTTACATCCTCATCCTTACGCGACTCCATATTTCTGACCTGTGAATGTAATATTTGAAGGTAATATCAGCAACAGATTGATCCATATAGATTGTAAATCACGTCACAGAATGACTCATAACTTCTTCACAGAGAGTCGAAATTTGATATTGGTGTATTATTACTCTCACAACATTAGATGGTGCACTAGTAAGTTTGTATTCATGTATCTATGAGCTTGTGTACCAGAAACTAAATTATAAAAAAAAAATCCCAAAAAAAAACAAAATCAAAGAAAGCGACTTCAGTGCGAGCCAAACGATCTGCACTACCAGTGAAGACATCAGATCCAAGAACTGATCCAAGCAAAATAAGATTTCATTTCTCCTACACAGCAAAAATTATGGGATTAGCTACAGTTGGTGAATCATTACTAATGCAGGATTGTATTCCTTGCACTCCCAGCATTCAAAAAGTGCAAACTTCATGTTAGTTACTAGCTTGATCATGACAACTTTGTAATGACAAACATAGACTAGTGCTTGTTCATCTTTCAATAAGAGGATTATGAATGTGGTGATTCCTTCCCAAGAACTTTGCCAGAGATGGCTATTATTGTAATTGCAAACACAACAATACTTGTGGGACCACTCCAAAGCTCAGAAGGTTTGGAGTTGTTCTCAAATTGGCTCACAAGATATTATTCTAGTAACATGGGTTTAAAAGGATATACAAGGCAGCCATTCTTTTATTCTTAACTGGGCACATGTGAGGATCACCCCTAGACCAGAGTGAGAATATTAACACCCTTCAAAAGCAATGGTCCTGCCAGGTGCTCGCTTCTGTCCAGACATGGTAGTGTCTTCAGCCTCCACCTCCACCCTAGCAGCCTTCATCTGTTTCCTTGCCCAAGCTGCTTCCATCTCCCCTTCCCCTGCACAACCTCTACCCAGGGTTTGGAAGCACCACAGCAGGGGCCAGTATGAGCTGATTAGGAAGTGTCAGCACCGTAGCCACATGGAGTTAGCAAGATGTTGATGAGACAGCCTGTCCATCACCGCCTCCACCACCGCCAGGGGACTAGTGTGCAGCCCCTGTATACCAACAGCCAATGCCTTCCCATTGATTTGCTTCACTCTGCACATAGAGTGTGCCCTCAGGGACTAAGTGACAGCCCTCGAGGCATCATCTCTGCCATGAAGGAAGCAAGATCGGAGTACACACTTGATGCAAGAGCTTCCTTCTAGACTTAGTTGGGAGATAGAATTGATAGAGATTTCATTCACATCATTAGGCCAAAAAACTTTAGACAGACTGGATACAGCCTCATGAGAGTTGATGGACCCATTGCACAAGGGCCTTTGGAGGCAGGACAGGTGGCTACGGAGTATTACACAGCTTTGCTAGGATCCATGACTAGAGCCCTCGGCTATGAGAGGGACAAAGAGATAGTATGACAAGCACTAGAAGGGTGATCATTGATAGGATAAGCAAGCATCTGATGGTGCTTTTTCTAGAGAAGAAGCTCAAGAAGGCACTTCTAGCCTTGCCCTCAGGCAAGTGTCTAGGAGAAGATGCTTATTGAGCTACTGGGATCTTATCACTTCAAGCCTCACCACAACTTTCCAGGAGATTATGGCATCAAGGGATATCCCAGAGAGACTGACTGAGGGATTGATCAATCTCAGTTCCAAGAATAGTGGGGATAGATTGGACATAACATAGTGGAGATCACTTTATTTGAAAGGTGATTAGCTTCAAACTGGCCCCATTGATGCCAAATATAATCCATCCCACCCAGATAGGCTGTCTGAGAGTGCGACATCTTGGACAACATCTTCACCCTTTGGAGTCCACTGCTTTTGCTTGTTCCTGGAAGCAAGACCTCATCTTCTAGACAAGATGGCATATTACCGTGTGGATTAGGAGTTTTTGGAGGGCACCATGCTGACAATGGGATTCCCAAAGCAGTGCTCAAAGGAGTTTCCACCCTTTATTCCTTAGGACATTGCCAGGTTCTTGTTGGCAGGGCCAAAGGAGAGAGATTCAACATCCAAAGATTAGTGAGACATGGGTGCCCACTAGCCCTCTTCTTCTATTTGTGACAGAGGCCGTGAACTCTTTCTTGATAGGCAGTTCCACCAATATTAGAGGCATCAGGTTGGCCATCCCTAAGCTGAAAGAGCTCCTTGATGTGGAGTTTGTAGACAATAATACAGTCTAGAGAGGGATGAGAGCAACTTTAGGGCCTTTACAGCAGCAGTGTAAATATTTTGCACAGCAACAAGTGTCTTAATTAATTGGCACAAGTCCTATGAATGGGTATGTGAGACTTGACAGCCGGAATTGCAATCACACTAGGATTTAACTTGGGTTTCTGTGGGAACACACTGACATATCTTGAGTGCCATGTGGGGACTGATGTCACTTAGAGTAGCAGTTGACACCTCTTCTTTTGAGCATCATACAAAAGCTCCTTAGTTGGAGCTCAACAAGGCTTTCATTAGCAAAAAGAGTAGCAGTTTCCAAACAGGCTCCTGCAACCATGTGGTATATCACTTCTTGCTGGAATTCTCTAGACCATGCATTGTCTAGGTCAAGCACCTCATCAGGAACTTTATTTGATCAAGAGGAGATGAAAGCCTGACCAAAGCAAATGTGGTTTTAGATGGCATTATACCACCTAGATCTAGAGGAGGCTTGGGGATCATAGATGCAAACAACTAGAGCAGAGCCTAATTGGTTGAGCTCATTGTCAGGGGTCTCCTTCCATACGAGGAGCATTGGAAGATTGTGGAGGATTCAATCTATTACACCTACATATGAAGGACCAAGGCAGCCTAGCATTCACAAGATCTTCCAAGACATTTGGACCAAAGCCGTGGAGAGGAGTTTTGAGGTCAGATTTGTAATTACTATCACAAAGCATGAAGATTTGTTTCATTTTCCCTCCACCAGCTACCATTGATGATGGTTGAAGAGAAGAGAAAGCATCCTCAAGCCACACTCTTGGACAGAGAACTTATCAATATTGGGGGGAAGTTCTCTCTATAGGTTGTTGCCATAGTTGGGAAGATTGATTTGCATTCCAGGAATTGTCACAGGAGATCCAAAGGCATAGACTACATAGTCTCTAGGATGCCAAAGCTATGATAAAGGTCGTCACAAAGGGAGTACCTCTTGAGTGGAGAAAAGATACAACCACTTGTCAAACCTCCATTGGTCTCTTCCCTAGAGGGGACATCCTCCTTGAAGTCATTGTGAATAGAAAAGACAAGATATCAACTTTCAAGATGGAGGAGGATGGTCACCATTGGAAAAGGACTTGCAATTAAGTAGAGTTCACAAGATGATCTAGACAAATGATTGGAGCAGTGAGAGGCACTAGTTTTGGGGCCAACATGCTGTCCCTGGTACATTTGCGGTGGACATTATGATAGCTTGGAGAATCTGGAGTGGTACAATAAGAAGCTTTGGGATGCCTTGTTGCCAATAACTTATTGTCAAGTTCCTCTTCATGAGCAAGTGGAAAAGTATGTATGTGGGCCGCCTAAAGGAACTAGGGATTTTTGCATTAAATCCACCATATTTAGCATGTCTTACCTCTATGGTTGCATAAAAAGTATGATACAATATGGTACGATAAAATGCAATATAAATGGTACCTTAAGATTTTTTACATACGATGTTATTTTAGATAACATAGTCCCATGAGAGAATCAAATTAATATAAGAAGCATTTAACTCATCCCAAAGGGTGGATCAAATTGGAAAAGAAGTATTGATTAAGCTTGTACCTTATGGTACTAATATGTAGGATACGGTGTCTATAATAACATATAGTATGAACCCTTTCGTACATGGTACAAGTGCAGCTATGCTCCACTCATAGAAACAACTAGTACAACTGATGCATTGCTGCATGGGAAAGATTTGGGTTTTCAAGACACGGATAGGAAACCGAATAAAAAGTTCAAGGGCCAAGAAAAGGGGTAGATCTAAAATCAGGTTGAAAAGAAGCCAAAATTGCTAGGACAAGGCTGGGAAACAGTTGTGCAACACAGGGAATTAACTGTTGCAAATAAATGCTTTGTTTGTGAGCAAGAGGGTCACATGGCTAAGGATTGTTCTAATAGGTAGTAAGTTGGAGAATTAGAAAATTAGGGAGCTTCCAAGGGAAAGAAGCCCAAAATGTCCATTGGTTTGGTGCTTGATGTTGTTAGTGATTAGCCCTATGATAATGCTACTAAGTTTTTTTTCCCCCAAGAAAATAAATTTCTATTAATAACACCTTGGCGAACTTGAGGTAAAATACAAAGTACAAGGAACTCTGTGAAAAGTAACTAAGTACATCACAAATACAATGGTTGTGTGAACAACCAATCTGATGGGTTGTAATGCCAAGCCGTACGAGGGACGATGTGGAAGAAAGTGCCTGAATCCCACATTCATAGAAAAGCCTCTCTTCTCTTCCTCATTCCCTCGAAGCTGCCCTACATCCTCTCTCATCTCCCTTGAAGAGTGTGGATGATTTTTGTCCAAGGATAATGCTACTAAGTTACGTAGAAATTAGAGATTAGCATGCATTAATCTTCTATAATAATGGGGCATGAGTCAACTTTTTCTTCACGGCTATGGTAGCCTATCTAGGCATTAAAGAGGATGAGATGGAATCCATGAGAGAAGTTGATATGGTATGCAAGGGCCATGCAGAGCCAACCACACCTTCAAGGATTTGTGAACAACAAAGTGTTTTTTATTGCATTGCTTGAGAGCTATGATGTCTTGCTTGGTGTGCCTTAGTGCCATCATATGCATGTAGTGATTGATTCACAAGTTGAAGTGAGCACTATTTAGCGTAAGGGCATGGCCCATACTTTGGATATAAAATTAAAAAGGGGATTCTATTTTTGTTGTATCAACTGCTACCAGTTCTACAACAATGAAAAATCACCTTTTAGCATACTTGGTTTGGGGCAGCTACCACCTGAAAGGCTAGAAGATCATGGCGTAGGTCTTATCCCTAGAAGTAGCTCTCCTAATAAGCCACCCTACAAGGTAAGTGCAGCCTAGCAAGTGTGAGAAACAAAACTTCCTTAGATTAGCTAGTAAAAGATACTCCCGCCATCGCGACGTGATGTTGCCCCCCTCGGTCTCGATTGTCGACGGCTTCACACGGGTCTAGAGACGACAGAGAGGGTCAGACATAGCCCCGACAACAGGGAGCAGGAGAGCGAGTGACGCCCCCTTAGCAAAGCACTTCGTAGCCCCCCTTGCCCGCATCTCACCCGGTAGGACTGCAGTCTCCCACAGCCATCATCCGCCCCACAGACTACCCCACTTGAGATCCCACAGCCCCCACACCCACCCCCCACCTCCCAGATTCCCTCCACTGACCCGGCCCATAGCCCCTCCCCCTTCCAAAGCCACCAGCCCCCCCTCATACTCGCCACATACCTTTGACCATCCCACCATCCCTCGATCCTCTTCCCCCTCACCACCCCCGTTGCCGAGCACCCCTCCCTGATCCGTACCCGTTTTAGGTGATCCCCCCCACACCCATCCCCCCTCCTTCCGCAGGAGATGATGAGCCACACACACCCACATCCTCCTCACACCAGCAATGTTTCCCCTCCCACACAGCCACCATCTCATTTGCCACTCCTGCTCATCACACCTTCCCGAGACACGCATAGTCGTTGCCACAGAAGTTCTTCCGTAGTGGCCCATGGTCCTACTTGAGAGTTGCGGAGCACAGAGAGTTTCCACTACCTCTAGAGGTGGGGATTTTCGTGGTTCGTAAGTCAAGGAGGGACAAGGTCCATCTACTAACACCACCAGATGGATCAAACTACACTTTTTTCTTTTAGTCCTCTCATTGAGGGGATTGGACAACGACAGATTGAGGAGGAGTTGAAGAGTCAGGTGGCGGATCACATCTCCCAGTGGATGGGAGAAGAAGGACTAGCACTGTTTGCACAACAATGGCTTGGTTGCATGATGGACATTAACTGGTGGGCTGGTGCTGAGGTCTCTTTCGAGCCCTTCCACAGTGAAGAGCTCCAAGGGATGTGATCGCGTGGCCCCTGGCACAGGTGGCCTGTTTCTACCAGTGTACAGAGTTACGACTCTCAGCATGGCTGATAGATGCATTGATAGTACCACCTGGAGCATCTATCATCCCTATGTTCTGGCCGGCCGAGGGCCACCATGGGGGATTGGAGTTAGCTGTCCAGACCTACGGCAAAGCGTATTTGCATACCCTATAGTTTTTCCTCCTCATCAGCAGCCTCCACACCGAACAGATGCCTGTTCGGTTAGTCGTAGGTTTCCCCATAAGCTTACACCTTGCATCCTGGAATGTGAATAGTCTCCACTACAGTGGGGCACGTGGTTCCATGAAGTTGATTGTTCGGTAGGAGTTACAACCTGCCCTTGCTGGACGTATCAACATCTTACTTCTACAGGAGCACAAGCTCACTCCCACTCAGGCCCAACGGGTAGGGAAGGTACTCCCAAGCAGCTCGTACACCTACTGGGAGCATGCCATAGAGGCCCACGGTAGGAGTGGAGGCGTATGCACCTCTATTGGCCCAAGTCTCACCGCCTGTGTACAAGACCACGAGACGATAGTGGCAGGGAGGGTTCTATGGATCGAATTGGATATTGGGAACTCATGCCTTGGAGTCCTCAATGTCTATGCCCCTACGAAGGTTAGGGTACGCATCAGGTTCTGGGTGGAGATCACAGATGGACTCCTGGATCGTTGGAGGACACTTCAACAACTTGGACGCTGTGGAGAACCAGCAGGGCAGAGGCAAAACTACCAGGGCATGGTTGGGGAGGACAGGAGGCATAGGAGGTCTTTCTACTGGCAGTAAGTAGGAGCATGCGATGCCTGGAGGACCTTGTCTTCCATAGGAGGGAGAGGTCGTTGGACCTCTCTTGGGGCTACAGGCGGCTAGGTGGAGTCTTGCTGGAGTGGTTGGACAGTTTTTATTTGGGAGAATGGGAAGGCTCTTGTGGAGGCCAGATTAGGCAGTCGGCAGGCACCACGTTGTATCATTGCCCGGTTCTCCTGATACTAGATTCCCCAGCATCTGCCCTAAACACACAATCCTGTCGGATCCCTGACTTGATCTATAGGAGGGGGGAGGTGATGAGACAGATAGAGCAGGTTTGGACCAAGGAGTGGGGCAGGAGGGTCTGGATCGTAGAGGAGGTTGCAGAGGTCCTAGCCGAGTTGAGTAGAATCTGCCAAGAGGTAGCCATACAGGCTAAGCAGTAGAGCTGGGAGGAGGAGAGAGTACTTAGGTGGGACCTTGTAGCCACGTAGAGATTATTACAGGAGGCACCGGGGGATATCACCCTCCACGCACAAGAGGTGCGCGCATGAGCAGCCATTGCTGGCCTAGAGGATAGGCGCTTGGAGTTCTCTTTCTGCACCTCAGCAGCTTTTTGGGCGCAGAAGAGAGATACAATGTGCAGGGAGTTTTTCTAGGTGCACCAGCCTTGCACCTTAGGAGAGCAGATACGTAGGCTTCGAGATTAGTATGGGAGGACTCGTTCTAGCCTAGACAAGGTGATGGAGATTGCCACCGACTACTACAGTTGCTTGTTCCAGCAGGAGACAGCATCAACTATAGGGCAATGATGTAGACAGTAGGTCTGGGATCACATCCCGTCCCTCGTCTCAGAGGAGATGGGATGCTCCCTCCTAGCCCCCTTCACATAGAAGGAACTAGAGGAGGCTTTCCATACACAGGACGGCGGGCAGAAATGCCCGGGAGAGGATGGCCTCTCTAAGGCCGCCTTCACTATCTACTGGGAAGTGGTGAAGGACCTCCTATTGATGGTCTTCTAGGAGATCTTCACTTTACGATAGATGCCAGGGAGTCTTTCGGCAGGCCTTATCAGTCTTCTCCCCAAAGGGGAAGACCAGTTGGAGCTTTCCCAGTGGAGACCAATCACCTTATTGTCAGTGGCCTACAAGGCATTGGCAAAGATGATTGGTAGGTGACTACGCCCCCTACTTCCAGACATCATCCATAACACACAGACAGGCTTTGTCTAGGATAGGAGCATCCTGGACAATGTATTCAACTTCTTTGAGACGACAGAGTGGGCTCAGTATAGTGGGAAGAGACTGGCTGTACTACTCTTGGATTTTGAGAAAGCTTATGAGAGGGTGGACTAGAACTTCCTAGAGGGCACCATGGTGAGATTGATTTTCCCCTAGGCTTGGATTTGCGAGATCTCCGCACTTACAGATCGGCCACCAATAGGGTTCTCATAGGTGGTAGGAGTGGGGAGGAGTTTTGGCTGGAGAGATTGGTACGACAGGGCTGCCTCTTGGCCTTGTACCTGTTCCTACTCTTTGCAAAGGTAATGTCTCACTTCCTCAGGTCACGTGTGAGCGGATTATGCGGCCTTCGACTTCCAGTGAGAGAGGAGACTGAGTTGTTAGACTCAGAGTATACAAATGATACAACACTCTATATAGAAGACGATGAGTTGATGCTAGAGAGAGTAAGGCTGGCTCTTGAGGTGTTTTGTCTTGCAGCAGGAGTGAAAATCAACTGGCGAAAGTCAGTCGGCTTCCTCACAGACCCGGACTCTAGCACGGAGTGGGGCGTCCACTTGGGATTTAGATGGGTGAGTAGAGGGCAGACTGTTCAGTACCTAGGGTTCTAGGTGGGACTCGACATCACTCCCGCCCAGCAGTTTCTTCCAGTCCTTGATTCTATTCGGAGGAAGTTGACCTACTGGAGCACGGCTCGCCTCTCACTAGCCGGCCGAGCCCTGGTGGTTAACCAGGTCCTCCTAGCGATGGCCTGGTACATCGCCTCGTGTTGGTGCTTCTCCTCATCCTGCGTAGTACAGCTTTGCCTCCTAGTGCTGAACTTTCTTTGGTCCGGGTTAGATGGCTCCAGGGATTCTAGGGCCGAGGTGGCGTGGGCGACCATCATACGGCATCGATCAGAGGGAGGGCTTGGGATCATAGACCTAGAGTATCAAAGTATGGCCCTCTTGGGCAAACTGGTTGTCCGCAGCCTCACATCGAGATGGCAGACCTGGAAGGTCCTATTGCAGGAGGGTTTTCAGGATTGTAGACTAAGGCTTGGCAAGGAGTGGAGGCCGTTCCTGAGATGGATCTTCATGTCAGCCCAGATCACCTTTCCTACAAAACTTGCTCCGTGTGTGGCAGGGCCTTCATAAGGCCCTAATCCAGACCCCCCAGGCTGCTAGGAGGAGATAGACTGTCAGCCGGTGATTTAAAATCCCCAAGTCAAGGATCAGGAAGGGGCACAGATTGGCGAGTACCCCCACATCGAGTGGGCTGGTTAGGAGGCTCGCCCGGCTCGTGCCATCAAGGTATGGCGGGAGGTGTACAGGATGGTGGACGAAGAGGTGCTGTAGCGAGTATCAAGCTACCAGAGAGGAGTGGAGCTGAGGAGAAGCGAGATAGATGTAGCAATACCTCAGGAGTGGCTTACTTCCCCAAGATGAGAGTCGGGGAGGTATGGGCCGCTAGGCTTTCACCAACAGGCATCCCCCTATAGGTGGCAAGTAGAGTGGACGGCGCTCCACCTGGGATCCTCTTCATTGTACGGGGGGGGGGGGAGTGTGGCCCTTGACAAAGGGCAGCAAGATGAGGGGATGACTGTTCTTTCATGAAGGAGGATCTGGGTGATTGGCCTTCAGGGAAAGACATGGCGGTTGGACCCTTTTGTCTTCTGGTAGGAGCTTAGGGAGTGGCGCCTCTGGATTTGGGAGGGCAGGCCACTTGATGAGCTGGAGTGGGACCCGGGATAGTAGCTATGGCCGGCCAGAGCGGTCGCCAAGAAGCCACTGAGGTTCCTGGAGTACACTGCCAAGATTGGCAGATACGTACTGATGCAGGAGGATATGGATTGGGCGCCATCACGTAGCAGGCACTGGGCAGAGTATGGCATTACGGGGCATTTCCGACGGACCTTTTGGCGCCGCCTATGGGATAGTTGAAGGCCGAGGAGGGTATCGTATTTCTTATGGCTGGTGGCACATGGAGGCTTGGCGGTGGGAAGTTGTTTTGTCTAGATGCAGAAGGAGGGAGGTTGTATGCGCTGCACACAGCAGCCTCTGGAAACAGCAAAGCATTGCCTTTGGTCATGTGAGGCGGTGCGGCTCGTGTGGAGAGGTACATGCCGCATCCTTCGTCGTATAGCACCCAGCCTTGGATGTATCTCATGGGGAGCTTTCTGCTGGCAGGCAATCAGCCAGGGCCGCTAAAGAGGAATTTGTAGGTTAATGAGAAAGAGTTGCTAGTTGTAATTCATGCACTTTCGACATGGAAACACCATCTCTTAGGGGCTAATTTCACAATGTAGACGGATCACCAAACATTGCTATGCTTTTTAACTAAAACTAAGTTATCTGAGAAGCACATGAGAGGGGCCAACTTCTTATCTATATTTCACTTTTAGATTGTGCACATAGATGGGAAAGAGAATATGGTAGCTGATGCATTGTCACATAAGTGTTAGATTTCGACTGCCAAAATGGTATATCACATTGGACTAGATGCTATGAAAGATTCGTTTGCTATTATTCTCCATTGAAGAGCATAAGTATGTTGTTGATTTGGATTTTGTGAATGTATATGATTAGCTTTGCAATGGCCACATGCATGAGCACTTTGTGCTAAGAGATGGTTTTCTAACGATGTATGGGTGGCTGTGTCACAAAGCAGTTGAGGCCTAACATGATGACTTCTAAATTGTCACATGGAAACATTGATAATCAACATTGGGCTTTATTGGGATAGGTTTGTTGTAGCTTGTGTCAAATGTAGTGAGCGAAAGTAGACATTAAGATGGGGATAGTGCCTTAGGGACAATAGCTTGGGTCATGGATAGAGGCCTTGCAAGCAGATACACAAATTTTTAGGGGAATCTACTTGTTTTCATCTTGAGCCACATTTTGGGTAGATCCTCACACCAAATTTTGGGTAGATCCTCATGCCAAATTTCTCACAGTTAAGAGTAAAATAAGGGTCATTGGCACATCTGGTGGGGCTGATAAATAACATTAGTGCTTGTTATGTTTGGACTGCAATATGCAGTCATGCCATAGATTTATGATTATATCATTGTAGAGACTCTCTATGATTTGGACAGAGATTAGACTCTCTCTCTCTAGCGGGAGATGGGAGAGGTTACGTGGTGACTCTGAATGCAAAGGAGACAAAGAGACGCTTTCCTAAAAATTTGGGATAAAGATAATTGTGAAATATTTTACCCCTGAAACATTGTGTTTCAGCATGAAATATTTCACCCTTGGGTAGCCCCCAAGTGAAACGCCACATGAAATGGAATATAACACATTTAAAATACAGATAACAATTATTCTAATAGAAATTGTTTTTCCCCCCTTGGGCTGCAATGGATAGATGAAACATTGTATGTTGAAACATTTTATTAGCAAAACACAGTTTGTCATCTCTGGTGAAACGTGTTTCATCTTATCATGTAAGAAAAAGCAATTGGATTTCAATCATTTTTGGGGAATTTTATGCAAAAACAAGGATTGGTAAAATCACGGATGCGCGATCGTAGTTTTTAGATAGTGAGTAGCACTCCAAATTGGAAGAAGAAGGAGTGATCCTCGGGTAAGGTACTCATGAATATATGTGTGCATCATGTGGGTTCAAAATAAGGTATTTTTAAAATACAAATTTTATACATTTTTTACATACAGAAGGGTGTAATATAAAGAGGTTATTTATAGATTGAATAG
Organism: Lygodium microphyllum; assembly: GCF_053477565.2. NCBI lineage: Eukaryota > Viridiplantae > Streptophyta > Polypodiopsida > Schizaeales > Lygodiaceae > Lygodium > Lygodium microphyllum. The sequence continues at coordinate 143,506,171 of NC_141141.1, forward strand.
AAAAGGATTATGTTTTATTCAGGAAAAATTCAAAGATAAGGATTTTTATAAATAGGTCTAGAACATAGGTGCTGTAGAGGATATACATATAGTAACTTCCACGAGGAGTGATCTGAGATAAGATGGAGGATCCATGGTCCTTTGGAAGAGACATACTTCTCATTTACCTTGCAAACATATACACTGCTCTTAAGTACAAAGTGCTAACCTACACATTGACTACACTTTGCACATAATGTTCTTAGCAAAAGATTTTTCAATGAGCAAACTAGTTCAAGTTACACCACGGTGATACCTTTATGTCTCCATGTGTCAAACCTGCTTCCGTTATCATGACCAGCCATTTAATTCCATGTTCATTTGCATATTCATATTGTTCAGTGACACTTGGTGAAGGAGAGTGCACAAAATCTGCCTGAACATCATCACTTTAGCATTCAATACTGCTGTTTTAACTTCAAATATTATAAAAATCAGTAAAATTGTTTGCTGTTAAAAGCATCCAAACTAGTAAACACTCAAATAATACTTGCCTTGATATTTCCATCCCATAATTTTGATACTACTTCCATCCTTTCTTTCAGTAAGCCCCCTCCACCTTTTGAACATACAAGTACTTCGACACCTGTATCTGGCTCATGACTGTTTGCAGGCATAGCAAGTATATGTCAAAAACTCATACATCTGAAGGCTAACATGTAACAATTCACCATGCTAACTTCCAAAAGGTTCACCTTTCTGATTCTGCCGCCAAGATGAGCTTCTCAAGAGCAATGCTTACACCAGCAGCACCAGGAGCAGATGCAATCTAAAGACAAAGAAAGTGACAAATTTGAGAAGAATTATAAGCTCACCCTTGAGCAAGCTAGCTAGATTAGTATGTTTTGATTTTTATTCATTTTATTCTGCAGCTCACCCTTGAGCAAGCTAGCTAGATTAGTATGTTTTGATTTTTATTCATTTTATTCTGCAGCTCACCCTTGAGCTCACCCTTGAGTAAACTAGCTTAGATTAGTGTTTTTTTTAATGGTCATTTTATGCTGCAGCTCCAAGCAATAGAAGGCTTGGCATGAAGATTGGTGCTGCACTTATAGAGGTTAAGGTATTTTATTCCTTTCCCTTTTTTTTTTTGGTTTTGGGTGTGTTTTTTTTTTTGGGGGGGTTGGGGGTGGGGTGGGGAAGAGAAAGTGTCATGCCCAAAAGATGTCAAGGATCATATGAATTAAGGATGATGAAACTAAAAAGTCAGCTATTATGAAAATGAAGGGTATGATAATGAAAGGTTAAGGATCATGATAAACAAGCCCTATAGAAGAAGGGCATCCCAATACATGATTATTGCAAGAATTAAGAGCTCATACACCCAAAAAAGACAAAAGAACACTTAGATTGATGCAATACTATTCCTTGTACATAAACTGAAATGAAAAGTATAGTGATGGCACATTGAAAAATAAAGCTATTACTTTTCTTGGTGTTCCTCCATAAAGAAATTTGTTTGGCGTTAAGATGTAAGACCACTTTAAGTAAATGAGATCATGAAGAGATTGCTTAAAGACCTATAAAGAGATACAAAAGTCTGAAAATTTCCAATTGGAAGCACAAAGTTTGAGAGCATCTCCTTTCCATTGTGAAACCATATTTGTTGATACGTTGGTGTACAAAGGGGATAGTCCTCAAAGCAAGCATCAATGTGTAACTTGTGAAACATAGAGATAAAAGATAGCCTAAAACTCTAGACACAAGAGTGTGGAGACTCCAAAGAGCTGCTGGATCCATAGCAGGGGGTCCTCAGGAAGTGGGACAGGTGGCTACAGATTACTAAACAGCCTTGTTGAGATTCATGACTAGATCCCCTGAATATGAGAGAGAGAGAGAGAGAGAGAGAGAGAGAGAGAGAGCACATATTCTGTCAGATCATTACCATTTGGTCCTGGAAATGAGCCTCAGACCTGTTCATGCATTCAAGGCTGTCCTTGCCCATTTGCCTGTTCGGTTTAATCAATCTTTTTTGCAGCAAAATCAGTTTTTGGAAGGTGTTCGGCAACTGATAGTTTCTTTTAGCACGAAGGTCCTATCTAGAGGGATGGAAGCATGGGCGGTTTTTAGGGATAATGCACGAGCGTTATCCCGACAATATGGTATTCATCATGCTTCCTCATTTTGAGCTGAATTGTAGCATGCTCAATCTTTATTAGTTCATTCCTTGTCTTTGTGTCAGACTGGGGATTCCAATGATGACTTGCTCACTTGCATTGAATAGCTGAAAGGCAGGGTCAAATCTCTTCAGGAAGAGGAATATGCAAAATACAAATTGTTAGCCAGAGCTGAAGCTTTACATGATAACAACTGTCAAACTCATCAATTTTTTGCTGGTCTGCATCAGAAATATGCCCGGGAAAATATTGTGCGCTTAAAGGATGGGCAAGATGATATGGTGACTGATCCTGCCTCCATTATTCGGATGACTGTTCACTTTTATAGGCTTGTTGGGTCCGCAAGAGATTCTTTCAGATGCTGTTCTCTCTGCTTGAACATACATATGTGACCTGGTCAGTAATCAGGTCAAACCAAAATGGGTGAATTTAATGGAGGCTGATATTTTTGAAGATGAAGTGGAAGAAGTGCTGTCTCACTTGCCTCGAAGGACAAGTCCAGGATGGGATGGGCTTCCTAATGAGCTGTTTTCAGCCCATGTGCAACTGCTTAAGGACCCATTAACTTGATTGTGTCTGCAGGTGTCTTGTATGATGCCTTCAGATTGGAAGATTGCAGTCATCAGGTTGTTGCCCAAGGTTCCCTCTCCGACCTCTTTGAAACAATGGAGACCCATTTCAGTTATGGGATCGTTATATAAAATCTTCTCCAAGATTATTGCCAACAGATTGCAGAAAGTATTTCTGCACCTCGTTCATTCATGTCAATACGGTTTCATTAAAGGTCGGAATATAATGTACAACATTTACACAAAAATTCGCAAGCTCTCCTGCCCATCACATCGCTGTGCCCCCGCCCGCTTGTTCGTCGTGCCCCTGCCCGTCTGTTCGTTGTGCCCCGGCCTGCCCCGTCCCGTCATTTTGTTGTGTCCCGCTGGTACAGCGCCTTCGCTAGCGACTCCCTCCCTCGCCATTGACAGGAACCACTCTCCTCATCATCACTTGCGCCCATCCTTCTCGCCTTCGCTAGGGCCCTTTGCCAGCTCCCTGTGCGCCGCCTGCCCTCGCGTCACCTGCTCCGCCTACTAGCACCACTGGATGGACCAAACTACACCTTTTTTCTTTAGTCATCTTACTCAGAGGAGTGGACGACTACACAGATTGAGGAGGAGTGGAAGAGTTAGGTGGCGGATCACATCTCCCAGTGGATGGGAGATGAAGGATTAGCACTATTTGCACAACAGTGGCCAGGTTGCATGATGGACATTAATTGGTAGGTTGGCGCCGACCTCCCGCACTTGAGCATTATCTTTCGAGCCCCCCCACAATGGAGAGCACCGAGGGACATGATCGAGTGGCCCCCGGCACAAGCAGCCCGCTTCTACCAATGTACAGAGTCGCGTTTTTCAGCATGGATGATAGATGCATTGATAGTACCACCTGGAGCATCTATCACCCCTATGGTCCGGCTGAGGGCCACCATGGGGGACTAGAGTTCACCATCCAGACCAGCGGCAAAGCGCACTTGCATGCCTCACAGTCTCTCTTCCTCATCTGTAGCATCCACACCAAACAAATGCCTGCTCGGTCAGTCACAGGTTTCCCCATGAGCTTACATCTTGCATCCTAGAATGTGAACGGTCTCCACTAGAGTGGGGCACGTGGCTCGAGGAAGCTGATTGTTCGGCAGGAGTTGCAGCTTGCCCTTGCTAGGCGGATCGACATCTTGCTTCTGCAGGAGCACAAGCTCACCCTCGCCCAAGCTTAGCGGGTTGGGAAGGTACTTTCGAGCAACTCGCATACTTACTGGGAGCACACCATAGGTGCCCACGGTAGGAGCGGAGGCGTATGCACCTCTATTGGTCCGAGTCTCACCACTTTTGTACGAGACCATGGGACGATAGTGGCAGGAAGAGTTCTATGGATCAGATTGGATATTGGGGACTCCTGTATTGGAGTCCTCAATGTCTATGCCCCTATAGAGGTTAGGGCACGCAGCAGGTTCTAGGTGGAGATTGCAGCTAGACTCCCAGAGGTGGACTCCTGGATTGTTGGAGGAGACCTCAAAAACCTGGAGGCTTTGGAGGAGTAGCAGGGCAGAGTAAGAAACTACCAGGGCATGGCTGGGGAGGAGCAGGAGGCGTGGGAGGTCTTTTTGCTTGTAGTCGGAGTACGTGATGCCTGGAAAGACCCTGTCTTCCACAGGAGGGAGAGGTCATTGGACTCCTCCTGGGGATATAGGCGGCTAGGTGGAGCCCTGCTGGAGCGGTTGGACAAGTTTTATGTGGGAGAGTGGGAAGGCTCTCGTGGAGGCCAGATTGAGTAGCTGGCAGGCACCACGTTATCTGATCACTGCCCGGTTCTCCTGACACTTGATCCCCCAGCATCCGCCCTAGATACACGATCCTGTCGGATCCCTGACTCGATCTATAGGAGGGAGGAGGTGTCAAGACAGATAGAGCAGATTTGGACCAAAGAGTGGGTCAGGAGGGACATGATAGCAGAGGAGGTTGCAGAGGTCCTAGCCGAGTCAAGCAGAATCTGCCAAGAGGCAACCGTACAGGCCAGGTAGCAGTGTTGGGAGCAGGAGAGAGCACTCCGGCGGGACCTTGCAGCCACACAGAGATTATTGTAGGAGGCACTAGGGGACCCCACCCTCCACGCACAGGAGGTGCGCGCGCGTGCAGCCATTGCTGGGGCCTAGAGGACAGGCGCTCGGAGTTCTCTTTCTGCACTTTAGCAACCTTTTGGGCGCGGAAGGGGGACACGGTGTGCGGGGAGTTCTTCCAAGTGCACCAGCCCCACACCACGGGAGAGCACATACGCAGCCTTAGGGATCAGTATGGGAGGACCCGTTCTAGCCCTGATGAGGTGATGGAGATTGCCACCGACTATTACATGCGCCTCTTCCAACAGGAGACAGCCTCAGCTAGAGGATAGAGATGCATACAACAGGAATGGGATCACACCCCGTCCCTTGTCACAGAGGAGATAGGACACTCCCTCCTAGCCCCCTTCACAGAGAAGGAACTAGAGGAGGCTTTCCATACATAGGATGGATAGAAATGCCCGGGGGAGCATGGCCTCTCTAAGGCTTTCTTCACTACCTACTGGGATGTGGTGAAGGACCCCCTACCGAGGGCTTTCCAAGAGATCTTTATCTTAGGATAGATGCCACGGAGTCTCTCAAACGGCCTTATCAGTCTTCTCCCCAAAGGGGGAGACCGGTTGGAGCTCTCCCAGTGGAGACCGATCACCTTATTGTCAGTGGCCTATAAGGCACTGGCAAAGATGATTGGTAGGCGATTATGCCCTGTGCTTCCAGATATCATTCGTGACACACAGACAGGCTTTGTCCAGGATAGGAGCATCCTAGACAATGTATTTACATTCTTTGAGGCGACAGAGTGGGCTCAGCACAGTGGGCAGAGATTGGTAGTACTACTCTTGGATTTCGAGAAAGCTTATGATAGGGTGGATTGGGATTTCCTAGAGGGCACCATGGTGAAGTTGGGATTCCCCCACGCTTGGATTCGCGGAGTCTCTAGCCTGTACAGATCAGCCACCAGTAGGGTTCTCATAGGCGGAAGGCGAGAGGAGGAGTTTCGGCTGGAGAGATCGAATCAATAGGGCTGTCCCCTGGCCCCATATCTGTTCCTACTCTTCACAGAGGCGATGTCTCACTTTCTCAGGTCACGTGTGAGCAGACTACGCAGCCTCCGACTTCCAGTGAGAGAGGAGATTGAGTTGTTAGACTCAGAGTACGCAGACATAGGCCTCTACATAGAGAACGATGAGGTGATGCTGGAGAGAATGAGGCTGGCTTTTGATGTATTCTGCGTTGCAGCAGGTTCGAAAATCAACTGGCGAAAGTCGGTTGGTTTTTTCACAGACCCGGACTCCAGCACGGAGTGGGGCGCCCACCTAGGATTTAGATGGGTGAGCAGAGGGCAGACCGTTCGATACCTAGGGTTCCAAGTGGAACTCGACATCACTCTTGCCCAGCAGTTTCTTCCTGTCCTAGATTCTATTCGGAGGAAACTGATCTACTGGAGTACGGTTCGCCTCTCACTAGCCGGTCGAGCCCTAGTGGTTAACCATGTCCTTCTAGCGACGGCCTGGTACATCGCCTTGTGTTGGTGCTTCTCATCTTGCATAGGGCAGCTTCGCCGCCTAGTGCGAAATTTCCTTTAGTCTGGGTTTGATGGCTCCAGGGACTCCAGGGCCAAGGTGGCGTGGGCGACCATCATACGACATCGATTAGAGGGAGGGCTTGGGATCATAGACCCAGAATATCAGAGTATGGCCCTCTTGGGCAAGCTAGTTGTCCGCGGTCTCACACCAGGCAGGCAGGCCTGGAAGGTCTTACTACAAGAGGGCCTTCAGGACTGTAAACCGAGGCTTGGCGGTGAGTGGAGGCCGTCCCTGAGATGGATCTTCACTTCAGCCCGGATAACCCCCCTGGATTACCTTTCCTGCAGAGCCTACTTCGCGTGTGGCAGGGCTTCCGTAAGGCCCTAATCCAGAGCCCCCCAGGTTGTCAGGAGGAAATAGACTGTCAGCCGGTGATTTGGAACCTCCAGGTCAAAGATAGGGAAGGGGCACAAATAGGTTAGTGCCCCCACATCCAGTGGGTTGGGTGGGATGCGGGTGGGAGGCCGGCCCGGCTCGTTCCATCAGGACATGGCGGGAGGTGTACAGGATGGCGGACGAGGAGGTGTTGCAGCGAGTATCAGGTTGCATGAGAGGAGTGGAGTTGAGGAGAAGAGAGAGAGAAGCAGCAATACCTCCGGAGTGGCTTGCCCCTTCGATACAAGAGCCGATAGAGGCCGGGGAGGTATGGGCAGCTAGGTTCTCTCCAGGAGGCATCCCTCTTCAGGTGGCACGTAGAGTGGGTGGCGCCCCCCAGGGGACCTCCTTCGCCGTTCAAGAGAGGGGACGTTTGGCCCTTGATAGAGGGTACCAGCATGAGGGGATTTCCACCCTTTCGTCGAGGAGGATTCGGGTGGTGGGTCTTCAGGGGAAGACTTGGCGACTGCACCCCTATGTTTTCTGGAAGAAGCTCAAGGAGTGGCGCCTTTGGATTTGGGAGGGTAGACCACTTGATGAGCTGGAGTGGGATCCAGGAGAGTGGCTATGGCCGGCCTCTGCGGTCGCCAAAAAGCCACCCAAGTTCCTAGAGTATACTACCAGGATTGGCAGACATGTACTGATGCAGGAGGATATGGACTGGGCGCCGTTACGCAGCAGGCACTGGGCGGAGCACAGTATCACGGAGCCCTTCTGATGGACCTTCTGGCGCCGCCTATGGGATATAGCTAGAGGCCGAGGAGGGTGTTGTAGTTTTTATGGCTAGTGGCACATGGAGGCTTGGCGGTGGGAAGTTGGCTTGCCCAGATGCAGGAGGGAGGTTGTAAGTGCTGCACACAGTAGTCTCTGGAAACCCCAAAGCACTGTCTTTGGTTTTGTGAGGAGACGCAGGTCGTGTGGAGAGGAGCATGCCGTATCCTTCGACGTATAGTGCCCAGCCTTGGGTGTATCTCATGGGGAGCTTTCTGTTGGCAGGCAGTTAGCCAAGGCCGTCACCTTTTGTATGAGGCCGGGATGTAGGACACGATATTCATGATCGAGGCAGGGTCATGCATAGTGGTCAATCTAGAGGCTTTACCCATCCGCCAGGTACTGGAGCCCACAGCAAACTGCTCGGAGATATGGGAGATCATAGGGAGTCTTACTGGATGGCATATTTGGAAGGCGCGATGCCAGGTGGCTTTCGACGGAGAGAGACTTTCAGCACTTGCGACCTTAGCAGAGCTATGGACATCATCCATTCCCTCTGCGGCCGATGGGATCAGGTGCAGGGCGAGTCCAGGGCTCGTTAGGAGCTCCGTGGTCACTTCATGCGTACCTGGGGCGGCCAGGGCCTGTTCTTTGTGATGCAGGCAGGCAGCCCCATTTGGCGATATACGTAAGGAGGAAAATTTGTTTTGTAGTTTGGTGTTCTCTGGATATTCGTAAGGAGGAAAATTTGCTGCAAGAAGAAATATTGGCTTCCTCAAGATTGTTGGATTGGCCACAAAAAGATTTGCAGCAAGACAAGTTTAATTGGATGGCTAGGTTAGGGTTGAAGACAATCTGTGATGGTGTTATTCTTGGGCACCCCCGCCTTTATTCTTTGGCGTATTCATCAGTTCTTTAGGGTGCCTCGTGGATACATGGACATTTGGCCATCCATAAGGACAGTCTTCAGAGGTTCTCTCCTTTGCCTGCACTACAACCATTGGATCCATGGCGTGACTAGATGTTTGTGCTTCCTGATGACTTTGAGAAAAGGTTAGCTAATTAGATATATCATCAGATGGTGGAAGCTAAGAGAGGAGTCACGGGGAAGGTTAATAAGCTTTGGCATCTCAGGGATAGCAAAAAGAAGTGGTGGGAAAGATTTATCCAGCTTTGAAAGTCTAAGGTCCTGTATCATGATAAAGTGTTCATGTGGAGGCTGCTCATTGGGGGATTCCTCTATGCCCTCTTTGCCTTCAGATTGTTATTGCCTATTCCATTTCCTTAGTTGAATAGCCCTGTGGTATATATGGCGTACTCGCAATGCCTTTATTTTTGATTCGGCATCGGGCATCCATGGGCATGTGGCATGTGTGTGTGGAAATATGTCCTCTATGCCCTCTTTGCCTCAGATTGTTCCTGCCTATTCCATTTCCTTAGTTGAACAACCCTGTGGCATATATTGCGTACTCACAATGCCTTTATTTTTGATTCGGCATCAGGCATCCATGGGCATGTGGCCTGTGTGCGTGCATTGGTGTTATGGCAAATCTCTTCTATGATGTCAGCTGACCTGGTTCTTCCGGATATTACTGCTCCTTGGCTGGCGATTGTTCGCTCTACTCTAGCTGTTTCTTCACGTGATTTATTAGAATTGGTCATGTAATAGGTTGTTTTGGTTGTTTTGAGAGCCTACACGCCTCATGTAAATATTCTACAGAGAGAGTATGAGAGTGAGAGAGTATGCGGACCTGATGGTCTAATGTAATAGAATGCAAGAGATACAGAGAGAATGTTGACTTGATGGTCTGATGTAAATATTTACTACTTAATTCAATTTACCTTCACGAAAAAAACAGAGAGCACACATGCAGAGTCATGTAGTCCACTTGAAAGGAGTTCTTCATTGGTAACTTGACTTGATTGAGTTAACAAATATTCTCCCTAGACAGGATTTGCTTACTTGGCACGTTGTAGTTTCTTCTGTCCCCCTCTAGCCACTCTACTTCCTTTGTAGCTTGATTGTGATATCTCAGATTTTATACACAATGGCTAGAGCCATTTTCTATCTTGTAACCATGTAATCTTGTACTTTTTTTGTAATTAATACAATTACCTTTTATGAAAAAGAGAGAAAGAGAAAGAAAGTTATATTAACATCTACAAAAGGCCAATTTGGCCTATGAGACCAAAATGTTACATTTGAGAAGTCTGGGAATTTCCCATGTCCCAAGAAAGCTATCATCTAATGCTATGACTAACAAAATGGAGAAAAAACATGGAACAATACATAGCTGATGAGTACAAAATGATGGCTAAGCCAGATACAATGTGGAATTGCTCAAGAGACACTCATCCCAAGATGTCTCTCATGGGTCTATCTAGCATAGAGAGGTTGAAGCAGCGAGTTAGGGTCCCTTGGTAGCATTGTAGTATGCTCTATATCTGCAGATGATACCTCTTGAGAGAGAGAGAGAGAGAGAGAGAGAGAGAGAGAGAGAGAGGAGTAGCTTCTAAGGTACTCTCCATTGCCTGCTTTACAACCCTCATCTCCTTGGCAGGATTGGATGTTTGTGCTACCTGATTATTTCGAGAACAAGCTAGCTAATCAGATCTATCATCAGATGGTCTAGATCAAATGGTTGAGGTCAAGAGATGGGTCACTAGAAAGGCCAATAAAATATAGCATATTTGGGACAACAAAAAGAAGTGGCAGGATAGATTTCTCCAACTCTGGAAGTCCAAGATTCCAGAAATTACAGCAAACACCAAGCTGCAATTAACAAAATTGTGTCACACTTGATCACTATTGTCCAATGTGCTGAAATTTCCACAGATTTCAGCAAATAGCACACTGTCCAATGCACAAACAGTGCTTAGCAGCATGAAAAATACAGAAACCCCAAAATATAACAGTCCAAAGTGCACAATTTCAGTCAATTTCAGACTGAATCTTCAGTACATGTGGCAATGTCTACCAAACATGTAAAAGCCCTAAATTTTCTAACCCAAATTCCAATAAATTTCTGCAAATGTGTGCCCAAAAGTTCTTTTTGGAGTAGAAATGTACCTTTCTTGCAAAAGCCCCTTGCTGTAGCTCTGATTTCCCAAATAAAATAATAAAATATACCTATCACCTTCGGGACGAATGAGCCGAAGTACGGATAGGATTGTGCAAACTGGCAAGTGACAGCCTGTTGAGCTGCAGAACTTGGTAGAGCTGGCGGTGACTGGAGGAGGAACTGGCGAATAGGGAGGCGTCGGCAGGCAGGGACATGCGATAAGTGGCGCAAGACAGGGTGGTGACAGTGGTTGGGACTGGGAGGCAGTGGTGACTAGACCAGGGGACAGCGGAGCTAGACGGCGACCTTTGTAGGATGACGATGCTACAAGCGGCAGCTGCTGGGCTGTCTAGCCGAGAGGCAGTAGCAGGGGGGTGAGCCTGCTGGCTAGCTGGGAGGAGCTGGACTGGGTGAGCCTGGACCTCTGAGCTGATGAGGAGCTTGGGGAATCCTGGGAACTCTAATACCAAATGTTGAAGATGGAGGTGGTAGCTATCAGCTCAGTACACAGCATGAACAATAGAGACAGAGAGAGTGTAGACACAGCTTGACACACCATTCAATTCAAGTGTGTAAGTGAAAGTACAAAGTACAACCCCTAGACCTTAAAGTTGTGTAAGTGCCTAAAGGTGTGTTCACACCTAAGAGTGTGTAAAAAGCCATAAGTGACCGAATTGTGTAACATAAACACACAAATAGAGAATAATGTGACTGGGGGAAAAAACCTCTCTTCCAGAGAGTAAAAACTGCCCCAGTGTCCTAATGCGAATCACCGACACTCCTCTGTGAGCAGAGGCATAAGTCATACCCAACACTGAGGTGCCTCTTAGATTGATTCATATTGATGTTTATGGACTGACATCCATTGCTGCCTTGAACAATGCATTTTACTGCTTTTTGATTGTGAATCATCATTCTAGATACATATTGGTGTACTTTCCCAAGCATAAGCTTGATGCCTTCACATATTCTTTTGCTTGGGTGCTGCTAGTGCATAACCAGACAAGTTGTCATGTAGGAAGCATAAGGAGTGACAGTGGGGGCAAGTTCACCTCCCACAAGTTTTTGGATTTCTACAGGAGCATGGTATTTCACGCCAACTTACCTCTATAACCTCCCCTTCACCAAATGTAGTCATAGAGTGTAGAAATGAGACCATCATGAACATGGCACGCTCTATGCTATTCGCAGCAGAGCTCCCTGAGCGCCTTTGGGTCGAGGCTATTAACACTTTGATGTACATCCTCAACCGGTGCCTGGTTGCGTGGTCCCTTAGAGAACTCTGTGTGAGACATTCTTTGGCTGTTGACCTCTGGTTTTTCACTTTAGATTCTTTGGGAGTTGATTTGACATGCACACCCTTGATGATAAGATAATCAAGCTCACTCCTCAAGCTAATCTCTTAATTTTTGTTGGATATTTCTTCGAAATGAAAGCATACCATTTGTTCGAGATCCTTGGACAAACAAGGTGACTGTTGAGAGCGATATAGTGTTTGATGAGAGGGACATTGTCATGAGGACATGTATTTTTGAAACCTCACTTAACATGTGGATTAATTTTTAACCACATGGTTAAGTAAATGTTTCACATGTGAGGTGTAATTGGAGTTAGAGTAAATTTATGAGCCTAAAACCTGAGGAAATCACGACATGTCAAAGGAAAAAGTTACTGTAAGCCATGCCGCACACGTAGTTGGTGGTATCTAGTGCTAGTTCTTGACCTATGCCATTCATTTGGCCATAAATGTCAGTTGGTGACACTAGAGAAGTGGCGTTTAATGGTACCTAATGCCAATGTGATAGTCAAAGATGGTACAAAGACACTTGGGAATGGAAGTCGTCTAGCCAATTTAATTATTAGTCAGTCAATTTAATAAGGCATAGTCCCATTCCGTTCCCCTAAAACAACATAAATCGGGATTCTAGTAATCTAAACACTAGGTCAGCGCCCTTGCTGTTTATTTCCTTCAAGAAGAGCTCCTTGCTATCTATTTCGATTGAGAAAAGTTCCCGGCCAATCGGGACCACCCATCCATAGGACGGATCCATGGCCACATCCACCGCACTTTCCTCACGGTTGCTTTAGTTGTCTAATTACCTACCACATTTAGTTGGACATGCATCAAGCAGCTTCATTAATTAGCCAGTTAGACACCGGTTCCTTCATGTAATCTTAGCACTTGACACAGAAAAACAAAGTCAAACAAGTTCCTTTTCAATAGGTTATCTTACTTATCATTGGAAATACATCTATAAAGTCTAGCCCGCAGCCTAATCCATAATCCGCCTGAAGGCAATCCATAATCCGCCCGAAGGCTATCCAGCAATCCACAGGGATTACTAATTCAAGATCCGCCCATAGACTAGTATGCGGGCCTCGAGATCCAATCCCAAGTCACCTTGGCCTCTTGTGCAGGGCCCGGAAGGCAAGGGATTTACGGCCAGAGCCCCCCCTGGCACCCAAGCGTCCTCCTGCTCCAAGAAACGCGCAACGGAGAGACCTCATGTGGCGAGTACGGTCCACGTTCCTGGCACGGCTAACAACCCCGTTGGTTAGATTCAGGCAGACAGTCGCGGGTAACTGAAGCTACCTCTCCCTTCAGGCCTTCAACCTGAAGCATTAAATATCTTTTCATCCTTTAGTTCCTTGAGCAAACAATGCAAACAGTGCTCCTAAACTGTTACAAGCACAATCAATTCCAGTGATCATTTATTTGGCCAACTGCTAAGGAGTGAATCATTCTCTCCAAATGCATCCAACATTCGATCCGGGATCAATTGCGACTTGGCAAGATCCCCCAAGGGTTTGTTTGTTCACCCTTTTGTCCTTGGGTTAGGGCCATACCCTGTTAACCCAACTTAACCAATACCTTAGGTTTCATAAATTAACAGTAAATCCTGGCGACCATGTCGCTCTAACTTGATTGATCCTTTGCTTCCAAGCAAATATATAACTTCCCTTAACTTGCTCTTTGCGGTGGGAGTCCAGGTGAGACTCAACCTACTAACGAGTAAGACCTTGGACACCAAATGGTTTCACACAAATAGATGGATAATAATCCGTTTTTGCAATTGTCCCCAAGAAAGGTGATGTAACAGGATGATTTCTCATCCTCTTGCAAGTTAAACTTGCGCAAAAACTTGCCAACCTCATTCCAAAGAATGGCAAAACTCTCTTGTGATCAAACCACAAGGCCATGCAATGTTGCAACTTGTTGCACAAGTGTCGCATCTATTCCAAGGGATCACTTCACCCATTGAACGGCGTTTTCTGGTCAAGGAATTATGTCTAGACAAGAAGCAGGGTTTAGGGTGTCATCTTACCCAACCCAATCCTAGTTGCACTAGGCCAACAACGTTCGGTCCTAAGGATTTCAACTCAATCCGAGTTTTAGCATTTGAACGAATGATCCTTAGGATAGAAACCCTAGATCGTTATTTGCATGAGCATCCAATTGATTAAACATTTCGTGAATGTGGGTAGGACCTTCAGGTTTGAGGGTTTCGACTTAGCAACAAGTGCGAAAAATAGGCCGAATCCTTAACGTGCTAAACCCTAGTTAGCACTTGGGGTATTTATCGTATCGACTGAATCATGCCTATATGAATCCCTTGCGGGTTAGGTGATTTAGATAATTCGATCTACTTGTCTTACAACAAGGACGATTCTCTCCTAGAGAGGCTAAACTTATTTGCAAGACGTCACAATACATGTAAATATGTGAATTACTACTTCTACGCACGAAAAGGTTTGCAACAACCCTAACTTTTCTTACTAAAGTCATTACGCATGATAAAAAGGAGAGTAACTTATATAAGGACTATTAGGTTTTTTATCAAGAAATCATGCCTACAACCCTTTTTGTCTATGATTTAAAATCTCATGCTTTAATAAACCATGCAACCTTCCCTAAATGCGACTCTTGATGAATGAACTTTTTTCGCATGACGAATATGCAACAAGTAACCTTCTCCTAGCCACAGCGTAGTTAATGAAGTCCATGCAAAGCTAAAACTAGTGTTAACTTATTTCATTTTACAAGCACAGGCCACATGCAAGTCCATAGTATCTTTTTCGTGCTCTGCTATATCCTACGGGTGTTAATGACTTTTCCTCACGAATCATTACAATGAAGATATTTCCTAAAATGCGACATACGCTTATCCTTTCCATGTCTAGTAAAAAATGCACTTAATAATTTCAACCTTATAATGATGGGCAATAGGTGTTCTAGGCTCGTCACTTTGAGATACACAACAAAGCAACATGCTACTGAGGTCGTAAGATGGATAGACAATTTGCGTTCATTATATTGAAAATACTAATGACCCAATTGCATGCCATGAATTAATTCTAGTAATTGTTCAAATAGTCAATTCTTTTTCAATTGCATTTAACTAGGCTAGGTGAATTTGAACACGCATAGGTGCTTCCTATTTCCATGAAAGTTATCGTACTTAATGAATTACTTTTGCGTAGAATCAAAATCGTAAAACCTGGGCTTGTGGGCTCGAAGAGATGTCCATGTGAATGTTAGGAGAGGAACCTTCCGCAGGTGCCCCTTGCCACTTCTTGGGAGCCATTGTAGGCGTGTTTACGGACTTCCAATTTTCCTTTACCCTTACGCGATTGGTGAATTTCCTCCAGCCTTGGTAAGCAGCCTCAGATCTTGCCCTTCTTCCTCGTACGTAGGAGATCCCTTCACCGAAATGCAGATCCTTGAAAATACCGAGGCTTGTGGGATTTGGGCTTATGGGAGGGCTTGTGGGGTTGGAGCTTTGTTTGTGGGAATGGAGCTTTTCGAAAAAGCTTATGGGAATGGAGGCTTTACGAGAAGGTTTGCCAAAATGGGGCTTTTACGAACAGGATTGTGGAAAGGAGCTCTATGGGCTCGGTTTTTAAACCCGAGAAGGGTGCATAGGAACAAGGCCCAAAGCCTTATCCTCTAGAAGCTTCTTAGAGAAGCTTCTGATTATAATAAGAATCGACGTGGAAGAGGGAGGGGGGTAATAATGAGGTGGTAAGATGACGATGAAATGGTAATTGTCTTGATGGTGGCAACGTGGAGCCCCAGTGTCAGCATGCTGCAATGGCGGCAGCAACAGGTGCTGCAAGCGGCGGCGTGCTTAGCCCGGCGGCGTGCTTAGCCCGGCGGCGTCCGTTCCCTTCTCTGAACGTCCCCTTCGATCCTCCAGCTCGGCTCCCTCCTTTCCCTCTTATCTTCTTTGGACGTCAGCGCAACCTCTCCCTTATCCCTACCTCTAATCGTGCATAATATGGCTGCCTTTCGTCTGATTCCTTCCCTCTCGCGCAGCCTTTTCTCCTCCCTATCCAAGGCTAAGGGGGGGGGGGGGGGGAGGGGGGTTTATAGCCCAAGGAGAGGAGAGGGGAGCCACCACGTGGCTAGTGCATGGCTCTCCCCCCATATACCCAACTCACCACATCTCCTTCTCCCATTCCCTTCCCTCCAGTCACGCATCGGCTGGGGGAATTAGCAAAAAAAATTTGCATTAATTTGATCATTATCCATTTAGTCCCCTTCAAAAAGGGTGTTTCCCCGCGGTTATGCAATCTTGAACCCCCTGGCTCGATTTCCCAATGCGGAGGTCTCGTCTTTGCGCGTGCAGGTTACGAATTAAATTGCCGGTAATTACAATGCGGAAGATAACCTTGCACAGGTTTTACGCGGCGTGCGGGGAGTCAGGTTTAATAATATTTTCAAGCGAAAATATTACAAATCGAGGATGATTGCAAGGATTATAAGGGGGAGGGCTATCATGAGGACATGTATTTTTGAAACCTCACTTAACATGTGGATTAAATTTTAACCACAAGGTTAAGTAAATGTTGCATATGTGAGGTGTAACTAGGGTTAGAGTAAATTTACGAGCTCGGGACTCCAGGAAATCACTGGATGTCAAAGGCAAAAGTTACTGTAAGTTATGCCGCACACGTACTAGGTGATATTTGGTGCTAGTTGTTGGCCTAGGTCATTCATTTGGGCATAAGTGTTAGTTGATGATACTAGAGAAGTGACGTTTAATGGTACCTAACGCCAATTTGATGGTCAAAGATGGCGCAAAGACACTCAGGAATGAAAGTTGCCCAGGCAATTTAATTATTGGCTAGTTAGATTATTTTTTAGGGCATTGAAATAATTATTAAATTAATTTTCAGTATTTAAATACTGAAAATTAATATTTAATTATGGATAATGCTAGAAAAACCATTTGGAAAGGCTGCCACTTGTAAAAAATGCCCATGCAAGACTGAAAAGCCTCTTTAGAGGCTGGAGAGAGGCATTTGAGTAGATTCAACCTGCAAGAGAGAGGGAGGAGATGCTGCTGGTCTGATTTGCAGCCATTGAGGACCTTTTAAGGCAGCCAGGGGCAAGAGAAAACCAATCAATAGCAAGTGACATCATCTACAAGCTCTGAGACAAGGTAGTAGCAATAAATGACTGATTTTCTTCAGTTCTTTGCATCTACAAGCTGTTGAGCTAGTGCAGCAGCAGTAAATGGCAAATTTTCTTCAATTCTTTGCGCGAAGAAAGTCCGAATTTTCTCTCTCCTCAACGTTCTTTCCCATCTCCCAGCCTTTCTATAGCCTTGCTCTAAAGATTACAGAATTGAGACCACCAGAGGCTGAGAAATTTTAGATTTCTCTACTGTAAACCCTAATTTGCAGTAGAAATTAGGGTTTAGCAACAACCTTGGGAAGCGTGCCAAAAATTGGAAGCTCCAAGACTTGGATTCAATAGGGCTGAAGCAGTTTTTAGTCAAATTCAAGTGGAGGGACCAGCAAATCAATGAATTTGGGGTATTTTCCATCTCCATCAAAGCGAGCGAAGGCCAATTGACTGCCTGAATCAAGGGGCAAATCAGATTGAAGACTTGTTGGCCATTTTGGACAGCAAGGGAAGTTGGAATACTGAAAGGGATTGGGAGAATCCCATTGTACATTAACTTCTGCAATTAAGTTAAATAAATACTGAAAGGGGCACCAGTTTTGGGGCCAATAGGGTGTCCAATGTCCAATATTATATGGTAAAGAGTGCATTTCAGTTTTGAGACTTTGTTAATGCTGTAAATAGTGCTTAATCAGGTTGTTTACCACCCTATCTGAGGAAGGTTGGTTTTAGACATTGTGTAATCTTTTGTACTGATTTCTAAGCCCTTTCCTTACATTATTACTTCAAAGATGGTGCGTTCTGAGCCATGTCTAGTACCTGATCCTGACCCACCTACAGATTCTTCAGTTTCAAGCCTCTTCTGGGAGACACATTGCCTTGTTGGTATCAATAGACCATGTGGGATTCCGGGATTCTTCCACTGGATTCTGATCTAGAGGACCCTAGAATATCTGCCCAATTTGCACCTCAAGTATCATTTGTATCCCTGTTTACAGTTGATTACATAGCATTTTTGAAGTTGGATAGTTGGCAAGAGATTCGCGTCGGCACCCCAATGGTGAGAGGCCATGGAAAAGGAGCTAGAGAGTATTGACCAAAATGAGACTTGGAAGGTGTATCATTTGAGCCAGAAGAAAGTCATCCGGACAAAGTGGATTATTAGGAGTAAGCTAAAGGTTGACGGGACTTTAGAAAAGTACAAGGCTCGCATTGTGATGCAAGGGTTTTGACAGAAGTAAGGTATTGACTATGAAGAAACCTTTTCTCCTACTGCGTACTTGACATCATTTCGTATGTTGGTTGCGCTAGCCACTCACTATGGTTGACCCATTTATCAAATGAATGTCAAAGCCTTTTTGAACGGTTATTTGGAGGAGGGAAGTCTATGTGGAGCCACCTCGTGGATTTTCTTTTGTTGATTGGAAAGATAAGGTCTTTCAGTTGCAGAAAGCTCTTTATGGGATGAAGCAAGCACTACGGTCTTGGTTTTAGAGGATGGATTAGTTCATTCGAACTCACATATACCATTCTACCCCTTATGGCCCGAACTTATTTATTCGTAATACTTCAAAGGGGGTCAGCTATATCCCGCTGTACGTAGATGATTTATCATTGGCTCAAATTCCGGTGCCATATAGAAATAAAGGCGAAACTTCTTTGGTTGATTCACACAAGGCCCGATCTAGCTTACTCGGTTAGTATACTTGGTTAGTATTTCATTGCACCTAGAATGTCACATTGGATTGCATGTCTTTGTGTTTTGAGATATTTGTAGTGTAGCTATTTTTATGACCTAACTTATGGATTTGGTTTATGTTTACAGGGGTACACTAACTCTGAATGGGCAAGAGATTTTGAGACCCTTCCTTGGCGGCTACCTCTTTACCTTGAGTATGCCACCCATCTCTTGGGCCAACCATAAGCAGAAGGCGGTGGTAGCTTCCACAGCGGAGGCTCAATATCGTGCTCTTTTTATGGTACCACAGAGGCTAGCTCTACTTGGAGAGATTACTAGCCACACTTCAGTTTCCATGCGACTCTTCTACCATTGTCTACTATGACAACTAGAGTGCCATTGAATAAGCACGATATGCCTAGAGTTTGTGTCTTCATCTGACAATTTTGTAGACATATTGACCAAGGAGGTCGATTGCCTGGTGTTGTAGTATATTCTACCCAAGATCAGCTTGCGTACACACTCCCCTACTTCATCAGATTGAAAGGGAGAGGGTGACTCCCTCCAGCTTTCCCTTCTAGTTTGAGAGGGGGGAACAACTTTCTTCTCTTGGTGGTGATAGGATGTTGTTTACAGTTTCTTTTCCGAGATTTTTGTATATTGTACTTTGTATCTTTATCCATATCATCAAGATGGCATGATTGTAAAAGGGTGCCAATTCCCTTGCGAGCACAATGTCCAAGTGACACTGTTGCATAGCATTTTGTATGAACATGATCACATCTATATTTCCTCTTCTATAACTCTAATGGAATGACATTCTGTTCTTGTAAACATGCATATATGCACATTTATCCTTTTTCGGTCTTTCTGAGTGGCGGACTCTAGATCCATCATATTCATGGCATTGCACATGGCAATCTCCCTTGGTTGCTTAGCTTCTAGCTTGCTTCTTGCACATCTTTTTTGTCTCCTCATGTACCCACCATGTATGCTTCACATACCACTAGCCTCTTTCTTCATCATCAACACCTAGCAATGGTAAGGATAGATCTCATCCAAACCTCCTAGGCTCTAAAGCAATTGCATATGCAATGTCTTTGTGTCTACTCTGGCTCAGCACATCACACACATGCCATTGGTTCCTTGCCATATCCAAGCCAAGTACCAACTACTAAACTCCTATGGGCTAGAAGCCATAGAAATAGAGAAATCTTTATAGGCCTAAAGCTGTCATGTAGCTGCCTCCAAAAGTCATGTAGGAACTCAATAGAGATTTCCTCCTCATGCCAATGGGGGGTGGTTGCTGGCTGTGCTCCAATACTACTCATCAATATCCTCCACCACAATCTAGTAGTGTATCGAAAATAGGGTACGTTGCATGGTTTGTCAAGGAGAGGGTCCCTTCATACCCACTGTCCCAAATCCTCTTGAGGTCTTTGTAGAGGCCTCCTCTCCTATGCCCAATATCTCCATCCATCTATAAGACAAGTGTGCGACTTCCATTGCACAAATCCTCTACCTGGAGCAGCCACTGAGTCATATAATGTCAAGATCCTCTCATTGGAGATGGCCATTGTCCTGCATTGTGAAAGTCAATGCCATATCTCTGCTAGATACAATAACTGCTAGAAGGATATTGCTTCTAAGAGACCAATCCAAGTCTTGGAGGTAGTTATATATGTCTACAAATCTGATGGAACTTCCTCTATCATAGCCTTGGCTTCCCTAAGACCAAGTAATCTTTGCCTCTGAGTCTCCTATGGAAACTCTTGTAATGCAAACCAATCCCCCACTCACATAGTCTTGTAATGCAAACCAATCCCCGACTCACATAGTAATGCAAACCTATCCCCCACTCACATAATAATCTTTGCCTTTGAGTCTCCTATGGCAACTCTTGTAATGCAAACCAATCCCCCACTCACATAGTCACCTATGTAAGAATCTATCCCATGACAACTGTGTCCATTGTTCAATACTAAGGCCTCACTCTGATCTCAAGTAATGATTAAAGAGAAGAGATTGCCTTCTCTTCTCTTCGATAGTAGTTGGGAGAAGGTGGTGAAGCCCTGAAGATACAAATCTCCATGCTCTAATAATGGCAGCCGCAAGTTTGACCTCAACGGTCCTCCCTAAATCTTTGGTACTAATCTCTAGAGATATCCAAGGAATGTTGGGCTGCCATGGTTCTCCATGTGTAGGTGTCATATCTTGTAGCCTCCCCACCCAAAGTTTCTTCCATAGCTCCTCACGTGGACGCACCCCCCTAACAATGAGCTTAACCAATAAGGCTTTGCTTTGGCTATCTAGGTCTATGATCCCTAATCCTCCTTGGGATCCAGGCCGTATGATGACATCCAAGCCCCCTTTCATAGTGACATGGGATGAGTTTTGGGAACGGGAATAGGAACGGAGATGGGGACCATAATTGCCATCCCCTATCGCCATTAGAAGGGGCTCTAACGAGGTGACAGGATTGGGATGGTTTGAGGACAAGCTAGAATTGGGATGGTAAGCTAGAAAATGGCCATCCGATGTCACCATGCCACCTTTGCTCTAGCTATCTTCTCCCAACCAAATGAGGTTCCTGATGAGGCATTTTACCTTGCCAATGCATGACCTAGAGAATACCCAACAAGAACTGATGTACAACATGATTGCCAGAAGAACTTGGTTGGCAACCACTACTCTCCTTGCTAATGAGAGTCTTGTCAAGCCCCAATAGAGAAGCTTTTGTCTAACGCTCAAAAGGAGACGTGCCAACTGCTGTTGTGAGATTATATCAATCTCCAAATGGCATGCACGATATCTCATAGTTGTCCCATGGGAAACCCACATGAAATCCTAATTTGGTCACCACTCCAGAGTCTAGTGTCGCATATCCAAAATCCATAGGATTTGTGCCAACTAATTAGGGCTCCCAATGCTCTGCAAAATGGCTCCATGCCGTTATGAAGGCTCTAAAGTTAACCTCATCCCCATCCACGTAAACTAATGTATCATCAACAAACTCCACATCAACAAGCTCCTCAAACTCGAGGAAGGGTAGTTGATAGAGAATCATGGAAATCGTGATGGGGAGAGAGGGTACTTGAGCCTTCGTCCAAGAAAGGAATTTCCCTCATTAGAAGGGGCTCTAACGAGGTGACAGGATTGGGATGGTTTGAGGACAAGCTAGAATTGGGATGGTAAGCTAGAAAATGGCCATCCGATGTCACTATGCCACTTTGCTCTAGCTATCTTCTCCCAACCAAATGAGGTTCCTGATGAGGCATTTTACCTTGCCAATGCATGACCTAGAGAATACCCAACAAGAACTGATGTACCACATGATTGCCAGAAGAACTTGGTTGGCAACCACTACTCTCCTTGCTAATGAGAGTCTTGTCAAGCCCCAATAGAGAAGCTTTTGTCTGACGCTCAAAAGGAGACGTGCCAACTGTTGTTGTGAGATTATATCAATCTCCAAATGGCATGCACGATATCTCATAGTTGTCCCATGGGAAACCCACATGAAATCCTAATTTGGTCACCACTCCAGAGTCTAGTGTCGCATATCCAAAATCCATAGGATTTGTGCCAACTAATTAGGGCTCCTAATGCTTTGTAAAATGGGTCCATGCCGTTATGAAGGCTCTAAAGTTACCCTCATCCCCATCCACGTAAACTAATGTATCATCAACAAACTCCACATCAACAAGCTCCTCAAACTCGAGGAAGGGTAGTTGATAGAGAATCACGGAAATCGTGATGGGGAGAGAGGGTACTTGAGCCTTCGTCCAAGAAAGGAATTTCCCTTGAGCCTCTTCTCTCTCTCTCTCTTCCTCTCTCACTCTAAGATTCCCCTCCCCTCCCCCCCTCCTCTCTCTCTCTCTCTCTCTCTTTCTCACCCTTTCTCAAACCAGGAGTAGGAGGGAGGAGAAGGAAGAAATTATTGTGTTTTTTTTTCCTTAAGGACGGGGGGTTTTATAGGAGTGAGATGGGTATTGATTGGGGGGGGGGGGGGGGTGCTCTGACAAGGGCCCTTAGCTCCACTCTAACGACCTGTGTACCTGTCACCATGCGGCCTAAGAAGAAGGGGTAGTGGGGGTTTGGAGGTGGCACATGTGTGCCCCTCCCCCCTATCGAAATCGTCGTCATCATCGACTTCATGTCCTCGGAAGTTCCACCACCGCCACGTCATCTCCTCTCCCAGTGTCAACAGCCACTGCAGCTCTTTTGGCACGTGGTGTGTAAAGACATACAAAAATAATAAAGCAAATGTCTGATACAATGATATCGTTTGTGATGTGATGAAAGGCAACAATCCAAATTCTTTGTCTTGAGCTCAATAACATTCAACGGGATCTTGGGACTCTGCTAGACTGATGAGCTGATTATGCATTCACTCATGCATGAGGAAATGCAGGCAGCAGGCTGAACGCTGCTGGGAACTGCCAAATTGCAGCAGTTTACTGACAGAAAAAGCCAGCAAAATGGCATGATGACTGGCTGAGCTGATGGATTGAATGCAGGCTGTGAAATGTGGGAAGAAAATTGCAGGGTTGAGTGCTTACTGGTGGCAAGTGGCAGGCTCCAAACTGACAGTCAAGGATCTTGTACACAGTTCCAAGCAAGGTAATTGGTCTCCACTGTGTGATTGCCAATCTATCTCCACTTCCTTTGGGGATGAGATGAATCAACCCCTTCAAAAGTCTCTTTGGCATAGCCCCTGATGCCATAATCTACTAAAAAGTCGAGTGAAGGCTTGTACTAAAAAGATCCCACTAGCTCACAGAGAAGGACTTATCTAGTTCATCTTCACTTGGACACTTGCCTGAATGTAGTGCCTGAAGTGCCTCCTCCAATTCCTCTGTAAAATGAGGCATCTAATGTCTGCTCATTCTATCTATAACCACCCTTCAGATGCTTTGCCAAATTCTCTCTTTGTCTCTCTCATATCTGTGGGGGCCTTGCAGCCACCCCGCGGGGGGGGGGGGGGGGGGGGTGGGTGTGGTGAGGGTGTGTGTGGGGGGCGAGGAGGCTACGTAGTGGTGTGCGGGAGCCTATTGGTGGATCCTAGTGGGGTTTTGTAGTATTGTATGACCACCTTTCTCACCTCCTAAGGGTGTCCTATGCAATTGATCCATCCCCTCTCTTGAGTCTCCAAACACTCTGCAGAGTGTTTCGGCCCTATTTGCATGCGGAAACAATCCCTGTTAGCTTTGATGATAGATTGAGTCTAGAAAGAAACAATCTCTGCTCTTACAATATGCATCCTTTTGACTGTCCACCTACATCATGGCTTCTCTCCTCCTCCCCTTGTAAGGATACCAATGATGCTTTAGCAGTTCTTTCCTTCTCTAGAATCTGCACGGTCGTCTCTCTGAGATTGTCTTCATAGAATAAGTACTCTAGAATGTCGACACTGGAGTGAGGTCCCCCTACTCTCTCAAATAGAAGTATCTGAATTGGTGAGTGGTATGAGAGGGTTATGCCAAGTATGATACTTGTAAGCGCGCCTCTTTCCATAAGCCCAATCATTGACATAAAATCTATTGATCCTAGAGAAAGTTATGGCTTCTACCACCCTATCTCTTGTGTAGAACTGGAGCAAGCCTATGGTCCTGCCAAACTTTGTTGTGAACCACAGGTCCTAGCTTCTCATTTGGAATAAGAACTCCTCCCAAGCAACTTGCTCTCCTCCCTCAATGATTTCGGTGCATCCGACTCTCTTGTCCTTAAGGCCCTCCATGTAAAAGTCACCCCCTACCAGATCGGCCTATGGCAAAGATGATTGAGGGTGGTTCATTGTTTGCTATCTCGTTGGCCATTCTAGGTGTAAACGACCAATATACCAATGTGTGTCTCCTCCACTCTCATTGAGACCCACATGGCTCTCCTTAGAACAAAAATGCCCTAGCCCTATATCAACAGAGTCCACTGCTCCCAAACGCATAAGCATATTCCATCTTGTATCACATTGGCAATCCTAGCAATTGCTTGGTGGTGAGTGTGAATTTGACTTGGCAATAACTTCCCACAACATTGGGATATCCTGTTTGCTGAGAGATCATGGTCTTGTAACATGAGAAAATCAATTGAACTTCCTACTAGAGCTCTATGCAAATCTTGTCACGTAAGGCTCAAAGCTTGCCTAAAGCGTCCTCCTCCAAAGCCTTGTATATTTCATGAGAATAACCTCATGGAGTGTGTCTCAACCTCTCGGACTGGCGTGGCTTAACAGACCATGCTTGCCTCTGCTGCTTCCTTGCATATACTCTATCATGTGTTCTCTCTTTTATCTCTACTGCATGGTGTTATGGAGGAAAGCCCTCTGAGTAGGCATTTGAGTCCTCTACCTCCTACTCTCTCTTGGGCTATCACGGCCTCCTCTGCCTATTGAGTCTCGAGGATTGTGGTGTATTTGTAGCTTGCTCTAACTCGTCAAAGGCTGTTGGTACCATTGTCTTGGTGGGCTATATTACATCAATTTGCAATGCTGCCACACTAAGGGGGTGTGGAAAGTCTGGTTTGTGGGCATCCAAGGGAGTGTCTATGAGAGCAATGGGGGTTGCCATAGCTCCGCACGCATTGCCGGTGTGAGGTCCTTGATCACTATCCACTGTCCCTCCATCCATCTCTTGGCCTCTAGGCCATCTTGCCCCTCTCTCTCTCTCTCTCTCTCTCTCTCTCTCTCTCTCTCTCTCTCTCGTGAATAAGTGTATATTAATACTGGAATATTTACATCTAGCCTTCAGGCCATCCAACCAAACAGAAAGGATACAGGTCTCACTTTTTTTTACATCACACCATCAGGTCAGCATATAAAAAAACACAGATACAACTAAAAGTGTACCACAACTCTAACACAGAAATGTCACTCAGAAAGAACATTTGGAGTAGAGCAAACAATATCCAGCCAGGGAGTAATAATGTCAGGAAGAACTAGATCAGCTGAGTCTCTCTCTCTCTCTCTCTCTCTCTCTCTCTCTATACACGGACTCTAACACAGGAATGTCAGACCGGAAGAACAGCTGGTGTGGAGCGAACAATTTCCAGCCAGGGAGCAGCAATGTCAGGAAGAACCAGATCAGCAGACACCATAGAGAAGATTTGCCACAACAGTAAACCACGAATTGGGGCCACATGACCATGAATGCCAGAAATTGAATAAAAAATGAAGGCGTTCCGAGTACGCCAAGAATGCCACAAGGCTGTCCATCTAAGAAAATGGAAAAGGCAGGAATAATCTGAACTCAAAGAGGTCATGGAGGTCATCTTTCCCATAATCCACGAATGAGCTGATATCCGATGCTGAGTCAAGGAGAACCATACATGGGAAACAAAACTCCAAATCTGTCTCGCAATAGGGCAGGAGACAAAAAGATGAAGCATTGTCTCATCACATGTAGCACAAAATACACATTGACCAGCAGATATCTTACGAGCACACAGCACATACCCAGTAGGAAGAGCCCCAATAAGTAGCCTCCATATAAAAACTTTCCCCTGATATGGAATCTTAGATTTCCAGAGCTGCATGAATCTATCCTGCCACTTCTTTTTACTATCCCGAAGATGCCATACTTTATTAGCCTTATCTGTAAGCCATCTTTTGGGCTCCGCCATTTGATGATATATCTCGTTAGCTGACCTTTTCTCGAAATCATCAGGAATGACAAACTTCTAGTCATGCCAAGGAGAAAATAGTTGTAGCGTAGGCAAAGGATAGAACCTCAAAAGTTTGTCCTGGATGGCTGACCAAATATCATGATATCCTCTAGGCACCTGAAAGTGTTAATGAATGCACCGAAAAGAATAAAGATGGGCCTGCCCAAGAATGACACCATCCAGGATTATCTGCAACCCCAAACGATCCATCCGGTTGAACTTGTCTTGCTGCAGATCTTTATCAGTCCAATCCAACAACCTGGAGGTAGCTAGTATTTCTCCTAGCAGGGAATTTTCCTTCTTATGAAAATCAGGAGGGCGCCAAACTGCAAAATGTAATATCGCCTGCCAAGATGTGATCATATGGGAAAGGTCTCTCTCTCTCTCTCTAACATTGCCTCCTCCTCGGGCCATCTTTGGTGCTTTGAATCACTCCTCCGCACCCTAGGTCTACCACCTCCAGGGTGTGACATTTGTGTCTTGGGACATTCCGTTGCAAGATGTCCAATCATCTTGCAAGTGAAGCACTGACCAGCGAGGCCTGCATAAGGGATGGGCTGAATAAGGAAGCCCTTGTGAATAGAGGAAATCCTGATAGTCCAAGGGAGTGTAGAGAATCTGTGGGTAGTATCACTCGGACTAATGGCTATCTGTGTGGGCCTTCCGAGAATACATCAACAAAAGTCCTACCCCTCTGTATGACATGGCTAAAAGCACTGCCAATCTCAAAAAAGTATGGCATGAGATACTCATCAAGGCTAGGAAAGAGATGGTGATGGCAATGCCCTCTCTAGGTGACAAGTAGTCACAATCCTCAATCCATCTGTCGAAGCATGTCTAATGTCCTAGCATCAAGCAGGCTGGTAGAAAGCGTTACCTTCATTTGCTTGAGTGAATTGAACTCGAGTCTGAAGCACCCCTTTCCCAGTGGCACTTCTTGCATAATCCTGTCTGGGATACCGGTAAGACTGGACTGGATGGAGTCCTTAAGACTGTGAACATTCGGGTGATCTCCAATAATTCTACACATCAGAGATGATGCTTCTAGGGCCATCACTTTCTCCTTGAGTGCTAGCCTTACGTTTGAAGTGAAGCAGTTGGTGGAAAGGCATTGGCTGACCATGTGGTGGAGGGAGGGCTGCACCGGAACCCCCTCAGGATGATGAAGGACCAGCTGCAATTTCAGGTGATTCACTAGTTCCATGTGTCTGTGATGCAGGTGTTTCTTGGTCTGTTCGAATTGGATTCTGCTGCTGTTCTGCCTGTTGGCGTTGTGCAGGGGAAGGGACGATGAAGGTTGCCTATGCCAGGAATCATATGAAGGCTGTTAGGCTGGATGAGGATGCTGAGGACGTGTCCATGGCAGGTTTCAGGCATGGAAAAAATAAGATGTCTAAATCTGGGAAGCTGGGAAGCAGCCCCCCTGACTCTGCCCAACAAGTCTAAAGCCTGATGAAAGGTGTGGAAAATGACTGAATTGCTGACATGACCGGCTCCACCTGACTCGACAGCCCTGATGACTGTTCTTGATGCTGGGTGACACAATTTCAGGTTGAGCAACCTGGTTTCTGCCTCAACTGTACATTCTGCATTTTCATGCTGCCCATTCTCTGGTGGTTAATCTGTGTTTGACTCCTTGAACATGTGTTTACCGCAAACAATGCCATCTTAAACTCTTTTTGTAAGGAACCACATTTCACCTCATTGTCAGCAATGAGCTAATCGCTATTACTATTTGCCCAAGACCTTCAAGATGTATCCATGGACAAAGATCAACCACACTCTTAGTGGAAGATGCGATAGGATGAAAGGCAGCTCTGTGATGATGAAGAGAACTGCCTTCTTGTGGACCTGCGACTCCCACATTTTCTTTCATACTGCCCCTCAGATGGTCTAGCATTATAGCCCACCAAAGTGGTTGTTCACATAACCATTGTATTTGAGATGTACTTAGCAAGTCTTTACATGGTTCCTTGTAATTTGTATTTAACCTCAAGAGGATTTTCTCTGAGGGGTTATGAATATAATTTTCTATCACTGGAAATAAAAGTAGCAGTATTGGAGCACAGCCAGCAGCCACCCCCCATTGGTACAGAGAGGGAATATATCCACTGGGGAGTCTTTATCGAGAATATGGATAGAGATAGTCCACACCCTCCATGGGAGATGGGAGAGGATGCAGAGCAGCTCTGAAAGGATGAGGAAGAAAAGAGAGCCTTTCCTGCAGATTTTGGATTCAGACACCTTTCATACTACCTCAGATGGCCTGGCATTTTAGCCCATCAGATTGGTTGTTCACACAACTGTTGTCATTTTTATGTACTTAGTTACTCCTCACAGAGTTCCATGTATTTTGTATTTACCTCAGTTTTTTTTTTGTCCGAGGTGTTCTTAATAGAATTTTCTTTACTTGGAGAGAAAAAAAAGGGGGTAGCAGCTCATTCTAGCATTACCTAATCCCTGACCAAATTCTGAAGATATTGATGAGCAACAAGAACAAGTATAGAAAAAAGTTTCCAGAGAGACTAGGATCTGTAACAGTCAACAGATATACTTAAAACTGATCAAGGCTCAGCAGCTGTCATCTCCTGAGAACCTTGCAACCACACAATATTCTCTCCTACACACTTCTCATGTAATGAAGCAAAGTACTCATATCATTAACATTTACTATGTCTGAGTGTATCAACACGAGCCAAACACAGCAATTTACCACTGAAACGGAGCAGCTGCAGATGATGACAGCAGCCAATAATGATGCCAGCACAGGCAGTGGAACATTAACGACTTCAAGGTAACAGATGATGATGATGACAGATGGAGCAGCAGGCTGAAGTGCTGATGAGGTGAGCAGCGAAGGCAACTGACGATGGAGGCACAGAGTGAAGTTTGCTGAGAAGATGTGAGATGAGAAATTGTGGGATGGAAAAGTGGCTCATGATCCCATTGTTTTGAACTTTTGGGCGAATGATATGATAAATCTTGTACAATCTTGTATCTAGGGTTTGCCTTTAGGGGGTTTGTGTTTGTGCTTTGGGGTTGAGAAAAAATTATGTAGTATTTTGGCAAGCCCAACTTCTCATAGCATAACAGCCAATACATTCCAGCCCTGACACTAGGGGCACCACTGAAGTTAGGGGAGGTAGCTTGAGATATGCTTGCAAACATTCAAATCTCCCATTATAGAACTTGGGCAGCAGGCCATTAAAAGAGACTCCAAGTCCTCCCATAACTGACCATGATCTTTGGTTGGTGGACTTGGAGAAAGCCAAAACTTACCACCCTTGGAAGGACTTTCCCTTATGAAAAATCCCCAAATTAAATTTGTACTCTTACCTCAGGATTTTTTCATGAGGTATCTAGTATCAATAGATTTCTCTCATTCTTTGAGAGAAAAGAGGGGGACCAATACTTCTCATAGGCATTATAGAACCCCATAGACTAACTCCAAGCATGCATTCCCAACACGAAAGTCTCTCCTCAAGTAGCAGTTTATTTGCTCAAATCGTGAAAATCTTCTACACCATTTTCGATGAGAATCTCTACAAAGCCAAAAGGAGTTCACTTGACCAATTATTCAAGGATTGCACTGCAAGATGAAATACAAGTTTTTTGGCTGTCATATCATAAAGAAAATAACATGTTGCATTGTAAGCAATGCTCCAATGTTGAAATCCATCTTCACATTTTAACATAGAAACTGAATGGAATGGCTGTCATATCATAAAGAAAATAATATGTTGCATTGTAAGCAATGCTCCAATGTTGAAATCCATCCTCACATTTTAACATAGAAACTGAATGGAATGGCTGTCATATCATAAAGAAAATAATATGTTGCATTGTAAGCAATGCTCCAATGTTGAAATCCACCTTCACATTTTAACATAGAAACTGAATGGAATGGCTCAATGATATTATGCATTAAATTTCACCAAGGCCTAAAATGATTACTCAAGACACATTCTTTGAGGCACACATATACCACCACTATCACACCACACATGATTCCTATGAATATAATAACAATTGAGCTCAAAGTTGATACCAACCAAAGAACTTGGCCAAAGTTGTTGAAGCAGCAGGTCATAGCGCCCTCCAACTGCTAATAACATTCCACTAGATGAGGTTGCATGACAACCACCCTTGGGAATGTAAATCTGCAAGATTACGACATTCTTAGGTAATCAAGCTATGTGGACATCCATATTTAAGGTTAAAATTACCAATGATGAAAAATTTATGGATTTCACGATTTAAGTAGATCCAACAACCATGTTAACTTTCAGGTTTACCAACAGAACCAATCATCATGGCTTGTGTGCTAATCCCCTCATTTTCTTGTACATACATCACTTGCTACCGACTGCAATCATCTCATTTACTCTCTAAAAGAGCGGGAGAAACTCGCCTCTACATCTTTATAGCCACAAGTAGGACCTCTATTTATGAGCTAAGCTAGAGTGCCCCAAGTAACTATCTTCTCTACTCTGGTGCCATTAAAGATATCTGTGGCAATGTCCTGCCATTCACTCTAACTCAGAAAATTAGGTATTGCTGTCACCCTCATCTCCCTAAACCCTCCTCTACATGCTTATAACCATAGATAGGAAACCTATCTATGAGTTAGGCTAAAGTGCTCAAGCCTTAAAGTTCACTATCATCGTTCCTCTCGTGCCATTGAAGATCAATCTCAAGGCTTCCTCCAAATCCCTTGTGCATAGTGGGTGTCATACACAACAATTACATGTTGCCTATGCAACTCTGTATCTAGAAGAATGCATGGGGTTCTAGTTGTGAAGCTAAGTATAAGGCAGCTTTCACAACTAGGATTGAGTGTGTTGGCTCAGTTGCCATTTGGCTGACTTGGGTGGTAGACAGTTATCTGCCATCACCATGTTCACTAATAGTCAAAGTGCATTGATAGTTGCATGAAACCCAATGTCCCATGCTTGTCTAAGTACAATGAGGTGCATTATCATTATGCCAAGGAGAGACTCTCTACAAGAGAGATCAACTTGGCCTATGTGTTAACATAAGACAACCTTACTAATCTTTTCATAAAGGCTTTTTGTTTTGAGAAGTTTGAAGCTTTTAACGAAGCTTTGGGCTTATACCCCTTCGTGTATTATTCATAGTCCACCAAGCTTGGTACTTCCCTATACACGAGTGCCAACTCTTGTTCCCATATCACTTCTGCAAGGGATTTGTCAGCATATTTTAATAGTGATGTGTGTGAGCACACTGGACCCGATTGGAAACTCTTGACTAAGAGAATTTTTGGTGACTGTCTAGAGAAAACCTCCTCCACCGCTCCGTCTCTAAATATTGATATTGTATGAAGATCGTTTGCTCTCCCCTCTCTCCAGCTATAAAGAGGGGAGAGAGAACCAATATATCAAGCAATCATTTTATGCTAATATAAGTATGCTCTTGCAAATCTGTGTACTTTTGTCTCTAACCACTCGTGTGTCACTATCTTTCTCTTGTCTTTAGACTTCTCTTAACTCTCCCCTTCACCCCCGACTTCACTTCTCTCTCCTCCTTCCTCCGGAATTCCTTTATCTAGCCCTTGTCTCTAGACTTCTCTCTCTTTCCTCTTCTCTCCAAACTTCATTCTCTCTCCTCTCCTCCAAGCTTCTTGCTCTACTTCTACTTCTCTGTACTTCTTTCTAGACTTAGACCTCTCTCTAGACTCCACATCTCTATCTGTCTAGGCTCTTCTCTCCACTTTTCTCTCAGACTTCTTTGTGTGACTTCTCTCTTTCCCAAACTCCTTGGTCTCTGGACTTTTTTTTTCTCAACACTTCTCTGTCTGACTTCTCTCTTCCCCAGACTTCTCTTGACTTCTCTATCTCCATCTTCAGACTTCTCTACCTCCAAACTTCTTCTCTTCCCCACACTTCTCTGTCCCCAGGCTTCTCTGCCTCCAAACTTCACCCCTTCCTAGATGTCTGTCTTTGAACTTCTTGTACCTGAACTTCTCTATCTAACTTCTCTGCAGCATTGTCCCTCTTCCCTCTAGACTTCCCTTTCCTCCTAGCCTTCCCTCCTCTCTTTGTTAGACCTTCCTTCTCGGTCCTCTTTACATTAACCAGCAATGTGAATGAATTTGGAGGTGTATGCATTGATTGCAGAGTGAGCATACTCCTCTAAGGAACCCCCTGCACCTCATACAAGCACCGACACGTGACAATCACCCCTACAATCTCCCCTCTTTGCATTGGAAGTCCAAAGCGTATGCCTACAACTCGCTCTAGCGAATCCTTCGAATTTCCACTCCTGAAACTCCTCTTCGAGTTTTTAGTAGATACCAAGTTCCAAGTTGTCCCCTGCACCAAAACATAAGTCCATCTAAAATGACTAGAATGGGCATGGGAGCTGGCAGCAGCTCAGTGGACAGGGGCTGATGCCCCTAAGCCTCTCCACAAGGCACTAGGAAGAATAAATATAACGCTACCCACCTTCAAGGGGCTAGCCACTGAAGATCCTGGAGACTATGTCCGTTGATTTCGTAGCTTATGACAAAGCAGAGGAGTAGATAGGGAGGATGCATTTCTCATACTCTTCCCCTCCACCCTAGAGGACACTACGGATACGTGGTATAGCTAGTTTCTGGAGAACCGCTTCGTGACCTAGCAAGGATGAGTTTCTTATGGCTTACCATCTAGGAAATCGCGAGGGTAACACACCGTCCAACTTGCGTTGGAGACTTCACGGTACGACAATGTGTTACTAGAGCACTTCCACCAAGCACTCGACAAAAGATTTGGGAAACCTTGGACACCACTACTAGCCTAGATGCATTTCAACAATTTGGCAACAAAGATAGAGAATGCATGCAAGCTCTCCTTACAATCAAGTACATTCTTGTGATCATCATCGAACACTTCTAATGATGTTGCAAAATTAGCACGTGAGTTACAGGCCTTGAAAATGGAAAAAATACAAATGGGGGAGCAATGTGTGATAGAGCTCTTAAGGAAAGAGATCGAGAAACTCAAAAGTGTGGATACTTTTGGCATAACAGTTGCTGCTCCTTGGTCTACCCATTGTCAACAACAAGGGCACATGCCAAGTGAGAGCCCTCAATGTAAATTTTAAAGCTTTTGTTGCACAATGTACCATGAAGATTGTGAATGTGACTACCTTAGAGGACTCAAACTTATCCCCTAGGTAAGTCCACTTGCATGCCTATCTTTCTCACCAAGTTATCCCTCAACTTTCTCATTTACAACGAGGAACTCAGCATTCCACCCCACCTTTCCACCCTCCACAAATCCTCCTTTACTGAGACTACTTCTTTTCCACTCACATATGCCTCCTGTTTTATACCACCCTTCACAAGACCAAGGGCCCTTGACAATCCCTCTGACCACCCCATATTATGCTATAGCTGTGGAGAATACAGACATTATCAAAGCAAATGCATCATCCCAAAAGGAACACCTCCATGCCAGTTTTGCCCAAGTTCTCATGACCACTATACTAGAGATTGTTCCAAAACAAAAATTCAAAAGCATCTCAAACCACAAACTTGATTAATATCACTTCCCCTACCACTAGCACACCCACTCCCTTGGTGGTGGTTCTCATATGAGCACAAGCACAAGCAGACGCCATTCAAACTTCTTTCTACCTCTCCCCATGTACTCCTCCCACTTCCTCCTCAGAGAATCAACAAATTTCACCAATAAATGTTGATATGTCCCTCTAGGAAACTTTGAATTACCAACATGAGTAAATGAATTTATAGCAAGAGAAAAATGCTCACTATCTTTCACAGGGAAGGCTATTACTGAGGCACCAAAATAGCAAGAAGACTACAATGTTATAGAAGAGGCTTTTTGGCAAACTCAAGAGCGGTCATGTCATCCATCCCTAACAACAAAGATGGCCAAGGGCCTCGATGATTGGCTATCAAGCGAAGCTTTGCTCCAAGAAATTTGCAATAGTAAGTGACTTCATCACTCTCTTCCCCAAGATTGCGTTTTGAGTCCTCTAATTCAAGAATATGTGCAAAATATTCTAGATCAAGTCAAGGGTCCGCAATCTAACCCAATTAGTATCCCAATATCTACTAATATCAATTTTCACCTAGTGTTGGACATTAGTGTCATTGCTAACTCTTGTAGCCCATGACTTTCATTTGAAATCAAAGGGCATGCTATTAAAGGGGCCATAGTGGATGGTGGCTTGAGAGTTAACATAATGCCTAAAACAACACTTTTAACATTAGGGCTTACAATTGCTCGACCCCTGTCTTTTGACATTTGACTAGTCCAACCTATGGGATTGGTTGAAGGGGTCCTAGTGCACATACAAGACCTCCAATTCCATGTCCTTCCTTGTAGTAGGCATCCCACCCATGGAAGGATTGTACCCATGGTGCTTATTGGCCGCCCATGGTTGCACATAGCTAGGGTATACCAAGATTGGGACACATATGAGCCATGGATTAACGATGCCAAGGGTCTAACATCACTACAATTAGAGAAAGGGCCAGACTCTTCTTCTATCACCGTACTTATTGTGGAAGCTTCCACACCCATTTGACCAACGGTCACACTAGATAACTTGTTTGCACACATTGCCCGTCCTCTTTCCCAACTCCTTAGTCCTTTGTACCCCTTTAAGTGGTCTTTTGAGGTTGATGCAGCCTTCAAGTACCTTGGATGATGCCTTACTCAAGCACCCACCTTAATCACTCCTAGTTGGACCAAGACCTTCCATGTCCACACGGATGTAAGCCTTATAGCAATAGGAGCCGCCCTCACATAACGTGATGTCTCCGCCAACATCAATCACCCTGTCTATTATGCTAGTCGTTTGCTCAACAAGGCTGAACACAATTACCCCACAATTGAGCGATAAGAATTGGCTATTGTTTACGCTGGTAAGAAATTTCTTCGACATTATCTTTTAGGAACCCACTTAGTTGTTATTTCAAATTATCTAGCTTTAAAATGTTTACTTACCAAATCTCAACCTTCTAGTCGTGTTTGGAGACGATTGCCGCTTTTATAGGAATTTGATTTTGAGTTATGGATCCGTCTGAGAAAACACCATAATATGGCTGACCATCTTAGTTGTGTCACACACGGAGAGGCACCATCGTCTCGAAGGTTTCAATCACATTTTCCAGACAAAAAGCTCTTCAAGGTTACTTGCTCGCTTTTCCAAGTGGACATGGTATCAATTGGGTACGAGGATATCCCAAACTTATTGGCACATGGCTCATTTCTGCCCCAAGCTTCCGCAAGGGACAAGCATTGTCTAGCTTTAAAATGTTTACTTACCAAATCTCAACCTTCTAGTTGTGATTGGAGATGATTGCCGCTTTTATAGGAATTTGATTTTGAGTTATGGATCTGTCTGAGAAAACACAATAATATGGCTGACCATCTTAGTTGTGTCACACGCGGAGAGGCACCATTGTCTGAAGGTTTCAATCAAATTTTCTAGATCAAAAACTCTTCAAGGTTACTTGCTCGCTTTTCCAAGTGGACATGGTATCAACTGGGTACGAGGATATCACAAACTTATTGGCACATAGCTCATTTCTGCCCCAAGCTTCCACAAGGGACAAGCATTGTCTTCTACTCGAGTGTCATCCATTCAATTATGTGGGGGACAACTTTATCGCTGAGTCCCAGACATGGTTCTTCGAAGATATGTGCATCCTCATGAAGTTGAAGATCTTGTGTCATCCACCCATTTTGATCCTAGAGATAACCACTAGTTAGCTCATGATATTGCTTTTAAGGTCTTACAATCTGGTCTTTGGTAGCCTAGTTTGTTATAGGATTGTAAGTGGTATGTTAAAAGTTGCGATGCTTGTCAAGGACGTGGACCCAAGCATATGAGGAGTAACTAATTACCACTTCACATCTCCACTGGGTGGTGGCCATTCGCCAAGTGGGGCTTGCCGGGCCAATCTCACCAATCACCAAAAAGGGTAACAAGTATATCTTGGTTGCCACTGACTTTGCTACCAAGTGGACAAAAGCCGTTCCCTCTAAAGACACTACCACCTCCACAATTGCAACCTTCCTCTACTACCATGTGTCCGCTTGCTATGGTTGTCCCCTCAGTATCATGACAAACCATGGCACACACTTTAATAATGCTCTTATCAATGATCTTCTTAGTTGTTACAAGATTTTCCAATGGCAATCTTGTGCGTACTATCCACGCACCAATGGCCTATTGAGAAACCCTTCACCCTTCACCTGCAGTTTGCGTTTTTGCGTTTCTGTGTTTTGTGTTTAGGGTTTGCAGCCCCAAAAAGGGCGGCATCCTAGACTGATTGTGCCTATTTATAGGCCACTCTCATTCATTCCTCACGGTTGATTCATTCAGTTCGTCACCTCTTCTCTCCAGTCTCTCCACTACCCTCACACCCCTTCAAGAGGACATTGCGGTTCGTGGTTCGTGGCTGTCTTCATCATCTTCCTTGTGCTACGGCACCCTTATTCCCTTGTATCACATTCACTCCATGATTCAGAACTTCATCATTCCATTCATCTGAGTTTCTTCTCTCTTCTCTTCTCTTCTCCATGTTTGCCGAGTACACTCCGTGTTCTTCCTTGCAAACCCTACTGTCTCGTTGGTACGTCATCTTTTGACATGGTATCAGAGCTAGATCTGCTCACCTAGCAACGAAGATCCTCCACTCCAGTGAAGGCAAAGACCGGTGGCGAGTTCGGCATCCACTTCTCTTCTTCTTCTGTTGCATCAAAATCTCGTTTTTGCAGATTTCAGGTGTTTCAGCTTGCTGCCCACACCCCTTTTGTGGCGGACATTGCAGTCTCAGCTATCCCTTTTTGGTATTTTAGCTTGCTGCCCACACCCCAAATGCGGAGGACATCGCGGTCCAAGGTGGCCATTGGTGTCTACAACAGTCTGGTGCCTGTTTCCAGCCTATCACACACTGCTCACAGCTGCTTTCAGCATATTGACTGCCGCTGCTGTTTTTTCCTGCGTTTTTAGTCTTT
The DNA here is from genome assembly GCF_053477565.2 of Lygodium microphyllum. NCBI lineage: Eukaryota > Viridiplantae > Streptophyta > Polypodiopsida > Schizaeales > Lygodiaceae > Lygodium > Lygodium microphyllum. Next base: position 143,543,412 of record NC_141141.1, read on the forward strand.
CTCTCTCCTCACCTACATTTTTCTACTGATTGCAACCTCTTACTGCTGGTCACATCCTCCTCCCACTAGCAGCTCACTTCCAGCCCTTCCATTGGCTTCCCATGCCTTGAGGTAGACATTGCAGTTTGTGCTTCACACTGCCCTCACACCCCGTGAGGCGGACATTGCGGTTTGTGGCTCATGGTGGTTGACCTCTTCCTTCTTCAGCAAGGCACACTGGTATCCATGGCTTCTTTACCAACAGATGACCAGACTACTGGGTGCTCCTATTGTGGCATCACCGGCCACATCACCGATGCTTGTTGACATTGACCTTTGCTCCCCACCCCTCCGGAGTACATGCGTCTTTCACCTGGCACTTGTTGTGCCACCTCTCCTTTCTGGGCCATAGAGATCGTTCTGCATCGGCTATCAGAGTACTATGCTCAAGGCAATAAGACGCATCCGATGCGCACTAAGTCCTTTCAAGCACATGGAGGATTGATTGGCACTACCACCTCTTGGAGATCGTTGCAATGCTAGCGGTAGTCTTCTCCCACCTATTTTCGGGTACAGTGGCTACCACGGCTCATGGTTCTGCAATCTGCTCCATTGAGAGACAATGATTGTTTGATACTTTCTCCTCGTCAGTCCGCTCCTTTGAGAGATGGAGGTTGCTCGACTCCTTCCTTTTCTTCGGCTACCCAGTCTGCTCCACTGAGAGATGACTGTTGCCCACCCCTTGGCTCATCTTGAGCCTTCTTCTTCCCCACCCTCTTCCACTCAGGTTCGAGAGGCCACTTCTGGGCACTTTCTGGCTTTCTCTTCGGTACCCCAGATACCTTCTTCGGCACGACCGGTGGCACTTTCTTCATCATCAAACATTTCAGAGTCCATGATCCATGAGTTTTTTGGATTCCCTATCTACTTCAGAGGGGGAGTGAGAGGGGGATGTTATTTCTTTGCCCTCAGAGGGGGCATCTACTTCTTCGACTTTAGCGGGGGCCCCTCCATCTCCCACCTCAGAGGGGAAACCTATTCCACATGAAGTTCTTCACCCATCCTCTACTTTCTTGGGGTGACTGTCTTCGACCAGTCATCTCTTCTACTGATACCCAAGATCTTCACGTACCACCTAGATCGGGACCTCAGAGGTTCAACCATGACTTGGTGACGAGGCCTTCGTATTCCTTCCAGCATGGATGCACAGAGCTAGTGGCTTCTCTCCCGAGGTTGAGTTTCGGATTCTCTAGTTCACTCTATCTACTGTTTTTTACTTCAGGTTCCCTTTCTAGTGGAAATCTTGGATCTTAGGGATCCTCTACATCTTCTTCCTCCTCTTCTCTTCTTGCCTTGGTCACTTGGTCAGCATGGAGCCACCTCCCGAGATCAAGTACAAGCATATCCTTATGGTTCTCGGCACCACACAAAGTCCGACATTTCTCCTATGCATTGTATGTTTTCATCATCTTTGTACTAGGGTGTTTGGGCAAGTGAACAATTTTCCCACGAGGGACACTGTCCAAGTGGCACTTCCTACATAAGCATTGCATCTCCACCTCTCTTCTCTTGTTCCCCTTTTTGGGCCTAAGAGGGGGTGTTGAGAAACCCTTCACCCTTCACCTACAGTTTGCATTTTTGCGTTTCTGCGTTTTGCGTTTAGGGTTTGCAGCCCCAAAAAGGGGTGCCATTCTAGACTGATTGTGCCTAGGCCACTCTCTCATTCATTCCTCATGGCTGATTCATTCAGTCCGTCACCTCTTCTCTCCAGCCTCTCCACTACCCTCACACCCCTTCAAGAGGACATTGCGGTTCGTGGTTCGTGGCTGTCTTCATTATCTTCCTTGTGCTACGACACCCTTATTCCCTTGTATCACATTCACTCCATGATTCAAAACTTCATCATTCCATTCATCTGAGTTTCTTCTCTCTTCTCTTCTCTTCTCCATGTTTGCCGAGTTCACTCCCTGTTCCTCCCTGCAAACCCTACTGTCTTGGTAGTACGTCATCTTTTGACATGGCCAAGTAGAGAGCACCAACAAAAGATTGTGTCACCTGCTTTGCACATGTCACTCACATTCACAACCTTGGGATGAGGCTTTGCTTGGTTGCTTATGGGCATACTGCACAATATAGAAAACAATGACGCGCCACGCACCCTTTCTACTCACATTTGGCATGGATGTAGTCGTGCCATTTGAGTTTGCCACCCTCACACCTCACCTCCTCCAGTATCCCGAAGTCATGCCACTCCTCTCCAAGCCCTTGCTGCACTTGCACCTTTGGAAAAACCTGTATCAATGCTAACCAAGCCCTAAGACCATCCGACAACAATGGAAGGCTTGGCATGATCACCATCTTCGAAGGCCAAGCTTTCACATCGGAGACTTAGTTCTTGTCTACGATGCTAACTATCTTGCCAAGAATCTTAAGTTAGTTTCAAGATGGGAAGGACTATACAAAGTCATTGATATACTATCCGATGGAGCAGTGGCACTACAAACACTGGGTGGTACATCCCTACCCTTGGTAAATGGGTCTAGGGTAAAAAAGTTTCTTCCCAAGTCATAAAGTTCTCGCTCTTATTCTTCTCTCCCTATCATTTCTCTCCATCCACACACACACACACACACACTCTCTCTCTCTCTCTCTCTCTCTCGTTTACACATACAAATGCATAAAGAAACAATATTTCCATATCCTACATACTACACACACGCGCACATACTTCGTGACACGCGCCTCAGGAGTACAGCTGCCCTAGGACATCGAGCCCCTTCATAGAGGCAGCTCACAGACTTCTTTGCAAAGGAGACTCAAAAGACTTCAATACAGTTAAGTCACAGTCCACACAAGAGCCTCTCTCACCGCCACAATCCACACATAGACAAGGAGTACTGATTGATTGAGCTGCTCAGATTAGCCGATCCAAACGTCCTAGGCCTTGGCACAGACATCGATGACACCTTCATAGGCAGATACAGGGGATTATTGCTCGGGCTAGAGCTAGGTCCTCCATACCCACATGAGACTGTACCATTTGGAGCTCATTGTTACTAGATAGAGCTCTATGTTTTACACAGCTATAGTTAGTTTCCTTTCTTATTTTACTTTGTGCTACATATATATTTTGCCCAAACAGTTGTATCATTATACACATGATTGTAACTCATGGTCTCATAGGTCATTTTGGCCTTTTGTAGACGTTAATATATCATTTTATTTCATTTCATTTCTCTCTTTTTGTGAAGATAATTGAATTAAGAAGTAAATGTTTACATCAGACCATTAGGTTAGCAAAAAAAAAACAGACATAAATGAAAGTCTACCAAGACCCTTAACACAAAAATATCACACAAAAAGGACGGTGTGAAGCAAACAATATCCAACCAAGGAGCAACAATGAAGAACCAAATTAGCTGACACCATAGAGGAGATTTGCCATAACACTAAACCACGAACACGGGCCACATAACCATGGATGACCGAGGCTGAATAAAAAATAAAGGCATTCCGAGTATGCCAAATATGCCACAGGGCTATCCATCTAAGGAAATGGAAGAGGCAAGAATAATCTGAATGCAAAGTAGACATAGAGGTTATCTTTCCCATAATCCACAAACGACGGTGCTGAGTCACCAAGGACTACACATGGGAAACAAAACTCCAAATCTATTGACCAACAGGGCAAGAGAAAGAGATATGAAGCAATGTCTCATCACATGTAGTGCAAAATATACACGACTAGCAAAGATCTTGAGAGCATGCAACACATCCCCAGTTGGAAGACCCCTAATAAGCAACTCTCCATGGACACTTTACCCTGATAAGGAACCTTAGACTTCTAGAGTTGGATAAATCTTTCGTGCCACTTCTTTTTGCTATCTCGAATATGCCATAATTTATTAGCCTTTCCAGTGACCCATCTCTTGGCCTTGACCATCTAATGATAGATCTGATTAGCTCACCTTTTCTCGAAACCATCAGGAAGCACAAATATCCAATCTCGCCAGGGAGACGATGGCTGTAATGTAGAAAAAGGAGAGAACCTCACAAGCCTGTCCTGTATGGATGACCAAATGTCATGATATCCTCGAGGCACTCGAAAGTGTTGATGAATACGCTGGAAAGAATAAAGACGGGCTGTCTAGGAATGACACCATCAAGGACTATCTGCAATCCCAAACGAGCCAACCGATTAAACTTGTCTCACTACAAATCTTTATCTTGCCAATCCAACAACCTGGAGATAGCCAATACTGCTCATTGCAGCGAATTCTCCTCCTTATGGAAATTAGGGGGGTGCCAAACTGCAAAACGTAACATCTCTTGCCAAGATGCAATCAAATGAGAAAGGAGAAAAAATTGGGAGACCTTAATAGGCCTCATGGCATTAAGCACATGCCACTAAGAAGAGTGAATAACCGTGCTACCATGAGAGATGCTAGTCCTTTCTACGAAAAATTTTGCAATATTTGACTAGGGATTGTTGGGTATTTCACTCATGCCTCACTTATGCCTACGCTCACATCGGAGTGTCAGTGATCAATAGGACACTGGGGCACCTTTTACTCTTGGTAGGAGAGGTTTTTCTCCCAGACTTATGGTATTATTTCGTATGTGCTTATGACATACACTTACGAGCACTTACCGTGTTTGGGTGTGAACACCCCCCTACAACCCTAAGGTTAACGATTGTACCTTGTACTTTTAGTTTACACTCTTTCAATCTATTGCATTGGGTGTCGTGCTTCACTCTCTACTGTCTATTGTTTTCTGTGCTGAGCTTTGATCCTACCTCCACTCTCACATTTGCTATTAGAGTAGCATTGGCTCTGTTTAGCTTAGCTCTGTTCGGCATTCGGGACTCTCTGCTCAGGTCCAGCCTCAACCTTCAAGAGTACACTGCTCTTTTGCCTGCATCGTCAGTACCTTGCTTGTCACGCCCAGCACCAGCCTGGTACCAATGCCCTGCCAGTCTTCAGTTGCCTGTGTCTGTGATTAGTCCAAACTGCTGTGTCACGCCAACCAGTCAGTCGTTTGAACTGCCGCCAGACAACCGTCAGCTACTTTATGTTTGAAGCGCTGCCAGACAGCCGCCTGTCGACTATGCTTCTGTGCTGTTCGCCACGCCACGCCACGCCAGCTCGCCTCCTGTCCACCGTGTGCTGCTATGCCACATCAACGACAACACGCCTCTTTTCAGCGCCGTGTTTGACGCCTCCTGTCCGCCGTGTGCTGCTGCGCCACGTCAACGACAGCCTGTCAGGTATTTTCAATTTTTTTTTTCTTAATCCTTTCATTCTTGTAAATTTCTGGAAGAGGGGATTCCCACGTAGCAGCAGGCACAACATTCAGTAACGTGTTTGGGACACATTGAATGCAAATTTCTGGCCAAATTTATTAGACATTTTGGGGCCTTATGTTTTTTGAGAACATTGGTATATGAACTACAGCTACAGTCACATAAAGACTGTTTTGAATACAGTTGAGGCAAGAAAATTTGGGGATTTTGCTAGTACAATGTTGGTGAACACTGATTGCACGTTGGACTGCGTGGATAACAGACAGTTTTGACAGAATGCACCTCTGTAAACTAATTACAGAAAGTTATTTCTTGCAATTTCTGAAAATTTTCAGATTTCCAATGAAGTTTTGCTTCGACATTGCTCTTTTGCATTTTCGGTAATTAAAAAATCATGGCAAATCAGGGAGGAGATGTTTTTACCTATGTATCCAAGGAGGACAGATTGGATGGAAATAACTATTCACTTTGGTCCTTCATGATGAAGAATGTACTTGTGGCAAAAAAACTTTGGGATTATGTCAGTGGAGAAGAAGCCCGACCTGGAGTTGTGGTTCCAGCTACTCCTCCTCTAGGAGGACGTGCACCACAGGCACCTCAGCTTGCTCCACTTCAGCCACTTCCCCAAAGAACAATAGCTTAAAAAGCATGGGATACAAGGGATGCACAAGCTTTGTCGTTGATTGCATTGGCAGTTCAGCGGTCAATCATCCCCCACATTCATTCAGCAGCTTCTTTACGAGAAGCTTGGCTAACCTTGGAGCAAATGTTTGTAGGCAAGAATGAGACTCGCGTCTCTTTCTTAAAGAAAGAGCTAGAGACATTGAAAATGGATGAAGGTGATTCTATTCAAGATCACTCGAACAAAATTCAGGACCTGCGAGAGCAACTCATGAATGTTGATGAGTACTATTCGGATGCATAGATGATATCCACCACTTTGAACTCATTACCTCCTCCTTACATGGCTTTTCATATGACCTTAAACCTCACAATGAGGATTGCCGCGTAGCCAATCACTTTTCTTCAGTTAGTCAGTTTGCTTCTAGAGGAGGAGCAAACACGGAGGAATAGTGGTGTGGATGCTATAGCCTCTGAGCAAGCTTTTATGGCTAGACAAAAGGGCAAAGGCAGCCAAGTGAAGAATGCTCCGCAGAGTTCTGGAACTTCTGGCACATCCCAGGCAAACAAAAAACAAGGAGGCACGCAAGCCAAAAAGGGTAAATGCCATTATTGCAAGAAGCTAGGCCACTACATTACTGAGTGCAGAAAGCGCATTGCCAAAGAGAAAAAAAAGGAATCAGGAATGTCTGTTTCTGATGCTCCTTCCACTGCTACTGAGTCCGCGTCCTTTGTTGCAGACAAGGACTATTGTTTTTACACATGCAGTTATGACACCTCTTGGGCAGATCGAGCATTCAGCTTTACTGAGGATGTAGGCACTTGGTTTTTTGACAGTGGTGCTTCTAGGTATATTACATCTCGCAGAGATTTATTTTCATCTATTCATGCAACTCCAGTTCGCAAGTCTGTACAGTGTGCCAACAATGCATCATACCCTGTTAGAGGTATTGGGGAGATTGTGCTCACAGCCATTGATGGCTCTATTCTCCGCCTACGGGATGCTTTATTTGTGCCAGGCATAAAGAAGAATTTGCTTTCTATCTCTTCTTTGGCACGTTGTGGATTGCAGGTCACATTTGATGATGACCGATGCATGGTGAGAGACAAAGAACACATGACTTTGGTCTTGACAGGCACTTTATGTCATGGGTTATACGAGTTGGATGCTCTTTCAGTTGATCAGTCAGTGTACTTGGCATCCACTCTTACTTCTACTATGCTACATGCAGAGTTATGGCATGCTAGAATGGGGCATGTGAACTTTGGCAGCTTGATGCTCTTACAGCGTATGCAGATGCTAGATGGAGCGAATGATGTATTTTGGAAAAAATGCATCGTTTTTCGTTTCCCTGTGATGTTGCTTTTAGAGCAACAGCCAAGTTGCAATTAGTGCATTCAGATGTATGTGGATCTATGCAGACAAAGTCATTGGGAGGATGTTACTATTTTGTGACTTTTATTGATGACTTTACTCAATTTTGTTGGGTCTACTTTATGGTCAAAAAGTCAGAAGTGTATGATGCATTCTTGGCTTTTATTGCACTTGTTGAAAACCAGTCTAGTTGTAAAATAAAGACTCTCCGTTCAGACCGAGGGGGGGAATACATGTCCTCTATGCTGAATTCTTTTTTGAAGAAGAAGGGCATTGTCCATCAATATACTACTGCTTATACTCCACAGCAGAATGGGGTTAAAGAGAGAAAGAATCGGTCACTCATGGAGATGGCCAGATGTATGCTGAAGGCAGAGCTTGCCTCACACTTTTTGGATGGAAGCCGTCATGTGTGCTTGCCATGTTTTGAACAGATGCCTCACCAAAGCATTGAAAAAAATTACACCTTTTGAGGCTTGGAACAGCCGGAAACCTTTTGTTGGACACTTTCGTACCTTTGGGTGCCTTGCATATGCACATATTCCAAAGGTACTTAGGAATTAGTTGGATAACAAGGCTGTCAAATGCATTTTTATGGGATATAGCAGTGAGAGCAAAGGCTACAGACTCTATGATCCTGTTTCTAAAAAGGTGTTTGTTAGTAGGGATGTACTATTTGATGAAAAATCAGAATTGTCCCTGGCTGGTTTAGATACATATCAGGCTGCCCGTGATGTATTTGAAGGGCTGCTGCCCATTACATTTGGTGATTCAGCTGGAGTTTCAGAAAGTGAACTCAATGTTCAGCCAGCTACTCCTTTGGAAAATGCAGAAAATCAGCCATTGGCTGATCTGAATATTCAGCAAAGTGCTGAAACTGAAATTCAGCAAGAGCTTATGCACAATCAGGAGGCAAGACAAATGCCTAGATGGTATTTACAGACTATGAAAGATAGTCATTTGGATGCACCCATGGCTGGTCGTACTATAAGGCAAGCTTGTATGCATGATACTGCACATACCATGGAGTTTGTTATGGCAGCAAGCACCTTCGATGATGAGGAGCCTGAATGTTTTGAGGATGCACAACAGAGTGTGCATTGTATGGCAGCAATGAAAGCTGAATTGGATTCTATCACTAAGAATTAAACATGGGATTTGGTGACTTTGTCATTTCGAAAGAGAGCCATTGGAACAAAATGGGTCTACAAGCTGAAATGGAATGCAGATGGATCCATTGACAAATACAAGGCAAGGCTTGTAGCTAAAGGCTATGCACAGACAAAAGGCATTGACTATGAGGAGACATTTGCTCCTACCTCCCATATGACGACCATAAGGTCTATGGTTGCTTTGGCTGCTCATTATGGATGGACTGTGCATTAGTTGGATATTAAAACTGCATTTTTAAATGGGGAACTTCATGAGGAAGTATATGTATAGCAGCCCATTGGTTTTGCAGTTGAGGGCTTGGAACACTTGGTATGCAAGCTGAAAAAAGCTTTGTATGGTTTGAAACAAGCTCCTAGAGCTTGGTATGCAAAGATAGATGCTTTCTTGCTTAGCCAAGGATTCATTAACAGCTCATTTGAGTCTACCCTTTACGTATGTAAAGAGGGGGGATCCATACTGATCATTTGTCTTTATGTCGATGATCTCTTGCTTACAGGGACACATGCTGATCAGATTTCAACAAAATTCGCAGCAAATTTTTGACATGTCAGACTTGGGGTCTTTGCATTATTACTTGGGCATTTAGTTCATACATGATGCTAGAGGTTTTGGGTTATCACAGTCAAGATACATTGGTAAACTTCTTGAGAAGTTTGGCTTACAGGATTGCAAGCCAATTTGTATACCAATGGAACCTGGACTTAAACTGTCATTACATGATGACAGTGATTTGTTTGACATACACACATATGCTCCAGTAGTTGGATATCTTATTTACTTATGCAACACTAGGCCAGATATATAGTTTGCAGTTTCAGCCCTGAGCAGATATATGCATCAGCCACGCATATCACATTGGCAAGCTGTTAAGCGTGTCTTCCGTTACTTGTAGGGTACTAGATCTCTTGGATTGCTTTATGTCAAGGGGGGACCACTGCAGTTATATGCTTACAGTGATTCTGATTGGGCTAGCGATTATGATTCACGTCACTCCACTAGTGGCAATTTTTTCTTTCTTGGCTCGTCTTGCATATCTTGGCTTAGCAAGAAACAGTCCACTGTTGCCATATCGTCATGTCAAGCTGAATAAAAGGCAGCTTTTACTACCACAGTTGAATGTGTATGGATTAGATGCTTGCTTGTTGATCTGGATGTATCTGTTACGAAGCCTACTCCTTTGTTCACTGACAGTCAAGAGTGCCATTGCAGTGGCACGGAACCCAGTGTTTCATGCACGCACGAAACACATTGAGATACATTATCACTTTGTCAGAGAGAGGCTACATGCAGGTGATATCAGTCTTGTCTATTGTCCTACCACCAGTAATGTGGCAGACATCTTCACCAAAGCTCTTCCGCGTGACAAATTTGAAGCATTTCGCCATGCTTTAAATTTTCTCTCCTTTGGTGGCGAATGATCCTTGTACTCTTGATCACTCTTCACTCCAGGGGGGTTTGTTGGATATTTCACTCACGCCTCACTTACGCCTACGCTCACATTGGAGTGTCGGTGATCAGTAGGACACTGGGGCACTTTTTACTCTCGGTAGGAGAGGTTTTTTCCCCCAGACTTATGGTATTATCTTCACTCCAGGGGGGTTTGTTGGGTATTTCACTCACACCTTACTTACGCTTATGCTCACATCGGAGTGTCGGTGATCAATAGGACACTGGGGCACTTTTTACTCTCGGTAGGAGAGGTTTTTTTCCCCAGACTTATGGTATTATTTTGTATGTGCTTATGACACACTTACGAGCACTTACCATGTTCGGGTGTGAATACCCCCGTACAACCCTAAGGTTTAAGGGTTGTACCTTGTACTTTTAGTTTACACTCTTTTAGTCTATTGCATTGGGTGTCGTGCTTCACTCTCTACTGTCTACTGTTTTCTCTACTGTCTACTGTCATCTCCACTCTCACAGGGATGACTCTCTACACAGTGCTTGCAAAAGAGCTAGTCTCAAAGAAACCATATGCAAATTAACATACAATAAAGCTACTTCCCCTACCCTTTTAGGAGTAGTCACATATTGCCACAAAATCCACACTTGGCCCAAACGATTCCCTTTCTTTTTCCACAATATGAATCGGATAGGATGAACGAGTTCTAAAAGAGACTTCTTAGTCCAAGGAAGCAATGGCAGAAAACACGAAATCATATTGATCATGATGCCTTGAGCATCTTTAAGTCTCGCATGAAGAGGCCAGCCTTGAGATTTTCAATACATTAACCGATCATGAATATGGGATGACATCCAATCAAGCAAGGTACGGGGAGCTATATCCACACCAATAGGATAACCTAAGTGTCTGGTTATATCTCCCTTAGAAATCACAACTCCATGCCAATCCAAGACCTGCAATTCTCCGTACGAGAAAGCAATGTAGATTTCTGAGCATTAATATGAAGTCTCAATGCCAAAGCAAAAAGATTCCATGCAACCATTGCCCGATTAACATTAGTGCGATCAGCCTTAAGGAACATAAAGGAATCATGAGCTAAAGATTGACCCAAAAGTTGAGCACCATTGGGAAGAGACAAACCAACAATCTCACCTTGATCAGCCAACTTATCCAACAATGAGAGCATCAAGTGAGCGATTAAAGCAAATAGCAAAGGACTAAGAGGGCAACCTTGCCGAAGAGGCCACGACAAGGCAATTTCATCTGTGATCCCTCCATTAAGTGCAATACGAGCCACTGCACCCTAACTAATGGTATCAACGAGAGAAATCATGTGAGGACCAAATCCCATGGTGGATATTAGTTGTTGCAAAAAAGACCAGCTAACATGATCAAATGCCTTTTCAAGATCAAGTTGAAGCATAACAACTTGCTGGCATGAAGCTTTGGCATAATCAATCCCTAGTTGAGCATTCAAAATGTTATGCATTATATTCTGACCCTAAATGAAACCACATTGACGTGGATGAACCAAGTGCGGAAACACTTTCTGCAATCTGTTGGCAATGATTTTAGAGAAGATTTTATATAAAGAACCCATAACAAAAATGGATCTCCATTGTTTCAAAGAGGTCACAGAGGGAACCTTAGGTAATAATCGAATGACAACAATCTTTTAGTCTAAAGGCATCATACCAGAATTCCACACTTGCTGACACATGTAAGTTAATGGGTCCTTAAGCTGCTTAATATGGGCTGAAAACAACTCATTAGGAAGCCCATCCTGACCAAGGTTTTTCCTTCGAGGCAAATGGGACAGCACATCTTCCACTTCATCCTCTGAAATATCAGCCTCCATCAAATCAACTCATTTTGGCTTAACTTGGTTACTAACCAAATCACAAATGTATTGGTAAGCAGAGTGGACAGCACATCTTCCACTTCATCTTCTAAAATATCAGCCTCCATCAAATTAACTCATTTTGGCTTAACCTAATTACTAACCGAATCGCAAATGTATCGGCAAGCAAAGTGGATAGCATTAGAAAGAATCTCTTGTTGGCCCAACAAAGATTTGTAAAATTCAATGCACATTTGAATGATGGAAGCAGGATCAGTCACCATAACACCCCTTGCTCATCCATTAAACACAAAATATTTTCCCTAGCGTATTTCTAGCGTAAACAAGCAAAGATCTAATGAGATTGACAGTTATAATCATGTAAAGCTTCCGTTTTGGCCAGTAATTTGTATTCCTTGACTGATAAAGAGACAACGAGTGGGCCAACAAAGATTGAACTCTACATTTCAACCATTCAATGCATGTGAGCAAGTTATCAGTGGTATCTCCTGACTGATACATAGACAACGAGTGGGCCATCAAAGATTGTGCATGTTGTAATTCAGCTCGCAGAGAGGAATCATGTTGAATAACATATTGTTGAGACAACGCTCGTGCATTATCCCTAAAAACAACACATGCTTCCATCCCTCCAGATAGGACCCTCGAGCTAAAAGAACCAATCAATTGCTGAATACATTCCAAAATTGACTTTGCAACAAAAAGGATTGGTTGAAACGAGGAGGCAAACGAGCAAGGAGAGCCTTAAAGGCATGAATAGGCCTGTGAGTCAATTCCAAAACCCAAGGATAGTGGTTTGACAAAACATGTTGTCGCTCCACCCACATATCAATGATTGCAAGAAGAAAAGAATCACTCTAACAAATATAGATTCTATCAAGTCTGGCCCAGGTGTTTGGATGTTGAAGAGTGTGAGGAGAGGATCGAAGCTCAGCTTAGAGTGTAGTAGATAGTGTGAAGAGTGAAGCACGACACCCAATGCAATAGACTGAAAGAGTGTAATCTGAAAGTACATAGTACAATCCTTAAACCTTAGGGTTGTAGGGAGTGTTCACACCTGAACATGATAAATGCCCGTAATTGTGTGACACAAGCACACACGAAAAAAGACAATAAGTTTGGGGGAAAAACCCTCTCATACTGAGAGTAAAAAGTGCTCCAGAGTCCTACTGATCACTGACACTCCTTTGTGAGCGTAGGTGTGAGTGAAAACCCAACAAACCCCCCTGGAGTGCAGAGTGATCAAAAGTACAAGGATCATCCGCCACCAAAGGAAATCAAATTTAAAGCATTGTGAAATGCTTCAAATTTGTCACGAGGAAGAGCTTTGGTGAAGATGTTTGCCACATTACTCGTGGTAGGACAATAGACAAGGCTGATATCACCTGCATGTAGCCTCTCTTTGACAAAGTGATAATGTATCTCAATGTGTTTTGTGCGTGCATGAAACACTGGATTTTGTGCCACTACAATGGCATTCTGATTGTCAATAAACAAAGGAATAGGCTCTGTAACAAATACATCTAGATCAGCCTAGCAAGCGTCTAATCCATACGCATACAACTATAGTAGTGAAAGTTGCCTTGTATTCAGCTTCACATGACGATGTGGCAATAGTGGATTGTTTCTTGCTAGGCCAAGATATGCAAGATGACCCAAGAAAGGAGTGATGTGAATCATAATCACCACCCCAATCAGAATCACTATAAGCATAGCAATCCAAGAGATCTAGTCTCCTGCAAGTAACGAAAGACATACTTAATAGCTTGCCAATGTGACATACGTGGCTGATGTATATATTTGCTCAGGGTTGAAACTGCAAGCTATATGTCCAGCCTAGTGTTGCGTACGTAAGACATCTAACGACTGGAGCATATGTGTGTATATCAAACAGATCACTGTCATCATGTAATGACAGCTTTAGTCCAGGTTCCATTGGTGTACATACTGACTTGCAATTCTGTAAGTCAAACTTCTCAAGAAGCTTACCAATGTATCTTGATTGTGATAAACCAATACCTCTAGCATCATGTATGAACTGAATGCCCAAGTAATAATGCAAAGACCCCGAGTTGGACATGTCAAAAGTTTGCTGCAAATTTTGTTTGAATGCTGCAATTTGATCAGCATGTGTCCCTGTAAGCAAGAGATCATCAACATATAGACAAATGATCAAATGGATCCCTCTTCTTTACATATGTAAAGAGTAGACTCATATAAACTATTTATGAACCCTTGGCCAAGCAAAAAAGCATCCGTCTTTGCATACCAAGCTCTACGAGCTTGTTTCAAACCATATAAAGCCTTTTTCAGCTTGCAAACCAAGTGTTCGGATTCTTCAACTACAAAACCAATGGGTTGCGTACATATACTTCATCATGAAGTTCCCCATGTAAAAATGCAGTTTTAATATCCAACTGATTCATAGTTCATCCATAATGGGCAGCCAAAACAACCATAGACCTGATGGTTGTCGTTCAGGAAGTAGGAGTAAATGTCTCCTCATAGTCAATGCCTTTCTTTTGTGCATAGCCTTTAGGTACAAGCCTTGCCTTATATTTGTCAATAGATCCATCTGCATTCCGTTTCAGCTTGTAGACCCATTTTGTTCCAATGGCTTTCTTCCCAAAGGGCAAAGACACTAAATCCCATGTTTGATTCTTAGTGATAGAATCCAATTCAGCTTGCATTGTTGCCATCCAATGCATACTTTGTTGTGCATCCTTAAAACATTCAGGCTCCTCATCAAGTGTGCTTGCTGCCATAACAAACTCCATGGTATGTGCAGTATCATGGATACGAGCTTGCCTTCTAGTACGACCAGCTGTGGATGCATCCAAATGACTATCTTTCATAGTTTGTAAATATCATCTAGGCATTTGTCTTGCCTCCTAACTGTGCATAAGCTCTTGCTGAATTTCAGTTTCAACACTTTGCTGAATATTCAAATCAGCCAATGGCTGATTTTCTGTATTTTCCAATGGAGCAACTGGTTGAACATTGAGTTCACTTGCTAAAACTCTAGTTGAATCACCAAATGTAATGGGTAGCAGCCCTTCAAACATCAAGGGACAATTCTGATTTTTCATCAAATATGACATCCCTACTAACAAATACCTTTTTAGAGACAGGATCATAGAGTCTGTAGCCTTTGCTCTCACTACTATATCCACAAAAATGCATTTGACAGCCTTGTTATCAAACTTTTTCCTGAGTACCTGGGGAATGTATGCTAATGCAACACCCAAAGGTACGAAAGTGTCCAAGAGAAGGTTTCCAGTTGTTCCAAGCCTCAAAAGGTGTAATTTTCTTTAATGCCTTGGTGGGGCATCTGTTCAAAACATGGCAAGCAAAAATGGCAACTTCCATCCAAAAACTGTGGCAAACTCTTTGCTTTCAACATACATCTGGCCATCTCCATGAGTGACCGATTCTTCCTCTTTGCAACCCCATTGTGCCGTGGAGTATAAGCAGTAGTGAACTGATGAACAATGCCCTTTGCTTTAAAAAAGATTTCAGCATAGAGGACATATATTTCCCCCCTCAGTCAGAACAGAGAGTCTTTGTTTTACAGCCAGATTGGTTTTCAATAAGTGCAACAAAAGCCAAGAATGCATCATATACTTCTGACTTTTTACCAAAGAATAGACCCAACAGAATTGAGTAAAGTCATCAATAAAAGTCACAAAATAGTAACATTCTCCCAATGACTTTGTCTGAATAGACCCACATGTAACAAAACATGGATCTTGGACATGGTTGTAGCTATGGATATTGGAATGTAGTAACTAGAACCATGACAATATAGGCAAATGACACTAATTGTTACTTGGTTGAATTAGGTTCCAAGATAGAATGCTTGGACTCATAAACACAATCCCAAGTAGGACATGACAGGGACTCACAGTGAAGTACAAAGTACAATAGCATTGCATTGAAAGATGAACCAAGTACATGCTTTTATAGCTTTTCAGCTTCTCCACTCTCCTCACTGTGCTTATGGGATATAAGTCTCCTCATCATGCAGCATACATCATTTGACATATTTTCCAACATCCCCCCTCAAATGATGAATTCCTACACTTGCTCGCTTTTGCCCTCCCTTGCATAATAACATGGCCCGGAAGACTAGCTCATGGGTAGCCTAGTTAAGTCAAGCGTGAAATTGTACATTTTTGGCAAGGTTTTTTTCAATACAAATCCACTAAGGGAAAGAAGACATCCACTATGGGAAAAACATGATCCACTATGGAAAAGATACAATGAAATTTTCTTTAGAATAATTTGTTAGAGTTTTTGATGGTAGCGGAAGCATCTTCTTCTTCTTCTCCTTCATTTATAAACTGACCTTGATGGTGATCATCTTGCACATGTTGTGCTCTCTTCTTGTGGAAACGTTCACTGGCTACATGGCCAGTCTTGCCACAGTAATGACAAATAATTCAGTCCTTGTTGTTGTTGGTGGTGAATCCTTGACCACGTCCTTTTGTTGAATAAGTATCCTTGGTGTATAAAAGGTTATCCCTTGAGTTGGTTTCTTTTACATCCTTGCTTTTAAATTTGCCTCCTCCATCAAGCAGTGAGTGCTCAATGTCTTTGAGTGAGAGACTGGAAACATTACTTAGTGTTGACACAAGATTCTCATATAGTTTATGATTAACATTGGCACGTAGCACTGCTATTGCCTCATCCTCATCAATGTTCTTTTTAAGAGTAGCTAGCTGAGTTTTAAGACTCTTGAACTTATTAATGTGTATAGTCATAGATGAACTGTCTTTTACATCCAACTTATAAAATTGCATGAGTAATTTTACCTTTGAGTTCTTTGCTTGCGTACCAAAGATCTTGTCAAGTTCTTCTCATGCCTTCTTTGCATCCCTGATGCCAGAGATGTGGTGTAATATATCATCTGATAGATCCCAGGCAATAATACCTAGAGCTTTGTTGTCCATCTTCTTCCATGCCTTTGTTTTAGGCTGGTCTTTTGCAGCATCTTCCTCTTTAGCATCTTCTTTCTTGTCATTTGCATCATCTTCCTCAAAGAGATCCCAAAGGTCTTTCCTCATGAGATGATATATGGTTTTCTCCTTCCAGGTGTGAAAGCCTTCACCATTAAACTTTGCTATCTGCTCCAATTCAATCATCTTAGAAGGAGGTCTTACCACGAGAACACTCGGGCAGTGTCTATCCTTTTACAAAGAAATTGAGACTTACAAATGGATTTGATCAATAGGGCTTTAAATCATTACAAGTGCTGAGAATGAGCTTTTGAGCAGCTGAGGTAAAATCAGTGAATAGCTTGTTCATGAGTGAGCTAAATACACAAGTGCCAAGAGACACTAATTGAGTATCAAGAGATACTATTGATGTTGAATCTCCTTATTGAGCTAGATGTTGCTCAATGATCTCCTTCTCTTACTGATTTGGAGTGCTGTGGACTGAGCTTGAACTCAGATCAGAGTGGCAGAAGTGAGGAACTGAAGTGCAAAGTAAGCTTGAACCACAAAAGCTATGGCTGCCCTATATTAGGGTTTTTGTAGCCGACTGTCTTTCTGTCTGCTGCAGCATGTACACGCAACTATTTCACGAAAGATTTGATATAGAGAAGGCTCATATACCAGACTTAAAAAGCCCTAAAGTTCTGAGTCGGATTGCAGCGTGTGCAGGTTGCCCAGCTGTACAACAGCCTGTCAGGCGCAGTCCGGACAGATTCGATGAATTTCCATAATGCTGGAGATATAGCACACCAATGTCAGCAATTGAGGTGCCAGAGAGAAGCTCCAGAAGAGGGGAAGAAGTTTGCAAAAGTGATCTCAATGAGATGTTGCCTGTACTGAGAGATCCAGGGGCTCCAAGGTTAGTGGGTGTAGGTTGGCTATGGTGGCCAACAAGAGATGTGTGAGAATGAAGTAGGAGATGAACTCATATGCGTGCATTAAGTTGACCAAAGATTGTGGGGACTTAGGGAGTAGTGAGGAAAGCTAGACCAAGCCCACCATGGCTCTAATACCATGTAACAAAACATGGATCTTGGACATGGCTGTAGCTATGGAGGTTGGAATGTAGTAACTAGAACCATGACAACATAGTCAAATGACACTAACTGTTACTCAGTTGAATTAGGTTCTAAGATAGAATGCTTGGACTCAGAAACACAATCCCGAGTAGGACATGACAGGGACTCATAGTGAAGTACAAAGTACAATAGCCTTGCATTGAAAGATGAACCAAGTACATGCTTTTATAGCTTTTTAGCTTCTCCACTCTCCTCACTGTGCTTATGGGATACAAGTCTCCTCATCATGCAACATACATCATTTGACCTATTTTCCAACACCACATATATCTGAATGCACTAACTGTAACTTGGCTGTGGCTCTAAAAGTAACATCACGGGCCAACTTCTTCTCCACTGACATAATCCCAAAGATTTTTCGCAACAAGCACATTCTTCATCATGGACCAAAGTGAGTAATTGTTACCATCCAATATGTCCTTCTTGGATGCATAGGTAAAGACATCTCCTCCCTGATTTGCCATGATAATCAATACCAAAAGAAGGCAAAAGAGAAAATGGCCAAGCTGGAATAACCTGGAAATCTCCAAAATTTCAAGAAGTTACAGCAAGTAGCTTGCTGCAATTAGTACACTGAGGTATACTATGTCAAAACTGTCTGTAATGCATGCAATCCAAGGTGCATTCAATGTTCAGCAACACTGTATGAGTAAAAACCCCAAAATTTCTTGCCCCAAAATTGTCCAAAATAGTCTATCTCTGACTGAGGATGTAGTATATGTGCCAATGTCTTCAAAAAACTGAAAAGACCCAAAATTTTTGATAAATTTTCCTAGAAATTTGCATCCACCGTGTCCCAAATATGTATCTAGACTGCTGTACCTGTTGGGCAAAAGTCCCTTTTCCAGAGATGAATTAGGAGTAAAAAGGTTAAAAAAAAAACCTCTGAAATCAGTTGACTAGTCAAGCTGGTGGCCATAGGCATAGGTACAGGTGCAGGCGGCCGCTTCCAGGCGAGCTGGCGGGTAGCTGAGTACAGGTGGGCACAGGTACAAGCACAGGCGTAGGTAGAGGCGCAGGTGGGGAAAGGTACAGGCGGCATTGCAAATGGACGTGGCACAGGGTGTGGTCGGCGCAATTGGAAGAGGCACAGGCAAAGCTAGAGGAGCTGAAGGTGGCATATCTAGGAGTAGGGCCAGGCACAGGTGGCATAGGGGAGTAACAGCTAGGCTGGGCATTGGTCAACAAGAGCATGTGTGACTAGAGGTGGCGTGGCCCAGGTCGTTGGTCAGGGGTGGAGCAGCTAGAAGAGACATAGGCGGCACAGGGGCGGAAGCTTGGCATTGGTGGTGGAGGACGACCTTCTGCTGGGCGGTGGCGGCTGCTGCAGGAAGTGGGCAGGACTGACGTTCTTCCACCAAATAGAGCTGGACTGAGTGGGAACTCCTGGATGCTGAGCATAGCTGAACTGAGTAGATCCTCAGCTTTGATACCAAATGTGAGAAGGAGAGAGGATCGAAGCTCAGCTCAGAGTGCAGTTAGACAGTGTGGAGAGTGAAGCATGACACCCAATGCAATAGATTGAAAGAGTGTAATCTGAAAGTACAAAGTACAACCCTTAAACCTTAGGGTTGTAGGGGGTGTTCACACCCGCACACGATAAGTGCCCGTAATTGTATGACATAAGCACATACGAAAGAAGACAATAAGTTTGGGGGAAAAGACCTCTCGTACCGAGTATAAAAAGTGCCCCAATGTCCTACTTATTACCGACACTCCTTTGTGAGTGTAGGCGTGAGTGAAAACCCAACAAAGAGAACGATAAGTATATCCAGACTGTGAAGGATGCATCCAAGACCACACGTCTTGTTTCAAAGACATAGCATCCATGATCAAGTGTGGTGAAGTCGCTTGATCCACAAATACACATGCATTAAAATCACCCATAACAAAGCCTTGACAAGCAATGGCAAGGCAGTGCAAGTCATCCCAAAGCTAACGACGTTCCCGAGCAGTAGGAGTATACACGCCAACCAGCCACAAAACCTCTCCCTCATATAGGATTTCTATTGGGTTTCACTCATGCCAATGCTCACAGAGGAGTGTTGGTAATCAGTAGGACACTGGGGCACTTTTTACTCGCTGTACGAGAGGTTTTTTTCCCAAGACTTATTCTCCTTTTTTTGTATGTGCCTATGTTACACATTTATGGGCACTTATCATGTTGCACACACTTTCGGGTGTGAACACCTCTTACAACCCTAAGGTTTAAGGGTTGTACTTTGTGCTTTCATTCCACACTCTTTCAGTCTATTGCATTGGGTGTTGTGCTTCACTCTCCACACTGTCTACTACACTCTCAGCTGAGCTTCGATCCTCTCAACCTCTCACATTTGGTATCAGAGTTGAGTTTAGCTCTCCTACAGGGGCTCTTGCGCCAGGGCTATAACTCCTGCTCAGCATCTACAATAGGTACAAGGGAGCCTGTGCCAGGCAGCCCACCTCTAGGTCGTGTGCTGTCAACCCCTGGCGAGCACCTTTCTACTCTGCCCCCAACACCTGTAGAGCGCCGCCCTGTGGTGCTCCTCTTGGTGCCTGCTCCCTAGCGCCTACAACGCTGCCTCTTGCGGCCGCTTGGACTCTTGCCCACTTGACGCTTGCCTGCTTGACGCCTGCTGTGGCCGCTTGCCACTTGTCGCCTCCTGGACCGTGCCGCTGCTTGGACCTTGCCGCCTTCAACCCCTCCTGCGCCAACCTGAAACCTCCTGTCCTATTGCCGATTGGATTGTACTGGCTGACGCTCCTTGCCCTACAATCCCCGCCCTGTGGCGCTCTTGCTGATAGTGCCACTAGTACCATATGACTGCAGCCTCGTCAGCACCACTGGCCCAACCGTCACGCCTCAGCAGCACGTGGTTTTTATAGTGCACCTCTAGCACGAGCCAATACGACAGTCAAATTTAGGGTAAAAGGACTTTTTTTTTTCAAATTTCATTTCAAATCTTACTCACAGGAAAAGGATTGTGCTTGGGCAACATATCTCTGTATTTACAAGGGTCTGAGACACATTTGATGTAGAGATTTTGTGAAAATTTGGGGATTTTTTTGTCACTTCAGAGATTGGCAAATGTACTACAATCTCAATCTGAAATAGACTGTTTTTGACCATTTTGGGGCAATAAATTTTGGGGCTTTTGCTTCTACAGAGTTGTTGAGCATTAAATGCACCTTGGACTGCGTGCATTATAGATAGTTTTGACAGAGTGAAATTCAGTTTGTGAATTGCAGCAACCTATTTGCTGTAATTTCTTGAAATTCTGAGATTCCTAGGTTAGTCCAGCTTGGACATTGCTCCTTTCTTGTTTTTTTTTGGGCATTGATTATGATGCATTTACCTATGTATCTAAAGAGGACAGATTGGATGGTAACAACTATTCACTTTGGTCCTTCATGATGAAGAATGTGCTGATTGTGAAGAATCTTTGGGACTATGTAAGCGGAGAAAAAGTGAGGCCCGGAGTTGTGGCTCCTGCTACTCCTCCAAGAGGACGTGGACAACCGGCACCTTAGCCTATTCAGCCTGCTCCACTTCAGGCACTTTCCCAAAGATCAACAGCTCAAAAGGCATGGGACACACGGGATGCACAGGCTTTGTCGTTGATTACATTGGCAGTTCAATGGTCTATTATCCCTCACATTCGGTCTACTGTTTCTTCATGAGGAGCGTGGCTAACTTTGGAGCAGATGTTTGCTGGTAAGAATGAGACCCTTATCTCTTTCTTAAAGAAAGAGCTCGAGACACTGAAGATGGATGAGGGTGATTCTATGCATGATCACTTGAACAAAATTCAAGACTTGTGTGAGTAGCTTATGAATGTCGATGAGTATTACTCAGATGCATAGCTGATATCTACTACATTGAACTCATTGTGGCCAATCCTTGTGGGCAATATATGTGACAAGTAATCGGCTATGAGGCTAAAGAAAAGTAATCGGCTATGAGGCAATATATGTGACAAGTAAAGACTCTTTGTTTGGACCGAGGTGGGGAATATATGTCCTCTATGCTGAATTATTTTTTGAAGCAGAAGGGCATTTGTTCTCAGTTCGATACTGCTTATACTCCACAGCAGAATAGAGTTGCAGAGAGGAAGAATCGGTCACTCATGGAGATGGCAATATGTATGCTGAAAGTAAAGAGCTTGCCACATAGTTTTTGGATGGAAGCTGTTATGTGTGCTTGCCATGTTTTGAACATATGCCCCACCAAAGCATTACAGAATGTCATGCCTTTTGAGGCTTGGAACAGCTAGAAACCTTCTGTTGGGCACTTTTGTATCTTTGGGTGTCTTGCATATGCACACATTCCCCACGTACTTAGAAAAAAGTTGGATAAGAAATCTATCAAATGTATTTTTGTGGGATATAGCAGTGAGAGCAGAGGCTATAGACTATATGATCCTGTCTCTAATAAGGTATTAGTCCAGTAGGGATGTACTCTTTGATGAAAAATCAGAATTATCCCTTGCTGCTTTTGACACATATCAGGCTGCCCATGATATATTTGAAAGGCTACTGCCCATTTGATTTGGTGATTCAGCTGGAGTTTCAGCAATTGAACTTGACATTCAGCCAGCTGCTCCATTGGAAAATGCAGAATATCAGCCATTGGCTGATCTGAATATTAAGCAAAGTACTGAATCTAAAATTCAGTGAGAGCTTGTGCACACTTAGGAGGCAAGAAAAATGCCTAGATGGTATTTACAGAGTATGAAAGATAGTCATTTGGATGCTCCCGTGGCTGGTTGTACTAGAAGGCAAGTTCATATGCATGATATTGCACATACCATGAAGTTCGCTATGACAACAAGTACAGGTGATGATGAGGAGCCTGAATGTTTTGAGAATGCACAACATAGTGTCCATCGGATGGCAGCAATGCAAGCTATGTTTGATTCTATAATTAAGAATCGAACATGGGATTTAGTGTATTTTCCCATTGGGAAAAAAGCCATTGGAACAAAATGGGTCTACAAGCTGAAAAGGAATGCAGATGGAACCATTGACAAATATAAGGCAAGGCTTGTAGCTAAGTGCTATGCACAGAAGAAAGGCATTGACTATGAGGAGACATTTGCTCCTACCTCCCACATGACTACTATCAGATCTATGGTTGCTTTGGGTGCCCACTTTGGATGGACTGAGATATTGGTTTATCACAGTCAAGATACATTGGTAAACTCCTTGAGAGGTTTGGCTTACAGGATTGCAAGCCAGTTTGTACACCAATGGAACCTAGACTAAAGCTGTCATTGCACAATGATAGTGATTTGTTTGATATACATACATATGCTCCAGCAGTTGAATGCCTTATCTACCTATGCAACACTAGGCCGGACATATAGTTTGCAGTTTTAGCCCTAAGCTTGTTCTTGGCTCATCTTGCATATCTTGGCTTAGCAAGAAACAATCCACTGTTGCCACATCCTCATGTGAAGCTGAATACAAGACAACTTTCACTACCATAGTTGAATGTGTATGGATTAGATGCTTGCTAGCTGATCTCGAAGTATCTGCCATGGAGCCTACTTCTTTGTTCACCGACAGTCAGAGTGCCATTGCAGTGGTACGGAACCTAGTGTTTCATGCACACACGAAACACATTGAGATACATTATCACTTTGTTAGAGAGAGGCTACATACAGGAGATATTAGCCTTGTCTATTGTCCTACCACTAGTAATGTGGCAGACATCTTCACCAAAGCTCTTCCTTGTGAAAAATTTGAAGCATTTCGCAATGCTTTAAATTTGATCTCCTTTGGTGGTGGATGATCCTTATATTTTGATCACTCTTCACCCTAGGCAGGTTTGTTGGGTTTCACTCACGCCTACGCTCACAGAGGAGTGTCGATGATCAGTAGGACATTGGGGTACTTTTTACTCTCCGTACGAGAGGTTTTTCCCCTTAGACTTATTCTCCTTTTTTTGCATGTACCTATGTTACATATTTACGGGCACTTATCATGTTGCACACACTTTCAGGTGTGAACACCCCTTACAACCCTAAGGTTTAAGGGTTATACTTTGTACTTTCATTCCACTCTTTCACTCTATTGCATTGGGTGCCGTGCTTCACTCTCCACATTGTCTACTGCACTCTCAGCTAAGCTTCGATCCTCTCAACCACTCAGAATTTCCGATACTAGAAATTTGCCGCAAGGGTCTTGAGAAACTAAGGATGGTTGCAAGGAAGATCTAATAGCCACCATAACTCCATATTTATGTGGAACCCGACTACTAAAAAAACTGTATAATCCTTATATACATAAGATCATACCAAAGCATGTTGTTTTTGCTCCACAACACAAAAAACATCCTAATTTCCAACTAACAACTTTCCACAACCGATACTGCTTATTGCCCAAAGAAATGCCTTTAACATTCCATAAAGCAAGTCTCATGATAAATCACAGAAAAGAAAACTATTGAATCACCACTTTCCCTTTCCCTTTAACATCAATAGCTTTAGCTACTTGAAATCTCCCCATCTCACTTCGGATCACATCTACAAAATTTGCCCTTTGCAAACTAGCAATTGAAGCACGAGAAGGAAACTGCTGTTACTGAGAATGGAAAACATCCCGAGGAGGCACAAGCCTCCCACACACGTCAAAGTGCAAAGCAGAATCAGAAACCCTTTTATCATCTACACCAACTACAAGAACACATGAAGATTGAGGTTTCATATAAAACCCCTTACCTCTACGTTGAAAAGTCCAAGTGATAGGGTATGGAGGTGGGTGGGCAAGAGTCGAACGAGAATCCTGCCTAGCATTAAGTCTAGCCATAGGGACCCAAGAATCATCCTGAGGAGGTGAATTCCGACTGACTGAAAGCGATGCACGCTCAATATCAGCTTGGGAAGTGTCCTTTCCATCATCATGTCCATGCTGGACAAGAGGCACAGGATCAGCTTCTGGCTGCTGAACCATTTGTTGGGGATGATGCTCTTGTATATCCACGTTAGGATCCAGAGAATGCTGCAATACCTCAGGGCTTCTATCACATTTTGAAATAAAATGGCCCAATTGGCCACATCCTTAGGAGATTGCAAGAAGCTAAGTCCAAGGTATTGTGGACCATACAAGATCCTCAAGTGCCTAGGATCCAATGCTTATAAACTGCAACTCCCTGAGAACCTAAAGGTTCATAATGTATTCCACATCAGCCTACTGAAGAAGTATGTACCTAATCCCACCCATGTACTTGATGACCAAAAAGTTGTTATGCCTAGCCAAGGAGTCCTTGAGCTACGGCCTGACAGGATCTTAGATGTTAGGGAGAGACAACTGAGATCCAGAACCTTGAGAGAATGCCTCGTCCACTGGGAAGATTATCCCGAGGAGGATGCCACTTGGATGGAAGAAAGCACTCTCATCCGACAATACCCCCAGTTCTTCTCAAGATGAGGACATCTCAATTTCTCAAAGGCGGAGATAATGTAATATTCCAGCAAATGTGCCCCATTTAAGCTCATAAACCAACGTTTGCAACTCAGGAACCTCAAAACGAATTTTGGTTGGGCGAGGTTTCCCTATATCCCAAAGCATACAAGCCCTGTTCCTATTGCAGGAGGCCAACCAAGGCTCCACCAACACCTCACTAAGGGTTCTCAAAACCAAAGAAGAAGTCGCCAAAGATGTGCATGAAAATCAACCACCTCCACTCAAATTGGGCATGCTTGCCTAGATACCTCTTGAAACTCAGGCATAGGTCTCCATGGGACCATATGTACTAGCTGACCATCCATGAACAAGGGAATACGTTGCATAATGTGAGCACACACTTCCAGAGAATGAAAAATGACCTAAAAAAACCCCCTTGGTCCATCATAGATCTCTTCACAATGAGAGGGGCCTCCACTTGCCCTGAAGCATCATCTTGACACACCTCAACACTGACAAGTATGGACTGCAGCCAACAGGCAAGCACGAATCCCAGTAATCAAAGGAGTAATCCCGCAAAGTAAGAGATGGCTGTCCTCTCACGGAAAGCAATAATCTGTTGTAAGACTAGGTGAGTTCCCATGACAACAACTGCATGATCCCCTTCTGGTAAAGGCTCACTTTACCCTCATTGGCATGAACATAATCTGACATAAGATTGTTGGCAGTGGCAAGCATAAATTGAAGAGATCCATCAGAGGCCCATCAGCCTGTGAGCATGAAGCATGAACATCTTGCTAAGGCAAATTTGGGGCACATAAAACCAGTTCATCAACCGACATCTTACGATGTTTACCCATCTCATCCCCATCCATCGATTTCCTAGAATCTTGAGCCAATGAGTCACCATCCGATTTTGCCAAATCTTTATCATCCCCATGTCCTATATGTTGGTTGAGAAAGGTCATATCAATACCATTTGACGCTTGTAGATTCGCCATAACAAAAATCTCTCTGTCTCTTTCTTTCTCTCTCTCTCTCTCTCTCTCTCTCTTATGATTGGCCATATGCTAGCAAAGATATATGCCTCTATTGTGGAGAATGGGTTGAGTTGGTGGGGCTAAAACAAAGAAAATACGGCCTACAAGACAAGCTGGTTTCCGCCATGGATACAATACGCTAGACCATATATTCATGCTAAGGGCCTTGATTGAGAAGGGACGATCACAGAGGCAAAAAATCTATTGTTGTTTTGTGGACCTCCGCAAAGCCTTTGATACTATGCCATGTGCAAGACTCATGCAAAGGTTGCAAGCCATTGGGGTCCCAGAGGATATGCAGTGGTGTATTTATGCATTGTATGAAACTGTGACAGGGAGAGTACGAGTGCCTGGAGGCACAACAAATAGTCTCTAGCACGTTGGGCGTAAAGCAAGGCTGTCCCCTCTCTCCTTTGTTGTTTGGATTGTACATTGACGAGATTTCTGATTCCATGCAGAGATGGGGTCGTATGGGAGCCAGCTTGGCTAGGGTATTGATACCAATTTTGCTATATGCTAATGATACGGTGCTTATATCAAATTTACTAGAGGGACTACAATGGCATCTGGATGCATTGCATGTGTTCTGTGAAGATAAACGTCTCAATGTTAATTTTGGAAAGACTAAAATTATGGTCTTTAACACCTCAATAGCTTGGGTGACATGCTCAGAGCACCACTTTATGTATGACGGTCAGCCTGTGGAAATGCTTAGACAATATGTACACCTTGGGGTCACTTTAAAGGGCCATAGTTTTCAAGGAAGGAGACTTCAGAGGCTAGGCTTGCACGGGCATATGCAGCTTTGGGTACTCTAGAGCGGCAATGTGCACACACACAGTTTCAAGAGCCTCGTACCAAATTGTGGCTTTTTGACACTTCAGTTATGCCCACACTACTCTATGAGGCAGCCATTTGGGGCCCAAGCCTTTATCATACTAGAGGGATACCAGTTATGGACTTTGATGGACCCGAAGCACAACATTATTATGGCTGGGAACACATGGAAAGACCGCTGGTCATGATGATAGCACGTAGGATAAGGGCAAAAGTCTCACTACCACAAGAGATCATCCGGGTAGAATTGGGCGCTGCACTGTTGGTAGTTGAGGCATTATGCCAAGCAATTACTTTCCTCCAGAGGATATGGCAGCTCCCTAAAGATCAATATCCTAGACTAGCACTGGAGTCTTCAAGACAGCTTGTAGCAGAGGGAGATAGACAGTGTTAGTCACATTCACATCATGATTGCTCGTTACAGAGGCAGATTGGCACAATGACTCAGTCGGTGGTAGTTTTTGCAGACTTGGTGGATTCCATAGATTGAGGGGGAGATACTCTACACTCTTTTTGATATTTTTAAACTTAATTTTTTCTAACTTTTTCACTTCCTATACTTCTCATTCCAATCTACTATGTAGACCTACACATAAATTTTATCTCTTCTTATCTCATGAGAGATGATGATACCAGTTGTATTGGTTATGGTCTCATAGGCCGCTTGGGCCTTTAGAGATGTTAATAGATACTTCTTTCTTTCTCTTCTCTCTTTTTTTTTTTTTTCGTAATCTTTCTCTTCTCTCTCTCTCTCTCTCTCTCTCTCTCTCTCTCTCGCAAAACAGTTGCCTTGCCATACCATATGTTGAAGATCCCCCATTTCTCTCTGTTCGCTTTTGAGAGTATGCGCATCACACCCTACATAAGCATGGACATGTACCTTTACTTTTTATTTTATTTTTAAAGAAAGAGAAAATTGGAAAAAGAGAGAAAAAGGGGAAAAAAGGAAAGAAAAACCAAGGGCAAGGGGGAAAAAAAGACATACCCAACAAACCGCCCAGCCCTCCCTACCCTGACCTGCCCCTACCCAGTAACACCACCCCACCTGGACCTGACCTACCGCCTGCCCGGACCATCACCCCTGCCCTGCCCTTTCCCACTGACCTGTCCTGCCCTTTCCCCTGACCTGCCCTTCCACCAGCAGCAGCACCAGCAGCAGCAGCAGCAGAAGAAGAAGAAGAAGAAGAAGAAGAAGAAGAAGAACAAGAGAGAAGAAGAAAGAGAGAGAACAAAAAAAAGGGGCAGTAGCAAGTACTGCGTGCATGGTGTAGGTATGGTGCAGCTTGCACCATGGAAAGGTATTGCTTGACACGATCTAAGCAAACTGGCTCATTAGAAGAACATGCAAACAGGAGTTAGCACTTGTAATATTCTTCTGATCTATAAGTCTTAAAACCTGAAGTGAAGATAAATATTTTGTACGATAGTGGCCCATCTCCAGTTCTGCATCGATATTCAGCATGTACATAAGGGTAATATACATTAACGGCACACAGCCTTGGGATATTAAAGATAGCCTGATAGTACTGCAAACACAGCGATGAGTTGCTATACAGGTTGCACCAAAATCTCACTGAGGCACCATCAAATATAATATTTTATTCTTGGAAAAAAAGACGCTCAATGAAAGAGCTGATTGGACTTTGTAAGTCCTAACACTTTATCAACAGTAGCCCAATGTTTCTTAAATCAGAATTGTGGCAATGCAATGTCATTGGACTATCCAAGCATCGATTAGGTTAGGTAGAATGTCTATTTAACAAGTTTAATGCATTGCAATTTCCAGATAAAATCACAGAAAAAGAAGAGAGAGGAAAGAAAGAAATTAAGTCCTCACTTGAAAATATACTCCTCCACAGTACTCTTCTAATGGAGCCATTAATGCATCAACATGAACGTGTCTCCCCATGTTCCAAACTCTTAAATAGCTCTGAAGAGTAGATAGTTCATCAATGGCAGACGAAACCAAAGAACCTACAAATACCCCACAGTAAACAGTAATTGATTAAACATCATTCACAAAGGCAAACACACAACAAGAATCAAACTCATGCAACTTAGGTATACGCATGTTTAAGTATGGTAATGCTTACTGTCAGCTAGTCCTCCTCGAAGCCGGGGCAAAGCCTCATCAGCAGGGCCATTCCACCTACGCTCTACTGTTTGCAACCGATCCACAATCACCTCTGGTAGTTCGAGACCCTACAACACAGAAATATAAGTAGGAATGTATAATACAATCTGTGCAAAGGAATTGCACCACTATAAAATGATCATCTGCCGGAAACAATAGGCTGTCAATGAACGAGTGTTCAGTAAATTCTCAAAAAGACAGGCATAGCTACATAGAAATGGAAACTCCCCTACAAGGGTAAATGGAAAAACACCAAAACAGGACCAATGAGCTGTTATATCACTACTGTTCCACACAGCATACATCCATACTTATTGCTTGCTTACAGGGGTGCAGTCATAGCCTTCATAATTTTTTTCCATACATCTCCATATGGCAAAAGTATGGAAGTATGATTGGAGTATGATTCAACCCTTAGGGCTGAATCATACACGACCCTAAGTTTATTTTTTATAAAAGCAAGGAAAAATACATTATCCAGAGAGTTGTGGAAGCTTGAACTTCAAATTTCAACTTGAATGGTTGGGTATGAAATATGAGAGCACATATTTTTAATGTTTGGAACCCTGTGTTTTAAAACCCTAAATGGTTGGGTATGTTTTCACTTTTCCATATGGGTATGAAATCAGCAATTTTCCACATCCTGTTCAATCAACCATATGCATGATTCCAACTACGATAGCCTTTACTTAAACCAGATTTCGAGAAATTCAGATCACATCTCATAAACCAAAAGCTTCAGCAGCAATACCTGCAGAAGTTGCTGCCGAATATAAACCCACCGTGACTTCCTATCAGATGACTGTGGCAAAGCACATCCTGCAGAGGACAAAAGCTGCCAAATCATGAATTAGTGAAGCTAGATCACTCACTTCAAGTATTTCCAGTAAAATCTGCTTCATAAAGAAAGCTTAAGAACCTTTGTGACATCTCTTCTTTCATGCTTCCTTACACCACTCCAAGTCCAAATAGCTTCCAGAATACTAGAATGATTAATGCGTATCTCATATGAATCACTGATAGCACATTTTTGAATGATGTCAACTACCACCTGCAGTTGAAAAACATTCCTTCTGTAATAGAAAGCTGGAAAAAGAAAGAAACATCTTCTTGTATTAAAATGTAAGTGATACCTTGATAGCTTCAGCTTCAGCCAAGCCATAAGTCTCTCCTACAATGTCAAAATCCCCCTGCTCCATTGGAAAGAGTACAGAAAAATTATGGAGTACCAAACTGTGGACAAATGTACATGCATATCTAGACACACATCTTTATGTAGCCAATTTCTGTATACCATTGCAGCTACTTCTCCTACATTTCAAGGAGGCTCTTGGTGTCAGCTCACATTTTATGATATTTTGTTTCACTATGTCCAAGGCATAAAGTAGTTTATTTCAGGAAAGTGTCAGTTTGTTTTCAGATGGTATGCTTTCCACATGGTTAACACTAGGAATAGTACTACATTGTTCCTAACTTTTGAGGAAGCCTATGACATGGCCAACTGGGCCTTTCTGAAGGGCACTATCAAAAGGATGGAACTTCATAACAATTGGACCAAGAAATGTGTGTGAAACAACATACAAGGCAATGTATGCAAAACAACTTACAAGGCCAAATTATGAGCCAAGAGAGATTTGAATGAGAGCCTCCAAAAGAATAGTTCCTTCTTTAGAGAGAAGACCATGAGGAGATAAGGCCTTTTGGAGAGGGAGAGGACTGCTATCTGCAAGAATGTCATTGGATGCAGTTCATAATGAGGAGAGACGTCCTAGACATAGATAGGTGGCTGAGAGGCTGCATGTACGAGCTTGCCCTTCTCATGTCTATAGTAGAGAAGTTGCTTGATTGGAGACAGATGTGACAAAGGCAGCTATATCACAATAAAAATTCCATTCAAGAGCTTCCTTCTGCACTTTGACTAGAGATGAACCAATGCGAACTGCATGCGGCACCATCGAACCCAAGAACTCTTGACAAGGAGTGCAGAAACTTAGGAAACCTCACAGATTCATAGCATAACCCACCCAAAAGGTTGGGAAAGTGGCTACAATGTACTACACAACCTTCTTTTGGATCCACGACCAAAACCCCTTCAGTCATGAGAGAGATAGTGAGATGGTTTGACAAAGTATCAGGAGGGCAAGCATTGATGGGATGAAGAAGCATTTGATGGCTCTTTGCACTAATTAGGAGCTTGCAAAGACATTTGTGGCCTTGCCCTCATGGAAGTGCCCAAGAGATGATGATTTGGACAATACTCTGTCTTGAGTAATTTTGATCTTATTAGCACAAGCCTCGTCACGACTTTTAACGATATCACAAAATCAAGAGACATGCAAGAGAGACTATCTGAAGAAGATACATCCCATTTCCAAGGGTAGCAAGGACACATTGGAGACCACACAATGGAGAGCAATAACTTTTCTTGAACTCTTTATACGATCCTTGCAACAGCAATCTGTCTTAGATTGGCCCCTTTGATACCAAACATTATCCAAGCCACTGAGACATGTTTTGTTTGCAAATGAAACGTCTTGGAGAATACCTTAACCTTCTAGGACTCCACCGCTGTTGCCCGTTCCAAGACCTAGGACCTCATTGTTCTTCTTCTCGATTTCAAGAAGTCAAACGACTGAACAAAATCACTTGGAAGCCCCCAAGAGAGATCCCCAAGGGATGGAATGGGCTGCTTCTTAACCACTTGAAATTTCGAGTCCGAGTAGCGCTTGTTGTCCTAGCACTGAATTGATTAGAAAGCAATTTGCTAAGAGTGGGATTCCAAGTAGAGGGTCAAAGGAGTTGCAACTCTCTATTCTTCTGCCCATATCTGATTTTGTGAGAGTGCACAATGGAAGAGAACCGAGCTGCAAACATTGGGGGGGGGGGGCAGGGGAGAGAGAGAGACCATTACAAAAAAACAAAACAAAGAGAGAGCAAGAGAAGAAAGAATGAAATCTGCACTAATTGAAAAGAATGTTAAATACAAAGGACTAGGCTGGTCAGTCCCTGCACGCAGCCCAAGGCGTCAATGAGGGCACCGAATCAGGCTGAAATGATGACAACAGCACTGATGGTGACGGTCACAAAGACAGAATATCTGGCCTGCTGTCCACATCGGAGTTGGAGGAGCAACCTGCAGAAGATGAGTGCCAAAGTGAGGAGTGATCAACTATAAATAGCTGAATGCCTCCAAATCTAGCGGACCTGCCAAAATGGCCTGTAAATCTGGCTGTCTTGCCTGAAAAATAACCTAGGACTGCGATAAATGCTGGTCGACTGCACAAAAAACCCGAGAAGAAGAAACGCATGTTCTAGAATGAGCTGCCTCCTCCATCAAAGCAAATGGCAAACATGTAAGAGCTCCTAATGTCCTCGGTTAACTCAGACTAAGGCTCACATATAGGGGATGACAATGCATGACAAACATGACTGGTAACACTCCCTCTCAAATCCTGGATGTGGTGGAAGGCCAAAGAAGATGCGGATCCGAGGGTGACAAGAAATGTGCCAATGTCGATGAAGTTTGTCGATGTAGACCGCTGGAAGAAGCTCCTCGTAATCCTATGCATCCCCCTCTAAGACACTAGAGTTGGGTTTGACTCACGCCTACGCTCACAAAGGAGTGTTGGTGATCCTTGGTAGGATACTAGGGCACTTTTTACTCTCCTTATAAGAGGTTTTTACCCCCAGCTTTATTCTCTTTTATTTTATGTGCCTATGTTCCACAGTTTGGGCACTTATCGTGTTTTACACCTTTCAGGTGTGAACCAACTTAAGCAACCCTAAGGTTTAAGGGTTGTACTTTGTACTTGCACATTACACTCTTCAGATTATTGCATTGGGAGTCATGTCTTCACTCTTACACACTCTCGTCACTGTCAAATGTACTCTCAACTGAGCTTCAATGTCAGTGCATCCTCTCATCTCTTACATTTGGTATCAAAGCTGACCCTCAGCTTAGTTGAGCTCATGGCCACCATGAGGTACACCACCACCCGCAATGTCAGCAACTCCATTGCCATCAGAGTTCTCAACTCTGTTAGAATTACCTCCAGCATCTGCAATAGGTCCGCCACCTGCATGGCCAAGTCTACCACCACAATGCCTAGTTGGCTAGCCTACATCCGCTAGCCTCCAATTCCGTGTGGCTGCTCCTGCTTGCACCGCGACCAGCAGTGCCCCGCTAGCCCTGCACCACCTGTTTGCTTCCAGTGCTAGTCTAACTACGCCTAGCTCCAGCTCATTGATCAACTCCCGCACTCACTCCCTTGTTTGCATAGCCACCGCCCTATGAGATTGAGAGAGGATAGAAGCTTAGCTCAGACTGTAGTAGACAAAGTGACTGTTCACACCCGAAAGTGTGTGACATAAGCACACACGAAATAAGATAGCTTTGGTGATGATGTCTGCCACATTACTGGTGGTAGGACAATAGACAAGGCTGATATCACCTGCATGTAGCCTCTCTCTGACAAAGTGATAATGTGTCTCAATGTGTTTCATGCGTGCATGAAACATTGGGTTCAATGCCACTCCAATGGCACTTTGATTGTCACTGAACAAAGGAGTAGGCTCTGTAACAGATATGTCCTCTCACGGAATCACCAAATGTAATGGGCAGCAGCCCTTCAAATACATCACGGGAAGCCCGCGTCTAAACCATCAAGGGACAATTCTGATTTTTCATCAAATAGTACATCCCTATTGACAAACACCTTTTAGAGACAAGATCATAGAGTCTATAGCCTTTGCTTTGACTACTATATCCCACAAAAATGCATTTGAAAGTCTTATTATTCAACTTTTTGCTGAGTACCTGGCGAATGTGTGCATATGCAACACTCAAAGGTACGAAAGTGTCCAAGAGAAGGTTTTTGGCTGTTCCAAGCCTCAAAAGGTGTAATTTTCTTTAATGCTTTGGTGGGGCATCTGTTCAAAACATGGCAAGCACACATGACAGCTTCCATCCAAAAACGGTGTAGCAAGCTCTTTGCTTTCAGCATACATCTGGCCATCTTCATGAGTGACTGATTCTTCCTCCTTGCAACCCCATTTTGCTGTGGAGAATAAGTAGTAGTGAACTAATGGACAATACCCTTGTGCTTCAAAAAGGAATTCAGCATAGAGGACATATATTCCCCCCTTTGATTCGAACAAAGAGTCCTTATTTTACAGCCAGACTGATTTTCAACAAGTGCAACAAAAGCCAAGAATGCATCATACACTTCTGACTTTTTTTACAAAGAAGAGACCCAACAGAATCGTGTAAAGTCATCAATAAAAGTCACAAAATAGTAACATCCTCCCAATGACTTTGTTTGCATAGGCCCACATACATCTGAATGCACTAACTATAACTTGGCTATGGCTCTAAAAGCAACATCACGGGGAAACGAAAAGCGACGCAGTTTTCCCAAAATACATCCTTCGCACAAGTGCTTAGGAGGTCTCTCTAGAAGAGGTAATCTATCTAATGTAAGAGCATCAAGCTACCAAAGTTCACATGCCCCATCCAAGCATGCTATAACTCTGCCTATATCATAGCAGGGGTAAGAGTGGATGACAAGTACGGTGACCAATCAACTGAAAGAGCATCCAACTTATATAACCCATGACATAAAGTGCCAGTCAAGACCAAAGTCATGTGTTCTTTGTCTCTTACCATGCATCTGTTATTATCAAATGTGACCTGCAATCCACAACGTGCCAAAGAAGAAATAGAGAGCAGATTCATCTTTATGCTTGGCACAATCAAAGCATCCTGTAAGCGGAGAATAGAGCCATCAATGGCTCTGAGCACAATTTCCCCAATACATCTAACAGGGTATGATGCATTGTTGGCACACTTTATAGACTTGCCATTTGAAGCTGCACCAATCGAAGCAAATAAACCTCTGTGAGATGTGATGTGCCTAGAAGCACCAATGTCAAAAAACCAAGTGCTTGCATCCTCAGTAGAGCTAAAAGCTTGATCAGCCCAAGAAGTATCATAACTGCATGTGTAAAAGCAATAGTCCATATCTGCAACAAAGGACGCGGAATCAATTGCAGTGGAAGGAGTATCAGAAACTGACATTCTTGATTTCTTTTCCTTCTCCTTGGCGATGCACTTTCTACACTCAATGATGTAGTGGCCTGGCTTGTTGCAATGATGGCATTTTCGCTTTTTGGTTTGCGTGACTCCTTGTTTTTTACTTCCCTGTGAGATGCTTGAAGTCCTAGAGCTCTATGGAGCATTCTTTACTTGGCTGCCTTTGCCCTTTTGTCTACCCATAAAAGCCTGCTCAGAGGCTATGACATCCACACCACTATTTCTTCTTGTTTGCTCCTCTTCTAGAAGCGAACTGACTAACTGAAGAAAAGTGATCGGTTGTGTAGCAATCCTCATGGCGAGGTTTAAGGCCGTATGAAAAGCCAAGTACAAAGGAGGTAATGAGTTCAATGTAGTAGATATCATTTGTGCATTTGAATAGTACTCATCAACATTCATAAGTTGCTCATGCAAGTCTTGAATTTTGTTCAAGTGATCCTGAATAGAATCACCCTTATCCGTATTCAATGTTTCTAGCTCTTTCTTTAAGAAAGAGACGCGAGTGTCATTCTTACTTGCAAACATCTTCTCGAAAGTTAGCCAACCTTCTCGTGAGGAAGCTGTTGAACGAATGTGAGGAATGATGGACTGCTGAGCTGCCAATGCAATCAATGACAAAGCCTGTGCATCGCATGTATCCCATGCTTTTTGAGCTGCTGATCTTTGGGGAAGTGGCTGAAGTGAAGCAGGCTGAGGTGTTCCATGTCCTCTTGGAGGAGGAGTAGCTGGAGCTACAACTCCGGGCCTAACTTCTTCTCCACTAACATAATCGCAAAGATTTTTCGTCACAAGCACATTCTTCATCATGAAGGACCAAAGTGAGTAGTTGTTACCATCCAATCTGTCCTCCTTGGATACATAGGTAAAGACATCTCCTCCCTGATTTGCCATGATAATCAATTACCAAAAGAAGCAAAAGAGCAATGTCCAAGCTAGACCAAACTGGAAATCTCAAAATTTCCAAAAATTACAGAAAATAACTTGCTGCAATTAGTACACTCAGATGCACTCTATCAAAATTGTCTGTAATGCACGCAGTCCAAGGTGCATTCAATGTTCAGCAACGCTTTATGAGAAAAATCCCCAAATTTTTTGCCCCAAATTTGTCCAAAACAGTCTATCACTGACTAACTGAGACTGCAATACATATGCCAATGTCCTCAAAAAACTCAAAAGCCCCAAAATTTTTGATAAATTTGCCCAGAAATTTGCATCAACCGTGTCCCAAACACGTACTCAGAATTCTGTGCCTGAAGCCCTCTTGTCCAGAGATGAATTCTGATATAAAAAAGGTAAAATTAAAAAGAAAACCTCTAAAAGTAGTCGGCTAGACAAGCTCGGGCCACAAGTGCAGGCGCAAGGTCAGTAGGTTGGCGGGCTGCGTGTCAGAGACCTGGCGGGAGCTTGCTTAGGCACAGGTGGAGTTGGATGCAACTGGTGGCATGGCACAGGGTAGGAAGTTGCAGGCAGCGCTAGATGCAGCTAACGGCACTGGAGGCAGAGCTAACGTCCCAATTGGCGGGCGACGTCAACTAAGACAGGGCCATAGGGGTGATGTATTGCACACAGACGGGAGTGGTGGGAGCTGGTGGCGCTTCAGACGGGATTGGTGGCACAGACCACGGGCATCACAGGCAAGAGCGGGACAAACCAGGTGCGGGCTGTGGTACAGACGGGCGGCTCAGGTACAGGCGAACGTTAGGCACAGTTGGCAGGGTAGTTGGTGCTGGTACAAGGTGCAGATCGCTGGTTCACAAGAGGCGCTCGACGCAATGTTTCTGCCGCCGCAGATGAGTTGGAGGAGACGCTGGGTGGCGCACTTGGTAGGAGTTGTGGGCTGGATAGGGCGTTGCTGTGGTGAACGTGGCGGGGGTAGTGACGACAGGGAGCAAAGCTAGACTAAGCAAGAACTCTGCTCTAATGCTGAGCAAAGCTGAGCTAAACTGAGCTGCAGCTCTGATACTAAATGTGAGATTAAGAGAGGATCGAAGCTCAGATCAGAGTGCAGTAGACAATGTGAGAGTGAAGCACGACACCCAATGCAATAAACTCAAAGAGTAATCTGAAAGTACAAAGTACAACCCTTAAACGTTAGGGTTGTAGGGGGTGTTTATACCCGAACATGATAAGTGCCTATAAGTGTGTGACATAAGCACATACAAAATAAGACTAAGTTTGGGGAAAAACACCTCTCGTACCGAGAGTAAAAAGTGCCCAAATGTCCTACTGATCACTGACACTCCTATGTGAGCGTAGGTGTAAGTGAGAAAACCCAACATGCCCACCTGTCCCTTCGACCAGTTGTCCTATGCGCCGCCGCCCAACTTTCAACAACTTGCACCTGCAGTTGACAGCTCTTCTGAGCTGCTCCGCCACCATCAAACTGCCTATCACAGCTCAGCTTAGCCACCCATAAAGGAGGTAAAAGAAAAAATTAATCAATTTTTATTCAAATTTAATCTTTTGGAACCGAGCTTTTACCCAGGCAGCGTATCTCTATTCCTGCATGTGTCTGGGACATAAGCAGAGATTTTGTGAATTTTAAATCAGAAATTTGGGGCTTTGATGTCAGCTCAAAGATTGGCAAATGTACATTAGTGACAATCTATAATAGACTGAATTTGTGCATTTGGGACAAGAAATTCTGAAGCTTTTGCAAATTTTGTGCTATTGAGCATTGTTTATACCTTGCATAGCATGTACATCAAACAATTTTTTGACAGAGTATAATTAGATTTGCTAATTACAGCAGGATGCTTGCTATAATTTATGGAAATTCCCTAATTTCCAAGTTGATCCAGCTTGAAGTATTGCTATTGTGCTCTTTGATGAGTGACATTTACCATGGCCAATCAAGGGAAAGGTGATGCATTCACATATGTGTCCAAGGAGGATAGGATGGATGGGAACAACTATTCTATGTGGTCTTTAATTATGAAAAATGTGCTGATTGAAAAGAATCTTTGGGATTATATCAGCGGTGAAGAAGTTCATCCTAGAGTTGTGGCTCATGTCACACCTCCTCCAGGAGAATGTGGACAAAGGCCCACTCAAGCTGCTTAGTCTGCTCCAACTTAGACACTTCCCAAGAGATTAGCAGCACAAAAGGCTTGGGATACATGGCACACCCAAGCATTTTTGCTGATTGCATTGGCAGTTCAACGGTCCATCATCCCACACATTCGGTGTGCAGCTTCTTCATGAGAAGCATGGCTGACCCTAGAGCAGATGTTTGCTAGAAAAAAGCCAAGAAGGGCAAGTGCCACTATTGCAAGAAGCCAGGTCACTACATCACAAAATGTAGGAAGCACATAGCTAAGGAGGAGTCAGGGGTGTTTGTTTCTAATGCGCCTTCTATTGCTACTAAGTCCGCTGTCTTTGTTGTAGACTGTGACTATTGTTTCTACACTTGCAGTTATGACTCTTCTTGGACTGATAGAGCATTTAGCTCTACTGAGGATGTGAGTACATGGTTCTTTGACAATGGTGCTTCTAAGCATATTACATCCCACAGGGATTTTTTTTCCTCTCTTATTGCAGCTTCTGTTGGCAAGTATGAACACCGTGCCAACAATACATCAAACCTTATTAGAGGTATTGGGGAGATTGTGTTGATAGCCATTGACGGCTTCTATTCTCCTTTTGCAAGATGCATTATTTGTGCCAGGCATAAAGAAGAATTTGTTGTCTATTTCTTCTTTGGCAAAGTGCGGTTTGCAAGTCACATTTGATGATGATAGATGTATGGTCAAAGGTAAAGAACACATGACTTTGGTTTTCATTGGCACTTTATGTCAAGGGCTATATGAGTTAGATGCTTATTTGGTTGATTAGCCGACCTATCTAGCATCTGGTCTTACTCCTACTGTGTCACAGACAGAATTATGGCATGTTCGCATGGGGCATGTTAACTATGGCAGCTTGATGCTTATGCATTGTACATAGATACTTGATGGCTTACCTCTCTTGGAGAGACCTCTTGTGCATATATGTGAGGGATGCATTATGCATCGTTTTTTGTTTCCTCGTGATGTTGCTTTTAGAGAAACTACCAGATTACAGATTGTGCATTTCGATGTATGTGGCCTTATGCAAACAAAGTCATTAGGTGGCTATTATTATTTTGTCACTTTCATTCATAACTTGTTTTTGTTAGGTCTACTCTTTTGTGAAAAAGTTAGCAATGTATGATGCATTTTTAGCTTTTGTAGTACTTGCTCAAAATCAATCTAGCTATAAGATTAAGACTCTCCGTTCGTACCGAGAGGGGGAATACATGTCTTTCATGCTGAATATTTTTTTGAAGCAAAAAGGCATTGTCCATCAGTACACTATTGCGTATACTCTACAGTAGAATGGGGTTCCAGATAGAAAGAATCGGTCACTCGTGGAGATGGCCAAACGTATACTGAAAGCAAAGAGTTTGCCACATAGTTTTTGAATGGAAGCAATTATGTGTGCTTGCCATGTTTTGAATAGGTGCCCTACGAAGGCATTAAAGAATGCCATGCCTTTTGAGGCTTGGAATAGCCAGAAACCTTTTGTTGGACATTTTCGTACTTTTTAGTGTCTTGCGTATGCTCACATTCCCAAGGTACTAAGAAAAAAGTTCAACAACAAGGCTATTAAATGCACGTTTGTGGAATACAACAGTGACAACAAACGATACAAATTGTATGATCCTATCTCTAAGAAAGTATTTGTCAATAGGAATGTGGTTTTTGATGAAAAAACATAATCATCCCTTGTTGGTTTTGATACATATTAGGCTGCCAATGATGTATTTGAAGGCCTGCTGCCCATTTCTTTTGGTGATACAAGTAGAGCTTTAACCAGTGAACATAATATTCAACTAGCTGCTCCATTGAGTAATGCAGAAAATCAGCCTATGGCAGATTTGAATATTCAACAAGATGCTGAATTTGAAGTTCAACAAGAGCTTGTACACAGTTAGGAAGCTAGGTAAATACTAGATGGTACTTGCAGACTATGAAAGATAGTCATTTGGATGCTCCTATTGTTGGTTGTACTCGAAGACAAGCTCGTTTCCATGATAGTGCAAATACAATGGAGTTTGTTATAGCAGCACATACACTTGATGATGAGGAGCCTAAATGTTTTGAGGATGCACAACATAGTATGCATTGCATGGTAGCAATACAAGATGAAATTGATTCTATAATAAAGAACCAAACATGAGATTTATTGACCTTGCTTGTTGGGAAGAAAGCCATGGGTACAAAGTGGGTCTATAAGCTGAAAAGGAATGCAGATGGATCCATTAACAAATATAAGACTAGGCTTGTGGCCGAAGGCTATGCACAAAAGAAAGGTATTGAC
Organism: Lygodium microphyllum; assembly: GCF_053477565.2. Lineage (NCBI taxonomy): Eukaryota > Viridiplantae > Streptophyta > Polypodiopsida > Schizaeales > Lygodiaceae > Lygodium > Lygodium microphyllum. Next base: position 143,584,035 of record NC_141141.1, read on the forward strand.
TATGAGGAGACATTTGCTCCTACATCCCGCATGACTACCATTTGGTCTATGGTTTGCTTTGGTTGCCCATTATGGTTGGACTGTGCACCAACTTGATATTAGGACTGCACTTTTACATGGGGAACTTCAAGAATAAGTGTATGTACAACAACCCATTGGCTTTGCAATTGTCGGATCCGAACACTTAGTATGTAAGCTGAAAAAGGGTTTGTATGATTTGAAGCAAGCTCTTCGAGCTTGATATGCAAAAATTGATGCCTTTTTACTCAGCCAAGGGTTCACTAACAACTCATTAGAGTCTACACTTTATGTATGTAAAGAGGGGGGAATTCTTGTCAGATGGGAGAGGATCGAGGTGCAGCTGAAGTGCAGTAGACAGTGTGAGAGTGAGAGACAGAGTTGAGCACGATACCCAATGCAATAGTACTGAATAGAGTGTTAGCTGAAAGTACAAATGATAACCCTTATACCTTAGGGTTATAAGGGGTTGTTCACACCCGAACACAGTAAGTGCCCGTAAGTGTGCACCACAAGCACATACAAAATAGTACACATAATCTGGGGGAAAAAACCTCTCCTACCGAGAGTAAAAAGTGCCCCAGTGTCCTAGTGATCACCCGCACACTCCCATATGAGCGTAGGCGTAAGTAAGGCGTGTGAGATACCCAACAAACCCCCCTGGAGTGAAGAGTGATCAAGTGTACAAGGATCATCCGCCACCAAAGGGCGTCAAATTCAAAGCATCGCGAAATGCTTCAAATTTGTCTCGTGGAAGAGCTTTGGTGAAGATGTCTGCCACATTGCTGGTGGTAGGACAGTAGACAAGGCTGATATCACCTGCATGTAGCCTCTCTCTGACAAAGTGGTAGTGAATCTCTATGTGTTTCGTGCGAGCATGAAACACAGGGTTCCGTGCCACTGCAATGGCACTCTGACTGTCAGTATATAAAGGAGTAGGCTCCGTAACAGATACATCCAAATCAGCAAGTAAGCGTCTAAGCCATACGCACTCAACTGCAGTAGTGAAGGCTGCCTTGTACTCAGCTTCACATGACGACGTGGCAACAGTGGATTGTTTCTTGCTAAGCCAAGAAATGCATGACGAGCCAAGAAAGAAACAATTGCCACTAGTGGAGTGACGAGTATCAAAATCACCAGCCCAATCAGAGTCACTGTAAGCATGTAACTGCAGTGGTCCCCCCTTGGCATAAAGCAATCCAAGAGCTCTAGTACCCTGCAAGTAACGAAACACACGCTTCACAGCTTGCCAATGCGACATACGAGGCTGATGCATGTACCTGCTCAAAACTGAAACGGCAAACTGTATGTCTGGCCGAGTGTGGCATAAATAGATGAGACATCCCACTGCTGGAGCATAAGTATGGATATCAAACAAATCACTGTCATCATGTAATGACAGTTTGAGCCCAGGTTCCATGGGTGTACAAACTGGCTTGCAATCCTGTAAGCCAAACTTCTCAAGAAGTTGCCCAATGTACCTTGACTGACATAATCCAATGCCTCTAGCATCATGTACAAACTGGATGCCCAAGTAATAGTGCAAAATACCCAAGTCAGACATGTCAAAAGTTTGCTGTAAATTATTTTTGAATGCTGAAATCTGATCAGCACGTGTTCCAGTGAGCAAAAGGTCGTCTACATATAGACACAAAATCAGCATGGATCCCCCCTCTTTATGTACATAAAGGGTAGACTCAGATGGGCTGTTTACAAACCCCTGACTAAGCAAGAAGGCATCTATCTTTGCGTACCAAGCTCGTGGAGCTTGTTTCAAACCATATAGAGCTTTTTTCAGCTTGCATACTAAATTTTCTGAGCCTTCAACTGCAAAACCAATGGGCTGCTGTACATACACTTCTTCCTGAAGTTCCCCATGTAAGAATGCAGTCTTTATATCCAGCTGATGCACTTTCCAACCAAAATGTGCAGCCAAGGCAATCATAGACCGAATGGTCGTCATACGGGAGGTAGGAGCAAAGGTCTCCTCATAGTCAATGCCCTTTTTCTGTGCGTAGCCTTTAGCTACCAGCCGTGCCTTGTACTTATCTATGGATCCATCTGCATTCCTTTTCAATTTGTAGACCCATTTCGTACCAATGGCATGTTTGCCAACTGGCAAAGACACCAAATCCCAAGTATGATTCTTATGAATAGAATCCAATTCAGCTTGCATGGCTGCCATCCAATGCACACTATGTCGTGCATCCTCAAAACATTCAGGCTCCTCATTATCATGAGTACATGCTGCCATAACAAACTCCATGGAATGTGCTGAATCATGCAGTCGAGTTTGCCTTCGAGTACGACCAGCCAAGGGTGTTTCCAAATGACTATCTCTCATAGTCTGCGTGTACCATCTAGGCACCTGTCTTGCTTCCTGACTGTGTACAAGTTCTTGCTGAATTTCAGTTTCAGCAATGTGCTGATTTACTGCATGTTCCATAGGAGCAGCTGGCTGAACATTAGGTTCATTTGCTGAAGTACCAGCTGAATCACCAAATGTGATGGGCAGCAGCCCTTCAAAGACATCACGGGCAGCCTGATATGTATCAAAACCAGCCAAGGATAATTCTGATTTTTCATCAAATACAACATCCCTGCTGACAAAAACCTTCTTGGTCACGGGATCATAGAGTCTGTAGCCTTTGCTTTCGCTGCTATATCCCATAAAGATGCATTTTACAGCCTTGTTGTCCAACTTCTTTCGAAGTACCTGTGGAATATGGGCATATGCAAGACACCCAAAAGTACGGAAGTGGCCAACAGAAGGTTTGCGGCTGTGCCAAGCCTCAAAAGGTGTGACGGTTTTCAAGGCCTTGGTAGGGCATCTGTTCAAAATGTGGCAAGCGCACATGACGGCTTCCATCCAAAAACTATGAGGCAAACTCTTTGCCTTCAGCATACATCTGGCCATCTCCATGAGTGACCGATTTTTCCTCTCTGCTACCCCATTCTGCTGTGGAGTATATGCAGTAGTGTACTGATGGATAATGCCCTTCTGCTGCAAATAAGAATTCAGCATAGAGGACATGTATTCCCCCCCTCGGTCCGAACGGAGAGTCTTAATCTTGCAACCAGACTGAGTTTCCACAAGTGCACTGAAAGCCAAAAATGCATCATACACTTCTGACTTCTTTTTCAAGCAGTAGACCCAGCACAAACGTGTAAAGTCATCAATAAATGTTACAAAATAGTAACAACCACCCAATGACTGTGTCTGCATGGGCCCACAAACATCCGAATGCACAAGCTGCAATCTGGCTGTTGCTCTAAAAGCAACATCACGGGGAAAAGAGAAACGATGCATTTTCCCCAAAATGCAACCCTCGCATAAATGCTCAGGAGGTCTCTCCAAGAGAGGTAATCCATCCAACATCTGAGTACGCTGTAATAACATCAAGCTGCCATAGTTTACATGCCCCAAACGAGCATGCCATAACTCTGCCTCTAACATAGCAGGAGTAAGAGTGGATGTCAAATATGCAGACTGATCTACCGAAAGAGCATCCAACTCATATAACCCATGACACAGAGAACCTGTCAAGACCAATGTCATGTGTTCCTTGTCACGGACCATGCAACGGTCATCATCAAAGGTGACCTGCAAACCACAACGTGCCATAGAAGAAATGGAAAGCAGATTCTTCTTAATGCCAGGCACATACAAAGCATCCTGTAGGCGAAGAATAGAGCCATCAATGGCTGTAAGCTGAATCTCCCCAATACCACGAACAGGGTATGATGCATTATTAGCACACTGAACAGACTTCCCAACGGGAGGTGCACCAAGAGAAGCAAACAAATCTCTACGAGATGTGATATGCCGTGAAGCACCACTATCAAAGAACCAAGTGTCAGCATCTTCTGTAGAGCTAAATGCTCTATCAGCCCAAGAGACATCATAACTGCAAGTGTAAAAACAATAGTCCCTGTCTGCAACAAAGGACGCGGACTCACTGGCAGTGGAAGGAGCTGCAGAAACAGACATCCCTGACTCCTTCTTCTTCTCTTTGGCGATGCGCTTCCTGCACTCAGTGATGTAGTGGCCAGGCTTCTTGCAGTAATGGCATTTTCCTTTCTTGGCTTGCGTGCCCCCCTGTTTCTGACTTGTCTGTGAAGTGTTACTACTACCAGAACTCTGCGAAGCATTTTTCCCTTGGCTGTTTTTACCCTTCTGCCTTGACATAAAAGCCTGCTCAGAGGCTATACCATCCACACCACTGTTCCGTCTAGTTTGTTCCTCCTCTAGAAGCAAACTGACAAGCTGAATGAAAGTGATGGGCTCTTTCGAAATCCTCATAGTGAGGTTCAAGGCAGTATGAAAAGCCAAGTAAGAGGGAGGCAGTGAATTCAATGTCGTAGAAATCAGCTGCGCATCTGAGTAGTATTCATCCACATTCATGAGTTGCTCCCGCAAGTCCTGAATTTTGTTGAGATGATCCTGCATAGAATCACCCTCATTCATCTTTAGAGTCTCTAGCTCTTTCTTCAAGAAAGAGATGCGAGTCTCATTCTTTCCTGCAAACATCTGCTCCAATATCAACCAAGCTTCTTGTGAAGAAGCTGCTGAACGAATATGAGGAATGATAGAACGCTGAACTGCCAATGCAATCAGCGACATAGCCTGTGCATCCCGTGTATCCCAAGTTTTCTGAGCTGCAGTTCTTGGGGGAAGTGGCTGAGCGGGCTGAGGTGGAGGGGGCTGAGGTTGCCCTCTTGCACGTCCTCCTGGAGGAGGAGTAGCGGGAGCCACAACTCCCGGTCGTGCTTCCTCTCCACTGACATAATCCCACAAATTTTTTGCCACTAATACATTCTTCATCATGAAAGACCAAAGGGAATAATTGTTCCCATCCAATCGGTCTTCCTTGGACACATAGGTGAATACATCTCCTCCCTGATTTGCCATTATTTCCCAAAAGGCAATTGAGCAATGTCAATGCAGTACCGGCTGGAAATCTGCAAATTTCCAGAAATTGCAGCAAACACAAGTCTGCAATTAATGTGCAAAGGGTACTTTTTCAAAAAAACTGTCACTGATGCACGCTTCCCAAGGTGCAATTAGTGCTCAGCAGCACTAAAACATCAAAAGCCCCAAAATTTTCTGCCCAAAATTTCTGTCACAAATGTCTGTTACAAAAGCCCCAAAATGTGCATTCAATGTGTCACAGACTGACACAGCACGTTTCCCAATGCTGAAAACTGAACCTGCTGTTCAGCACGTTTCCCAATGCTGAACCTGAACCTGTTGCACGAACTCCTGTGTAAAAGAAAAGTGCAGAATGTTACCTCTGCGTGTTGACGACGGGCACGATTCCCGAGGTAATGACTGCTGGGTACAGTCGGACTGACGCACAGGTACAGGTGTGCAGGTCCAGTGACACGCGCAGGCAGGACTGGGCGCGCGCTGGGCAGAGGAGGCGGCACCCAGGACTGAGTGGTGGAAACAGGTGGCGCGCTGGCAGCTGGAGCTGACGGCACAGTCTAGCTCAGCGCAGGGAGGCTGCGCAGGCAGACTGACAGGCGAAGGGGCACGCTGGGCAGACACAGGACAGAGGACACGCTGGGCAGAGGTGGCAGCACGCAGGTACAGGTGGCGCGCTGGGCAGGGCGCGCTGTGCAGGACAGATAGCACGCTGTGCAGGACACGCACAGGTACAGGCGGCTGGGGCAGAACTGGCGGGGGCTGGCTGAACTGGAGTGGGCTGCAGACTGCAGACTGAAGACTGCTCTGAGCTGAGCTCTGATACCAAATGTCAGATGGGAGAGGATCGAGGTGCAGCTGAAGTGCAGTAGACAGTGTGAGAGTGAGAGACAGAGTTGAGCACGATACCCAATGCAATAGTACTGAATAGAGTGTTAGCTGAAAGTACAAATGATAACCCTTATACCTTAGGGTTATAAGGGGTTGTTCACACCCGAACACAGTAAGTGCCCGTAAGTGTGCACCACAAGCACATACAAAATAGTACACATAATCTGGGGGAAAAAACCTCTCCTACCGAGAGTAAAAAGTGCCCCAGTGTCCTAGTGATCACCCGCACACTCCCATATGAGCGTAGGCGTAAGTAAGGCGTGTGAGATACCCAACAATTCTTGCTTGTCATATGTTATTATGTTGATAATGTTCTGTTGACAGGGACACATGCTGATCAGATTTCAGCATTCAAACAAAGTTTGCAGCAAAATTTTGAGATGTCAGATTTGGGGCCTTTGCACTATTATTTGGGCATTTAGTTCATTCATGATGCTAGAGGCATTGGATTGTCACAATCTAGATACATTGGTAGACTTCTTGAGAGGTTTGGCTTACAAGATTGCAAGCCAGTTTGTATACCAATGGAGACTGGACTCAAGCTGTCCTTGCATGATGATAGTGATTTGTTTGATATCCATACGTATTGTCCAGCAATTGGATACCTCATTTACTTATGCAACACAAGGCCAGACATTCAGTTTGTAGTTTCAACCCTAAGGAGATATATACACCGCCCATGCATGTCACATCGGCAAGCTGTGAAGTGTTTTTTTCGTTACTTGCAGGATACTAGGACTCTTGGATTGGTTTATTCCAAGGGGGGATCACTGCAACTACATGCTTACAGTGATTTACATTGGGCTGGTGATTTTGATTTACATCACACTACTAGTGGTAATTGTTTCTTTCTTGGCTCATCTTGCATATCTTGGCTTAGCAAGAAACGATCCATTGTTGCCTCATCGTCTTGTGAAGCTGAATACAAGGCGATTTTCACCACCACAGTTCAATGTGTATCGCTGAGACATTTGTTGGCTGATTTAGATGTATTTGTTACGGAGCCTACTTCTTTGTTTACTAACAATCAGAGTGCCATTGCAGTGGCATGGAGCCTAGTGACTATCACTTTGTCACAGAGAGGCTACATGCATAAAATATCAGCCTTGTCTACTGTCCTACCACTATTAATGTGGTGGACATCTTCACCAAAGCTCTTTCTCACGACAAATTTGAAGCATTCCGTAATGCTTTAAATTTGATCTCCTTTGGTGGATGATCCTTGTATATTGATCACTCTTCACTCTAGGGGGGTTTGTTGGGTTTGACTCACGCCTACGCTCACAAAAGAGTGTCGGTGATCCTTAGTAGAATACTAGGGCCCTTTTACTCTTCTTATAAGAGGTCTTTTTTTCCCAACTTTATTCTCTTTTATTTTATTTACCTATGTTACACAATTTGGGCACTTATCGTGTTTTACACCTTTCAAGTGTGAACATATTGTTGTGCTTTGTACTTGCACATTACACTTTTCAAATTATTGCATTGGGAGTCGTGTCTTCACTCTTACACACTCTCTCGAGTCTTCACTGTTAGCTATACTCTCAACTGAGCTTCGATTTGTGTCATTTTCTCACCTCTTACAACTAGGGGCCAAGAAATCCACAACCGCATCACTAAGATCATCTCCCTCTAAAAGGTATGGGGATACCATAAATATCAGGTACGAAAGGTACGATATGGTATAGTACGATAAAATAAGATACTAATTGATACCTTATGATTTTATAAGGTACAGTACGATATTAGTACGAAAAAAAATTAAGATGCTTTTTTAAATAACAAAAACCATAAATCATTAAATGATAGATCATAGAATACATGTTTAAAGTGGAAATAGCCATTTCATTACAAAATAAGATGAATATATGAGGGTGACCATCGTGATCGCATGGGCTGCGCAAAACATGCGATACAACTACAGTCTAGTTTATTGGATACAAAAAAAAAGAGAGACCTATGTGACATGTTATATGAATGATGAATCTATAATGAGGCATCGCTATCATCATCGTCATCATCATCAGAACCATTTGAGTGCTCATCAAGAGAGTCTAAAGCCCACGAGCACGCCAACTGCGAGTGTCACGAGTATCTGCTGCTATAAACTCTCTATACAGCTCTGCAAAAATCATCTCCTCCTCCTCGTCCACCTCCTTATGTACACTCGGAAGAGTGTCGCCTGTCAACTTGAATGTATCAACATTCACCTACACAATCATCAATGCAGTGATGCACGCAAGATTGATCATGATTCATTGTAAATACTAAATGCCAAAGTCTAAATTGTAAAGTATAAAGTTTAAACTTCAAAGTTCAAAGTTTAAAAATAACCCTTGCTAGTTGCAATGTGTTGATATCCCAAGAGGCTTTTCAGGATCCCTCGTGGATACCGTGATTTATGGGGACAACTTTTGATGGTGCTCCAAAGCAGACAACCCTTTCCTGCCCTTGCTTCAGATCGTCCCTGGCAAGACTGGGACCTTACAGGCCGCCTGAATTTGGAAAAGGCCTTAGCTAACCAGGTGTATCATCTTCTGATTAAAGATCATCAATGGTTGGTGATTGTGTAAATCTCAGACACGGTGGAAGGTAACTGTGATGGAGAGCTGGTTGAACAAGACATCTTTCAAATGCAAGGCCTTTCTTTGGAGGGTGATGATCGGTGGTGTTCCTATTGCTTCAGCCCTTTCCAAGCGTCGAATCTCCAACGGCAATTGTTTCTTTTGCACTAGCAATGTGGAATCGGCCCGTCATTGATTTATTTCTTGCCCTCTCGCTAAGAAAATCTGATCACTCTTGTCAGCGGTTTGGCGAGCAGTGGTTGGTTTCTCGCTAAGCCCTTTTGATAAGGTTTTTGTGCGGCCCAAATAACCCACACCGGCACAATCACATATGAAGATCTTGTTTCACTTTCGTAGATACTGGGGCTGTTGGCACAATTGGACCATTCGGAATGCTTTTCTTTTTGATTCAGCCTATAATGTTCAGGGACATATTGCTAGGCTTAAGGGCCTCTTGCATTGGAAGATAGATCTCATTCGGCACTCTGAATTACTCCCTCGGGAGGACTTACTTCCTTGGCATATTGCAATTTCCTCTGCGTCTTTGCCATGACTTTTGTAACTCTTTTGTCGTTTAGTACTTTATAAATATAACATCCATTATGAAAAAAAAAAGAGAGAGATATGCTTGGAGAGAGAGAGAGAGAGAGAGAGAGAGAGAGAGAGAGAGAGAGAGAGAGAGAGAGAGAGAGAGAGATGGCGACCTGTCATGACCCTTCTACTGCAGCGACCTGACCTCTTCTGCTGGCTCTATTGGGCCTGCGCCTACGCAATTCTGCCCTGCTTCTGTGCGCAAGCTGAGGCAGCACAGAGAGAGAGAGAGAGAGAGAGAGAGAGAGAGAGAGAGAGAGAGATGGCGGGGAGACGGACGGCGACCCTTTTGCTGCTGCGGACTGACTCGCTGACTTTTGCACGTTGACCTGCCCTATTGCTGCACCGCCCGTCTGACCTTTCCGACCCGTCGCGGGACTTGCCATCCGACCTGCACATTGACCTGCCCTGTCCTGTTCGCTATCAGACGCCATCGCCTGCCAGAGGCCATCGCCTGCCCTTGCCAGTGGTGCTCGCCCCAGGTAACAACTCGTCTGTGGTAGTGTCTTGCAGGGCGCACAGATCTTTTCTTCCTCTCAACGAGAGGCAGCATCCACTGTTCAGGCCTGAGCCTGCGCCCCTAGATTCTGCAACTTGCGCATGGAGATAGAGCAGCCCCGCCTTTACACAGACACCGAGAGAGAGAGAGAGAGAGAGAGAGAGAGAGAGACGTTGGCTGACCTGTGACCTGGCTGACCTACCCCGCGGACCTGCGACGTCGCCCTTGGCTGCGTGCCCAGACAGAGAGAGAGGACAATAGTATGGCTGGCCTGGATATGGATTTCATCGACTGGACAGTGGCAGCCCTTGGTCCTGATTCTGATACAGAGGAGCCGGAGAATATGGTGCCGTGCACGGAGGAGATGCCTTCTGGTTCTGACCTGCCGCCTGCGGGCAAACGCTCCAAGCATACTTCTGACGAGAGAATGGGCCCTTAGGAACGTTCCTATGCGTAGGTTGCCTCTGATCCTGTGGATTCGCAGGAGATTGACTGGGAGCATTTGCTGGACTTTGCCAATACTTTGCTTGGCGATTGTGTCTAGCATAATCATGAAGCTTTTTCTGACTCGGGAACTGATGAAGTGCTGGAAGCGACGGTGGATCCGAAATCAGTCTTGCGGTCTTTTTCGGTGTTTTATGACCGTGCAGTTATACTTTTCTTCACTGGCAGGATCCCAGTGCTTTCCCATATTCGCCAGTGGCTGCACCATTTATTACAAGGGGAGTGTGTTGAGGAGATCTTTCTTGGACCCCGCGGCTTTTATGAGGTGCTGCTCAAATCAGAGACACATCAGGCTGAGCTCCTGTCCAAGTTGCCATTATTCTTTGATCGCCGCTTGGTCCATGCTGTGCCATGGCGCCCTATGGCAGACTTTAAGCGCCTGCTTCAACGAGAATGCCCGGTATGGGTGGAAGTGGAAAATTGTCCGGCGGTCTATTGGCCATTGTTAAAGGATGCGATGGCAGTCGTGGGAACGGTGTTGGTTCCCTCAAGCCTAAGGGCTATGAATCGAAACCGTTTATGCATGTTATGGGACACAATCAGGAAAAGGCTTGCGTGGCTTCGCCTCAATTGCTTGGCATGCATCCTTTGCACTTTCGCTTGAAATGGGGCAACTTTGTAGGACATTGCTTTTCATGTGGTAAATTGGGGCATTTTATGGCCGAATGCCCAGAGAGACAAACATCTTCAGATGATGTGCATGTTGTGCTGCCTAAGGATGACATGGTGCTTGATGCCTCGGCACAGGAGGCCCCCCAGCCGCCTAATGTTGTGGATAAAGGTAAACAACAGGTCCTGGGTTTGGACCCCCGTAGTAATGATTGGCTCGAGGCGCGTCCAAAAAAAGGTAAAAAGTTCGATGCAGGCCTGGCGGATTTTGAACCTAATGCTTCACAGGATTCAATGCGCACGTATATGCGCAGGAAAGAAATGTTCTCTTCGCAGCATGCTGCGCGTACTATGGCTCCTTCAGCCCCCCGTAATTAGTCTACAAGGAAAGTCTATACAGACGGTCCAAAGGGCCCACCTGCTAAGCTGGTGTTTGATACTAGAGGTAATGTGATTACACCCTGGGATTATCATTATCCCCGTTCCACTCCCAAGGCAGTGGATATTCCATCTACCTCTAAAGCGGGCCGCCAGAATTCTTTTGCAGTGTTAGCTGATTTTTTGGATGAGGGTGTCCTGGACGCTCTTGCGGAAAAGGTGAAATCGAGGCACCAGGTGCCTCCTTCCTGATTCTCTTTTTTAAAGATATATGAAGATAGCCACATGGAATGTGCGAGGCATTTGCTCTCGTCATAAGCAACATGCCATGTGGACTGTCTTGCATGAGAACCAGTGGAATGTCTTGTGTGCGGTTGAGCACAAGAGTCACGGTGAAGCAAGAAAAGTTGTGGATTGCTATGGATTCCACCTGTTTTATGCAAGGACACATGCTATGCACTATTCGGGCGTGCTTATGATTGTCCATGAGAAATACCATCCTGTTCTTATTAAAAATGATGTACAAGGCCGCTTTCTGGTAATCGAAGTCTTATTTGAAGGAGAGATTTTATGGTTGCTGGGCCTCTATGCTCCGAAAGACCCCGCATCTCGATAGGATCTTTGGACGACTTTGTAGAGCTCCATGTCACTTGGCAGAAGGGGTTTTTTGATGGGAGATTTCAATATGTGTATTGACTCTTCTCAGTCCACTTCAGGGCATTCAGTAATGGATGCTCCAGAAAGCCGGGTGTGGAATGCCTTCGCTCTTCACGTACTAAAGCAAGATCTTTGGTCTTGGCTCCACCCTTCTTTTTCTGAGTTTACTTTTCATTCCGCACAATATGCAACTACTTGGTCGCGGTTGGACCGAATGTATATCATGCAGGGGGATGATTTTCTTCCCGACATGCTGGAAATGAAAGTCTTGCAGCAATATGCATTATCGGACCATTTTTCCCTCCAGCTTGAGATGCTTGCACAACCGATTGCACCTTTTATGCAGTTCCTGGATAGACTCCCTTTACGTTTCAACTCGTCTGATTTGAAGCATCCAATCTTTCAGGGCTATATGCAGCAATTGATTGAGAGGTTCTTAGTGGACTTCGCCTCTGAGGGCTTGGCTTTCTTTGCACGGCTGCTCTCTAATGTGCAGCGGATTGCTCGACAGTATGGGATCCATCATGCCTCTATTTGTTGGCGGCGTCAACATGCAGCGGAGGACTTACTGGCTTTGGTCCGTTCGCTGATGGTGGACACCCCAGATGATGAATTCCTGCTGTTACTGGCGATGCGTTTGGCTCATCTTAGTCAAGTATTTCAGTTGAAATCTTATCAGCACGCCAAGCTGCACAACTTGACTGACACATTGCAAGATAGTGCCTATCAGACTCATAAGTTCTTTCGCGCCTTGCATGCTTCTTTTGCTCGAGAAAACATGACTAGACTCTAGGATTTAGAAGGTCGCATGGTCACTGATCCGCAAACCATTGTCAATATGTGCAGAAATTATTTTATGAATCTTCTTGGTTCTTCTCTGTCGCCTTCTAGCCAGGTTACGCATGCACGCTCGGTCTTCTATGATCTTGTCCGCCAGTAGGTTCCACTTGATATGCAAGCTACTTTGGAGACAGATATTTGCGAGAAGGAGGTTATGGATGTTTTGTTACACCTCCTTAAGGATAAAAGTTCTGGTTGGGATGGTCTCACCAATGAATTCTTTGAGAATTCGGCCACCCAGCTTGTGAAGCCATTGGCGGCTATGTTTTAGCAGGTTTGGGAAACAGGGGTCATGCCTTCCTCATGGAAAGAAGGCCTTATCAAACTACTTCCAAAGGCCCCTTCGCTGTTAATGCTGCAACACTGGAGACCAATTTCTTTGATGGGTTCGATGTATAAAATCTTCTCCAAAGTGCTAGCGAATCGGCTTCACAAGCATCTTCCAGCTATTGTACATCCTCTCCAATATGGTTTCATTAAGGGCCACAACATTCTGTATAATATCTTAAATGTGCAAATGGCTATTAACTATGCGAGGCACTCCAGTTAGGAAGTGGTATTGATTCAATTGGATTTGGAAAAGGCTTTTGACTATTTAGACTGGTCTTTCATTGCAGAACTCATGTTTGCTATGGGTTTTGGTACTCGGATGTCCCAATTGATCTACACCATTAGTGCTGCGGCTTCTTCACGAGTTATGCTCAATGGTGGGGTTACAGAGCCATTTGTCCTTGCATGCTCAGTCAGACAGGGTTGCCCTTTGAGTCCTCTCTTCTTTGCCTTGGCGACTCACCCGGTTCTTTCAATGTTATCTTCAATGGCAGCTTCTGCTCAGCTGGCCGGATTGTCTCTTCCTTTGGGACAGCACTTCATTAGCCAATCTTTGGCTGATGATAGCTTTATGATTTTGGGGGGCGGACAAGGACAACATTCGCAAGGCATTAGATGTTTGGACGCTCTTTGGTCATGCTTCTGGTCTTCGCATCAATGCCTTCAAATCAGCCATACTCAATTGCAAGGAGTCTGATTTACAGTCATTGGGTTGGCACGGCCAGGTTGTTTCCCGTGGATCCATTGTCAGGCATCTTGGATACCCATTGGGGGTGGATGTGTAGCCAAAGGAGCTACTGGACTGAATTTCACAAAAACTGGCAGCGACGTTTATGTATTGGAAGATGCAAGCGTGGCCATTCCATGTCCGCCTCAAAGTGGCTTAGACAATTATACTGCCAATGCTCACATATTTCTTGCCATTGTTGCCGTGGACTCCTACTACTTTGAAGGCTCTCACTCACCCCATTCGTTTCATGTTATGGAAGAAGGACTCATTGCAAGTAGGTATTTCGTGGATTTCATGGTCACATATATGTACCCCTAAACGCATGGGTGGTGGAGCTATTTTGGATGCTGAAACTCATATGCTGGCTCTTCGTTGGTCTCTTTTTCGTGCCATGTGTGTGGATCATCACCCATGGACCATTATAGCCCGTTATCTTCTTGAGGACAGCGGGCTACGCCATGGTAATACACAACTTCGGGGCTCCTGGTGGCATGTCCTTAATGCAGACTCTCGATTTTCCAGTCCCTCTTCCTCTCTGTTTACTGCATTTGGTTGGCTCCTGGAAAGTGGTGCTCCAAAAGGCGCGTTGGCATCCAGTGGGGGACCGCTTGCATACTAACTCCTTTCAACTGGAATTGTTGGCAATCTCGAGATTACTTTCATGGGAAGACAAACATGAGCTCAGACCAAGATTTAACAGCATGGCCGGTTTGGGTGTGACTTCAGTTGTGGATGCTACCCTTGCCACTCGCAATGTCTTCGCATTGTTTAGTACTGCCAGGAGACTTTTCAGGATCCCGCGCGGATACCGTGATTTATGGGAACAACTTTTGTTGGTGCTTCGGGGTAGGCAACCCTTTCTTGGCCTGGCTGTGGATCGTCCTTGGCAGGACTGGGACCTTGCAAGCCGATTGAGTTTGGAAAACGCCTCTGCTAATCAAGTGTATCATCTTCTCATTAAAGATCATCAATGGCTGGGTGTGAAAGCTAATACTGTATGGGGATTGCGGAAATCTCAGTCATGGTGGAAAGCAACTGTGATGGAGGGCTGGTTGAATAAGACACCTTTCAAATGCAAGGTCTTTTTTGGCGCGTGATGAATGGTGGTCTTCCTCTTGCCTCGGCCCTTTCCAAGCGTAGAATCTTGAATGGCAATTGTTTCTTCTGTACCACTACTGTGGAATCGGCCCGACATCGATTTCTTTCTTGCCCGCTCGCCAAGAAGATCTCGTCACTCTTGTCACAAGTTTGGTGCGCAATGGTGGGGTCCTCTCTAACACCTTTCGATTGGGTTTTTGTGCGCCCAAACTACCCCACACCGCCACAGTTGCATATGAAGATCTTATTCCACTTTTTCAGATACTGGGAATGCTGCCACCCAGAATGCCTTTCTTTTTGATTCGGCCTCTAATGTATAGAGACACATTGCCCGGCTTAAAGGTCTCTTGCATTGGTCGATAGATCTCATTCGGTACGCGGACTTGCTCCCTCGGGAGGACTTGCTTCCCTGGCATATGGCAATTTCCTCTAGGTCTTTGCCATGATTTGTGTAACTGTTTCATGGCTTAGTACTGGGATTTTACACACGTTGGCCTAGGGCCCTCGTGTATTTTGTAATCATGTAATCATGTAAACCTGTACCTTTTTTCGTAATTAATATAATTACCTTTTACGAAAAGAGAGAGAGAGAGAGAGAGAAAGAGAGAGAGCTGCGGACGTGTTTCCCCTGACCAGCGGACGTGCGTACCTGCCTCGTGCGCTGCCTGAGCTCTTCTGTTAGACCAGTACAGGGTCCGTTCTACCTTGCTCGAGCCCTGCCCTCGCCTACTTGTGAGCAGTTGGTTGACCTATCTTGCAAACTGGCGTGTGTCAATCCTTCTTGGGGAGCCCTACTCTACGATTCACACACACACACACACACACACACACACACAGAGGAGCCGACGTACCATAGAACTATCAGGATCTGGGAGTGCGCAACTATGACCATGTACAGGTTAGCAAGTAGACTGTGGCAACAAAGAGAGAGAGAGAGACTGCCCTGCAAATAGCTTCAGATCTCTTGTTAAAGTGGAGATACAACATGGCTGGCTTGGACATGGCCTTTATTGACAAAACGGTGGTAGCCCTTGGTCCAGATTCTGAAACAGAGGAACTAGAGGATATGGTTCCTTGCACAGAGGAGATGCCACCTGGTCCTAACTTCCAGCTTGTCGGCAAACACACCAAGCCTACTTCGGAAGATACAATGGATCATCATGAACGTTCTTATACTCAGGTTGCTTCTGATTTTGTGGATTCTCAAGATGTTGACTGGGAGCATTTGTTGGAGTTTGCCAACATCGTGCTTCGTGATTATGTTCAACATAATCAGGAAGCGTTTTCAAATTCTGAAATTGAAGATGTTTTGGAAGCCACAGTGGATCCTAAAAATGTTTTGCGCTCATTCTCAATGTTTTATGAACGTGCTGTTTTACTCTTCTTCATTGGTAGGATCCCAGTGCTTTCCTATATTCGCCAGTGGGCTGCAAAGTCTACTATAAGGGGTGTATGTTGAAGAGATTTTTGTTGGGCACCGAGGCTTTTATGAGGTGCTGTTGAAATCCGAGAAGCATCATGTCGATCTACTGACTAAACTGCCATTGTTCTTTGATCGCCGTTTGGTCCATGCTGTGCCATGGCACCCAATGGCAGATTTTCAGCGCTTGCTTCAACGTGAATGCCCGGTGTGGGTTGAAGAGGAAAACTATCCGGTTGTCTATTGGCCAATTTGGCCTGTTGATAAGATTTCAACTAAAACTCTTTAAGAAGATCAGCCAAATGCATAGCCAATGGCAGTAGAAATACATCATCTAGAGTCTCCATCAGTAGAGAACGAACCAAAACCAGTAATTCCTCTGCTACATGTCGACGCCGCCGACAAAGAGAGGCATGATGGATCCCATACTGCCCAACAACCCGCTGCACATTAGAGAGCAATCGTTCAAAAGAAGCATTGCCCTAAGAAGGGGAATCCAATAAAAATCTATCAATCAATTGCTGCATATAACCCTAAAAGATTGAATGCTTCAAATAAGATGAGTTGAAACGCAAAGGGAGTCTATCCAAAAATTGCTTAAAAGGTGCAATGGGTTGGGCAAGCATTTCAAGTTGTAGAGGAAACTGGTCCAACGAGGCATAGTGCTGCAACACTTTCATTTCCAACATCTCAGGAAGAAAAGCATCATCCTGTATGATGTACATGCGGTCCAACCACGACCATGTAGATGTATACTGCGCAGAATGAAACGTAAATCTTGTAGAAGAAGGGTGTAGCCATGACCAAAGATCTTGCTTGAGAACAGCAAGAGCAAAGGCATTCCACACACGGCTTTTCGGAGTATCCATCACCGAATGCTCTGATGTGGACTGCGAAGGATCAACACATTAAAATCCCCCATCAAGAAACCACGTCTGCCAAGTGACAAGGAGGTCTGCAAAGTATTTCAAATATCTCGACAGGATAAAGGGTCATTTGGAGCATAGAGCCCAAGTAACGATAAGATCTCTTCTTCAAATAAAACTTCAATCACCACAAAACGACCATGTACATCATTTTTAATAAAAACAGGCTGATATTTCTCATGAACAATCATAAGCACTCCAGAATAATGCATGGCATGTGTCCCTACATAAAACAAGAGAAACCCATGGCAATCCACAACTTTTCCTGCTTCACCGTGACTCTTGTGCTCAACAGCACACAAGACATCCCACTAATTCTCATGCAATAAACTCCACATGGCATGTTGCTTATTGCGAGAACAAATGCCTCGCACATTCCACGTGGCTATCTTTATGTGTATTCAAAAAAGAAAATCAGGAACGAGGCAAAGCTTGCCTCGATTTAACATTTTCTGCTAGAATGTCAAGGACTCCCTCATCCAAAAAATCAGCTAACATTGCAAAAGAGTTCTCACGGCCAGATTTAGAGGTAGACGGTGTATCCACTGTCTTCGGGATGGAACGGAGATAACGACGATCCCATGGGGTAATCACCTTACCTCTAGCATCAAAAGCCAACTTAGCAGGTGGGCCCTTCGGACCATCCGTATATACTTTCCCAGTGGGCTCATTGCGAGGAGCAGAAGAAACCATAGCATGAGTAGTGCGCTCTGAAGACAACATGTCTTTCCTACGCATATCGTACGGAAGGAATCTTGTGAAGCATTAGGTACAGTATCCGCCAGGCCAGGCACGTACATCTACCCAGTCATTGTCACGGGAATCCAAACCCGAAACATGTTGTTTTCCTTTATCCAAAACTTTAGGTGGTTGGGTCGCATCCTGCGACGGAGCATCAAGCACCACATCTTCCATGGGAGGCAAAACATGCTCAACATCTGAAGTCGGTTGCTTCACTGGACATTCGGCCATAAAATGCCCCAATTTTCCACACGAAAAACAATGCCCTGCAAAGTTATCCAATTTCAAACGAAAGTGCAAAGGATGCATGCCAGAGCAATTAAGACATAACCAAGCAGGCCTTTTCCAAGCAGTATCCCATAACATACACAAACGGTTACGATTAGTGGCCCTTAGGCTCGGGGGAACCAAAACAGTGCCCACAACGGCCATGGCATCCTTTAACAGTGGCTAATAGACAGCTGGACAGTTTTCCACTTCAACCCACACCGGGCATTCGCGTTGAAGCAAGTGCTGAAAACTGCCATTGGCACAACATGGACCAAACGGCGATCAAAGAACAATGGCAGTTTAGTCAACAGATCGGCACGATGCTTCTTGGATTTCAACAACACCTCATAAAAGTCTCGGGGCCCAACAAAAATCTCTTCAATACACTCCTCTTGTAGTAGACTTTGGAGCCACTGGCGAATATAGGAAAGCACTGGGATCCTACCAACGAGGAAGAGTATAATAGCACATTCATAAAACACTGAGAATGAGCGCAAAACATTTCTAGTATCCACAGTGGCTTCCAGAACATCTTCATTTTTAGAGTCAGAAAATGCTTCATGATTATGTTGAACATAATCACCAAGCAAAGTGTTGGCAAACTCCAACAAATGCTCCCATTCAACATGCTGAGAATCCAAAATCAGAAGCAACCTGAGCATAAGAATGTTCCTAATGATCCATTGTATCTTACGAAGTATGCTTGGTGCCTTTGCCCGCAGGCTGGAAGTCACGACCAGGTGGCGTCTCCTCTGTGCAAAGAACCATATCCTCTGGTTCCTCTGTTTTAGAATCCAGACCAATGGCTGCCACCGTTTGGTCAATAAAGGCCATGTCCAAACAAGCCATGTTGTATCACCACTTTAACAAGAGATCTGAAGCTATTTGCAGGGCGCTCTCTCTCTCTCTCTCTCTCTCTCTCTCTCTCTGTGCGTATTTACAAATAGGTACAGATCAATAGTCTGCTGTCATCCTGTGTCACAGGTGTCTTCAGTCTGTAGTCACGTTCACAATGACAGACCTGCTGCCACAGTCTGTCTGTACCTGCAGAATTCCAGTACTGCCTCGCTAAAGATCTCTCTCTCTCTCTCTCTCTCTCTCTCTCTCTCTCTCTCTCTCTCTCTCTGTGAACAGAGTCAGCACGGCTGGTGTCACGCAGAGACGAAAACGAAACCCTGGAACAGTTCTGCAGCTGATTTCGAAACCCTATAAACAGGTCTGTACAGGAATTCGAAACCCTAAAACAGCAGCACAGATGAAAACGAAACCCTAAAACAGTTCTGCAGCTGCTTTCGAAACCCTAAAAACAGGTCTGTACATGAATTCGAAACCCTACCGCTGTAACTCTCTCTTCTCTCTCTCTCTCTCTCTCTCTCTCTCTCTCTCTCTCTCTCCGTAAAAGGTAATTGTATTAATTATGAAAAAAAGGTACAAGTTTACATGATTACAAGACACACGATGGCTCTAAGTGATCGTGTGTAAATCTCTCTCTCTCTCTAAAGCACTAGACTACAAAAGAGTTACAAAAAGTCATGGCAACGACGTAGAGGAAATTGCCCTATACCAAGGAAGTAAGTCCTCCGGAGGGAGTAAGTCAGAGTGCCGAATACGATCTATCTGCCAATGCAAGAGGCCTTTAAACCTAGCAATATGTCCCTGAACCAAAAAGAAAAGCATTCCGAATGGTCCAATTGTGCCAAGAGCCCAGTATCTAAGAAAGTGAAATAAGACCTTCATATGCGACTGAGCCGATGTGGGGCATTTGGGCCGTGCAAAGACCCAGTCCAAAGGGCTTAGCAAGAAGCCAACCACTGCTCACCAAACTGCCGACAAGAGTGACCAGATTTTCTAAGCAAGAGGGCAAGAAATGAATCGATGACGGGTCGATTCCACACTGGTGGTGCAAAAGAAACAATTGCTGTTGGAGATTCGATGCTTGGAAAGGGCTGAAGCAAGAGGAAGACCACCAATCATCACCCCCCAAAGAAAGACCTTGCATTTGAAAGGTGTCTTGTTCATCCAACCCTCCATCATAGTTGCCTTCCACCATGACCGAGATTTACGCAATCCCCATACAGTATTGGCTTTAGTAACCAGCCATTGATGATATTTAATCAGAAGATGATACACCTGGTTAGCTGAGGCCTTTTCCAAATTCAGGCAGCCTGCAAGGTCCCAGTCCTCCCAGGGACGATCCATAGCAAGGGCAGGAAAGGGTTGTCTGCTCTGGTTCACCATCAAAATCTGTCTCCATAAATCACAATATCCAAGAGGGATCCTGAAAAGCCTTCTAGCTATACGAAATGATATCAACACATTGCGACTAGCAAGGGTGGCATCTGCAACTGAAGTCAAGCCCAAACGTGCTATACGATTAAATTTTGGTCTGAGCTCATGTTTGCCTTCCCAAGAAAGTAATCACGAGGCTGCCAACAGTTCCTCTTGAAAAGAGTTAGTAGCTAAGCGATCCTCTGCTGGATGCCATTGAGCCTTCTTGAGAACCAATTTCCAAGAACATACCAAGTGAGCAAGCAAGGATGATGCAGGACTAGAAAACTGAGAGTCTGCATTAAGAACATGCCACCAGGAGCTCCGAATTTGAGTATTACCATGCACCAGCCCGTGATTCTCAAGAAAATAACGGGCTATCAAGACCCACGGGTGATGATCCAAGCACATGGCACGAAAAAGAGACCAACGGAGTGCTAGCATATGAGTTTCGGTATCCAAAATAGCTCCACCACCCATGCGTTTGGGAGTGCATGCATGCGACCAAGAGATCCATGAAATACCTGCATGTTAGGAGTCCTTCCATAACATGAAACGAATGCACTGAGTAAGAGCATTTAATGTAGTGGTAGTCTAAGGCAGCAATGGCAAGAAATATGTGAGCATTGGCAACATAATTGTCTGAGCGACTTCGAGGCGAACATGGAAAGGCCAAGCCTGTGACTTCCAATATAGAAACTTAGCTATCAATTTCTGTGAAATCCACTCTAGTAGTTGTTTCGGCCGAACATCAACACCCAAAGGGTACCCAAGATGCCTAACAATGGAACCACGGGGAACAATCATTCCTTGCTAATCCAGTGACTGCAAATCTGACTCCGTGCAACTGAGAATGGCTGATTTCAAAGCATTGATATGAAGACCAGAAGCTTGACCAAAGAGATTCCAAACATCTAATGCTTTGCGAAGATTATCCTTATCCGCACGCAAAATCATAAAGCTCTCATCAACCAAGGATTGACTAATGAAGTGCTGTCCAAAAGGAAGAGACAATCCAGCCAACTGAGTAGAAGCTGCCATCTGAGATAACATCGAGAGAACCGGATGAGTTGCAAGGGCAAAATAGAGAGGACTCAAAAGGCAACCCTGTCGCACAGAGCGTGCAAGGATGAAAGGCTCGGTAACACCACCATTCAGCATAACTCGCGAAGATGCCACAACACTAATGGTGTAAATCAAACGAGCCATCCGAGTACCAAAGCCCATAGTAGACATAAGGTTTGCAATGGACCAATCTAAATAATCAAAATCCTTTTCTAGGTCCAATTGAATCAATACCACCTTCTGATTAGAGTGCCTTGCATAGTCAATAGCCAGTTGCACATTCAAGACAGTATACAAAATGTTTCGGCTCTTAATGAAACCATATTGAAGAGGATAAACAATGGCAAGGAGATGCTTATGGAGCCGATTCGCCATTACTTTGGAAAAGATTTTATACATAGAACCCATCAAAGAAATTGGTCACCAATGTGTCAACATAGAAGGCAATGGAAGTTTTCGAAGCAGTTTGATAAGTCATTCTTTCCATAAGGAAAGCACGAACCCCGTTTCCCAAACCTGCTGAAACATAGCCGTCAATGGTTTCACCAGACTGGTAGCAAAAACCTCAAAGAATTCATTGGTGAGACCATCCCAACCGGGACTTTTATGCTTGGGCAAGTGTAACAAGACATCCATAACCTCTGCCTCACAAATATCTGTCTCCAAAGTAGTTTGCATGTCATGTGGAACCTGATTACAGACCAAATCATAGAAAACTGAGTGAGCATGAGTAGTTTGGTCCAAAGGTGATGGAGTAGAACCAAGAACATCCAGAAAATAATTCCTACACATATTCACAATAGTCTGAGGATCAGTGACCATTTGACCTTCTGCATCCTGGAGTCTAGTCATATCCTCTCGAGCGGGAGATGCATGAAGAGCACGAAAGAACTTATGAGTCTAACTATCACTATCTTGCAAATTCTCTGTTAAATTTTGCAATTTGGCATGTTGATAAGATTTCAACTGAAACTCTTTAAGAAGATCAGCCAAACGCATAGCCAATGGCAGTAGAAATACATCATCTAGAGTCTCCACCAATAGAGAACGAACCAAAACCAGTAATTCCTCTGCTGCGTGGTGACACCGCCGACAAAGAGAGGCATGATGGATCCCATACTGCCCAACAACCCACTGCACATTAGAGAGCAATCGTTCAAAAGAAGCATTGCCCTCAAAAGGGAAATCCAATAAAAATCTATCAATCAATTGCTGCATATAACCCTGAAAGATTTAATGCTTCAAATAAGACGAGTTGCAACGCAAAGGGAGTCTATCCAGAAATTGCTTAAAAGGTGCAATGGGTTGGGCAAGCATTTCAAGCTGTAGAGGAAAATGGTCCAACAAGGCATAGTGCTGCAACACTTTCATTTCCAGCATCTCAGGAAGAAAAGCATCATCCTGCATGATGTACATGCAGTCCAACCGCGACTATGTAGATGTATACTGCGTAGAATGAAACGTAATCCTGTAGAAGAAGGGTGTAGCCATGACCAGAGATCTTGCTTGAGAACAGCAAGAGCAAAGGCATTCCACACACGGCTTTCCGGAGTATCCATCACCGAATGCTCTGATGTGGACTGCGAAGGATCAACACACATATTAAAATCCCCCATCAAGAAACCACGTCTGCCAAGTGACAAGGAGGTCTGCAAAGTATTCCAAAGATCCCGGCGGGATAAAGGGTCATTTGGAGCATAGAGTCCAAGTAACCATAAGATCTCTCCTTCAAATAAAACTTCAATCACCATAAATCGACCATCTTCATCATTTTTTATAAGAACAGGTTGATATTTCTCATGGACAATCATAAGCACACGAGAATAATGCATGGCATGGGTCCCTCCAGAAAACAAGCCAAAGCCATGGCAATCCACAACTTTTCCTACTTCGCCATGACTCTTGTGCTCAACAACACACAAGATATCCCACTGATTCTCATGTCTTGTGTGCTTAGCAGCACAGAAGACATCCCACTGATTCTCATGCAATAAACTCCACATGGCATGCTGCTTATTGCGAGAACAAATGCCTATCACATTCCTCGTGGCGATCTTCATGTATATTCAAAAAGAGGATCAGGAACGAGGCAACACTTGCCTCGATTTAATCTTCTCAACTAGAATGTCAAGGACTCCCTTGTCCAAAAAATCAGCCAGCACGGCAAAAGAGTTCCGGCGGGCAGATTTAGAGGTAGACTGTATATCCACTGACTTGGGGATGGAATGGGGATAACGCCGATCCCATGGGGTAATCACATTACCTCACGCATCAAGAGCCAACTTAGCAGGTGGGCCCTTCGGACCATCCGAATGTACTTTCCTCGTGGGCTCATTGCGAGGAACAGACGAAACCATAGCCTGAGAAGGGTGCCCTAACGACGATATGTCTTTCTTGCACGCATAAGTACGCAAGGAATCTTGTGAAGCATTAGGCACAGTATCCGCCATGCCAGCATCAAACCTTTTATCTTTTTTGGCACGTACATCCACCCAATCATTGTCACAGGAATCCAAGCCCGAAACATGTTGTTTGCCTTTATCCAAAACTTTAGGGGGCTGGGTCGCATCCTACAACGGAGCATTAAGCACCATATCTTCCCTGGGAGGCAAAACATGCTCCGCATCTAAAGTCGGTTGCTTTGCTGGGCATTCGGCCATAAAATGCCCCAATTTACCACACAAAAAACAATGGCCTGCAAAATTACCCCATTTCAGATGAAAGTGCAAAGGATGTATGCCAGAGCAGTTAAGACGTAACCAAGGAGGCCTTTTCCGAGCAGTGTCCCATAACATACACAAACGGTTACGGTTCGTGGCCCTTAGGTTCAGAGGGACCAAAACAGTGCCCACAACGGCCATGGCATCCTTTAACAGTGGCCAATAGACAGCCCAACAGTTTTCCATCTCAACCCACACCGCGCATTCCTGTAGAAGCAAGCGCTGAAAATCTGCCATTGGGCGCCATGGCACAACATGGACCAAACGGCAATCAAAGAATAGTGGCGGTTTAGACAACAGATCGGCACGATGCTTCTCGAATTTCAACAGCACCTCATAAAAGCCTCCGGGCCCAACGAAAATCTCTTCAACACACTCCCCTTGTAGTAGACTTTGCAGCCACTGGCAAATATGAGAAAGCACTGGAATCTTGCCAATGAAGAAGAGTATAACAACACGTTCATAAAACACCGAGAAGGAGCGCAGGACATTTTTCGAGTCCACACTGGCTTTCAGAACATCTTCAATTCCAGATTCAGAAAATTCTTCATGATTATGTTGAACATAATTGCCACGCAGAGTGTTGGCAAACTCCAACAAATGCTCCCAATCAACATCCCGAGAATCCACAGAATCAGAAGTAATCTACGCATAAGAACGTTCCTGATGATCCATTGTCTCTTTTGAAGTATGCTTGGTGCGTTTGCCCACAGACTGAAAGTCAGAACCAGGGGGCATCTCCTCCGTACAAGGAAGCATATCCTTTGGTTCCTCTGTATCAGAATCCGGGCCAAGGGCTGCCACCGTTTGGTCGAGAAAGGCCATATCCAGACCGGCCATATTGTATCACCACTTGTGCAAGTTGGATGCTGAACCAAGAGCTCACAGAAGACAGAAAGAGCACTGGTCTCTCTCTCTCTCTCTCTTTCTCTCTCTGTGTTTGCTGTATCACAGATCTCTGTCTGCTGTGATAGGCTGCACCTCTCTCTCTCTCTCTCTCTCTCTCTCTCTCTCTCTTCGTAAAAGGGAATTGTATTAATTACGAAAAAAAATACAAGATTACTTGATTACAAGATACATGATGACACTAAGCCATCATGTGAAGAGGTTCCAGTACTACGAGTTACAAAGTCATGGCAAAGACGCGGAGGAAATTGCCATATGCCAGGGACGTAAGTCCTCCCTAGAGAGCATGTCAGAATGCTGGAGAAGATCTAGCTACCAATACAAGAGGCCCTTAAGCCTAGCAATATGCCGTTGAACATTGTAGGCGGAATCAAAAAGAAAAGCATTCCGAATGGTCCAATTATGCCAACAGCCCAATATCGAAGAAAGTGATATACGAGCTTCATATGTGGCTGTGCCGGAGTGGGGTATTTGGGCTGCCCAAAAACCCAATCAAAGGGGCGTAGTGAGAAACCAACCACCGCTCGCCAAACGGCTAACAAGAATAACCAGACTTTCTTAGCGATGGGGCAAGAAATAAATCGGTGTCGAGCGGATTCCACAGTAGTGGTGCAAAAGAAATAGTTGCCATTGGAGATTCGTTGCTTGGAAAGAGCTGAAGCAAGCGGAAGACCACCAATCATCACTCTCCAAAGAAAGACCTTATATTTGAAGGGTGTCTTGTTCAACCAGCCCTCCATCACAGTTGCTCTCCACCATGACCGGGATTTACGCACTCTCCATAGAGTATTCACTTTAGTAACCAGCCATTGATGACCTTCAATCAGAAGATGATACACCTGGTTAGCAGAAGCTTTGCTTAAATTCAGCTGGCCTTCGAAGTCCAATCCTGCCAGGGATGATCCGAAGCAAGGGCAGGAAAGGGTTATTTGCTCTGGAGCACCATCAAAAGCTGTTCCCATAAATGCCTACCATGGTGGTGACGGGTGTGCTTCATTCCTGTGTGTGTGTGTGTGTGTGTAAGAGTAGGTCAACTCTCTGATCTGTGCAGGGTTGCAGTCGCCTGCTGCCAGGTTATGTCTCTCTCTCTCTAGTCTAGATATCATTTTGTACCTACTCAATTTAGTTCAACATACCATAAATGTTAGCTTCACTGGGACTTTTGAAATCTCCCAGACATTTTGTATGCAACATTTTGGTCTCATAGGCCAACTTGGCCTGTTGTAGACGTTAATATAACTTTCTTTCTTTCTTTCATTCTCTCTCACTCTCTCTGCCAAGAACTCTCTCTCTCTCTCTCTCTCTCTCTCTTTGCCAAATCGCTACAGGAATAGGCGGTAGGCAGCTGA
Organism: Lygodium microphyllum; assembly: GCF_053477565.2. Taxonomy (NCBI): domain Eukaryota; kingdom Viridiplantae; phylum Streptophyta; class Polypodiopsida; order Schizaeales; family Lygodiaceae; genus Lygodium; species Lygodium microphyllum. The sequence continues at coordinate 143,610,336 of NC_141141.1, forward strand.
GATGCAAACGGGTGGCTCACAGGTCGCAGTCCCACAAGGGGCGCAGCGTTACGCACGCAAGCCTTCGTCACACGAGCAGCACATGCGCAGGCGCAGCGTTACGCACGCAGGCGGAACAGGGCGACCCCGGAAGGAAGGTCGCAACCAGTAAGCAGCAGGGATCGATGGGATAGGTACAGGATGACCAGCGCGTTCAACACTGTTGCGAGTGGGCAGAACGGACCCGGCAGAAGCCTGAGGGGAGAACTCAGGCCGGGAGCAGAGCAGGAAGAAACGTTCGCGCGTCAGGAGTCAGATCCGCCATCACTCCTCTCTCTCTCTCTCTCTCTCTTTCTCGTGAAGATAATTGAGTTAGATAGTGAATAGTTACATCAGACCATCAAGTCAACATTTTCTCTGTAGCTCTTACTTTCTATTACATGAGACCATCAGGTCATCATACTCTGTCTCTCCTACTCTCTGTGTAACTAATATTTACACGAGGCCTGCAGGCTCTCAGAACAACCAAAAGAACCTATTACATGAACAGTACTAATAGATCACACCGAAGGAACACCTGGAGTAGAGCAAACAATTCCCAGCCAAGGAGCAACAATATCCGGAAGAACCAAGTCCGCTGATATCATAGAGGAGATTTTCCATAACACTATTCCACGCACACGGGCCACATGCCCATGGATGCTTGATACTGAATCGAAAATAAAGGGCATTGCGAGTACGCCATATATGCCACAGGGCTGTCCATCTAAGGAAATGAAATAGGTAGGAACAGTCCGAACTCAAAGGGGGCATTGAGGACATATTTCCCATAATCCAGGAATGAACTGATAGGCGGTGCTGAGTCACCGAAGTCCACACACGAGAGATGAAAATTCTAGATCTGATGCGCAACAGGGCAGGAGACAAAGAGGTGAAGCAATGTCTCCTCACATGCAGTGCAGAAAACACAACGCCCAGCAGAGATCTTTCGGGCATGGAGCACTTCTTCCATTAGAAGACCCCCAATGAGCAGCCGCCACACGAAGACCTTTCCGTGATACGGGACCTTAGACTTCCAAATTTGGATAAATCTTTCCCGCTACTTATTACTGCCCCTACGATGCCATAATCTATTCACTTTCCCCATGACCCATCTCTTGGCTTCCACCATCTGATGATATATTTGATTAGCTGACCTCTTCCCAAAATCATCAGGTAGCACAAACATCCAGTCACGCCAAGGATCCAAAGGCTGTAATGCAGGCAAAGGAAAGAACCTCTGAAGACTGTCCTGTATGGACAACCAAATGTCCCTGTATCCACGAGGCACCCCAAAGTACTGACGAATATGCCTAAAGGAATAAAGACGGGGCTGCCCAAGAATAACGCCATCATGGACTGTCTTCAACCCCAACCTAGCCATCCGATTGAGCTTGTCTTGTTGCAAATCTTTTTGTGGCCAATCCAACAACTTTGAGGAAGCCAGTATTTCATCTTGCAGCAAATTTTCCGCTTTACGAATATCCAAGGAATGCCAAACTACAAAATGAAGCAACTCTTGCCAGGAAGTTCATCTCTCTCTCTCTCTCTCTCTCTCTCTCTCTCTCTCGCCTGTCATCTTGACTTTGTTAAAATAGAGACATAAACATTGACAAAGATGAACAACTGATATTATCCAAGCATAATGCAAGTACAACTCATGAGAATGATTAATTGAATGAGTGTGGAGATGAGTGCCTTTTATAGGCTTACGGTAGGTGGTATTGGTAGGTGGAGAAAGGTGGAAAGTGGCCATGGTATTCACCAACTGTGGTTTTAATAAACCATGCATACATGACCTAGTCTAAGGCTTTATTTGCAATGTGTTCCTTTGCCTTGTTTGTTCCTTACACAGAGGCTATCGTGGATGTGAATGCACATTTCTCAACAAACTCTCAACTCTGAGTAGCTAATTACTATTGCAAATTTCTTGGACTGAAGTTTGAAATTTCTAAAAATTTTAGACATTAACAACCGCTTCTAGCCCATAGGAGTTTAGCAATTGGCACTTGGCTTGCATATGGCAGGGACCCAGTGGCTTGTGCGCGACGTGTTGAGCCAAAGGAGACACAGAGACATTGCCTCTGGGACTGTCCTAGAGCCCAAAGAGATTTGGAGGAGAGCTCTTAGGATAGTATTCCATGGTACAGCAGAGTCCATGGTGGCAACATGGGGGGCTGCAGCTTGGGTCACAGACAGAGGTCCAGCTTGCGGCTATGAGGACACTCACGGGAGCAATTCTTTTCTCATCATTGGACAGCATCTGAGCAAGATCCCTACCCGAGACTACTCACAGACACAGTGGACTTAGGGACATTGTCACAGATGGGAGCTGATTTCCAGCATTATAGCTTGGTACATATGGACTGCAAGATGTAGCCAGGTCATTGATCTTTAGGATATACCCACTGGGAAGTCTTTATCAAGGATTTGGACAGAGATAGTCCATACTCTCCGTGGGAGATGGGAGAGGTTGCACAGCAGCTTTGAGAGGATGAGGAAGAAAAGAGAGGCTTTCTTGAGGATTTGGGATTCATACACCTTTCACACTACCCCTCAGATGGTTTGGCACTTTAGCCCACCAGATTGGTTGTTTACACAACCATTGTATCTTTGATGTACTTATTACTCTTCACAGAGTTTCTTGTACTTTGTATTTACCTTAGGGGGACTTTCTCCGAGGTGTTATTAATAGAGTTCTCTTTTCTTGGGGGAAAAAAAACAACCATTTAACTCTAAAATTCTTGAGAAACACTCCTTTTCCCTTTAGAATTAGCTTAAGGATCTCTGAAATCTCTGATTAGAAATCTGAAAATTTCAGAAATTTTTTACATTAACAGCCATTAAACTCTCAAATTCTTGAGAAATACTCTTTTCCCCTTTAGTATTGGCTTAAAATTTTCTGAAATTCCTGATTTTACAGCTGAAATTGACATTTCCGCACACTAAATTAGTTGTAATGTCTTCATTTGACCAAGCCTCATCCCCATTCTTTTGCTTTAGGCTAACACAAATGGAAAGAAATAAAAAAGTGAAATGGGAATTTGTAACACCTGTGAAACAATGGAAGGGGGCCATTTACATGCAAGTGCAAGTGGTGTTAGCACACGCAGGATTCTAGTTTTCATTCAGCTTGTTAGCTTGCTTACTCAATTTAGTATAAAATACTAGATTTAGATACATTTTTACATTTTTAAAATTAAAATTAGGGCAACGCATGATTCAGCCCCAAGGTATGAATCATACTCCAATCATACTTTCATACTCATCTGGATAAGACATATGGTTGCCATATGAAAAAACTATGCGTGATAAGACATCTTCAACACCTGCAAACACCCACAAAAATCTGCATTTTGCCTGTAAGTGGTCCCAAGCAGTCACCTATACCTCCCCCATAGAAGGACTATAGACTTGTAGAGGTTTGCTTGTGTCGTATAGTAGAATGCAGAAAATCTGCATTTCTCAGCAAGGGGCAGATGGCTGAAAATCAGGCCATCCACCTATGTCGAACGGAGCAATAGAATGCAGAAAATCTGCATTTTTCAACAAGGGGCAGATGGCTGAAAATCAGCCCGGGGGGGCTCCTCTTTAGGGGTAGCTCCGTGTAGTCACTTTGGCGATGATACCATGTGAGAATCCACACCGGAGTTAGAGGAGCAACCTGCAGAAGATGAGTGCCAAAGTGAGGAGTGATCAGCCATAAAAATCTGGCTGACCTGCCAAAATGGCCTCTAAATCTGGCTGACCTGCTGAAAAATAACCTGGAACTGCAATAAATGCAATCCGACTGGACACAAAAATCTGGAAAATAATGACATGGCATCCTAGGGAGGTAGGCATTGGCACGGGCTGGAAACTGACTAGAAATGCAAGAAATGCACACAAAACGTGACTGGAAGAAGAAATGCATGCTCTAGAATGAGCTGCCTCCTCCATCAAAGCACATGAGAAACATGTTAGAGTTCCTAGTGTGCCCATCTGACTTAGACTCAAGCTCATAGGCAGAAGATGACAGTGCATAAACATGACTGCTAACAGATTTTTTTTATCAATGAGGCTGAAAGACAGACACTTAGTATTAAGAGATCTCTGAGATAGGGATGCCCTTTTACCATCTTCCTATTCTTACCTGTAGTAGAGGCCATGAGTTCTTTCTCTAATGACACATCCATCGTGCTTTAAAAGTATATAGTCACCCATCCCAAAGTTTGAGGAGCTCCTTGATTTGGAGTTTGTAGATGGCACAGTTGTACCTTTCAAATGGGATCAAAGCAGTTTCAGGGCCTTTGTTGCAGCCATGGAAAATACAGCTTTTGACTGAATAGGTCTTTCTCAAATTCTGTGATACTACCTGCTATTTCTTGAGCTTATGGTGACTATTAAGGTACAGCTTCAATCATTGTTCATGTCTTCAGAAATGGTCGCACTGCTAATGGATGGTCTCTTTTGGAGATAAAAGCCATATTTTCCATCACTAAATTTTATCTGTCAACTCCTATCAACAATTTACTGCAAGTCTCCGTAACCTTGCATACGATGAGCAATTTAGCATCAAGTAGCATGTACATTGCAATAAATGTCACTTGTAAAGTTGGCCAGGTGTAATACATATATACAGTTTATAAGCACATGTCCTACATACACACACATGGAATGATGGAGACCAGAAGGACATTTGTAGACATTGTTGTGATGACCCAATAGTGTAACTGTCTAGGCCCTTGAACAAAGAAAAAATTTTCAACCCTTCATCATTTTGGCTTTTGGCACATTGTTGTTTGAACATTCAAATATTACTTCTATTGGCTGCAGGGCTGTTGGGAGAGAAAGTTGCTGCTTGGACCTTGAACACAAAAAGCTGACTGTTTTGTGGTGGTCCAGACAAGAACAATATTATTATGCTCGAAAGTGCTTAAAGAAAGCTGCTTAAACAAAGCTTTTGACTGATTAGGCCTTTCTCGAATTCTGTGATACTATATGCTATTTGTTAAGCTTATCCTGAGTATTAATGTAAAGTTTGATCATTTTTTTCTTGCCTGAAAAGTTGTTCACACTGTTAATGGATGTGGTCTCTTTTGGAGGTTGAAGCTATATGTTCAGACATCAAATTTTTTATCTTGACTATGAATGATTCACTGCAAGGCTTGTACATCATCATAAATTTAAACTGCAAGTTTTGGTAACTCTTCGACTGCATGCGACAACCACCCCTAACCCACCCAACAACCCCCACCCCCCTTCCCCCCAGGCCGAAACGACCAACACAAAAAAGAAAGGGGGAAGAAAAATGAAAATAACACACACAAAATTCTGAATGATTCACTGCAAGTCTGGTACATCATCAAAAATTTAAACTGCAAGTTTCTTCTCTGATGAGAGATGATGATGCCAGTTGCATTAGTTATGGTCTCATAGGCCATTCTGGCCTTCTAGAGATGTTCATAGTTCTCTCTCTCTCTCTCTCTCTCTCTCTCTCTATATATATATATATATATATATATATATATATATGAGTTAGTTTAGATGCATGGCATAGGAAAAGACCACTACAGAAAAGTCATCCAAGAATTAAACCCAGTCCTGCACAGGCAAACTTTTCACTCAACAGGGGGTTGCCCACTTCACTCGTGGCCTAAAAGCACAACATTCAACTATAAATTCAGACTGATCCTCACTGGACAACAGATATGGACAAACTTGTCAAGAGTAGTAGCCAAAGCTAGATCTTGCCTTGGAATAGCGATGTTTCTGCACCATTACTATTAATCTACAAGTTCACCTATTACACATCCACTTACACATCATCTCACTCCCCTATTGTCCCTCTTTAACTTTGCAATTGTGCTCTTCAGTGAAGGAAAAAATGCTGCACATACTACATCATACCTGATAATACTCATCAGGAGCACTAGGACCAGTTCCTCTTCTATAAACTTGTGAAATCTCGAAGCGTTTGATGGAAGCTACCTAGGTAAGTCAAAGATACGAATGAATGTAGGCATGCAGCTGAAAGCAAACCATTTGGCACTAAAAAAACAAAGAGCTACATACTTGCACAAACAAAACCACCTACACCAATGACATAAGGTCTAATTTTTCAAAAGAAAAGGCTGCAGAGAGAGCAGAAGAACCTGGTTTGCAGTTACCCAACGGGCAAAATGAGTTCGCATGTCAGATCGGAGATAGAGCATTCTTCCAGCTGAGTCAATTAGCTTAATAGTCTGTCTTCTTTACAACATTTTGTGTCAGTTCCTAAGGTGGAGACCATCGGCAAATGCAGAAACAAACCAAAATTTAAGAAAACATTCGCATCCTCTTCTTCCCAAACTCCAAAATGAAAACAAAACCAACAAACCAAATGTTAAATAGATCACATTTCCTCCCACCATGAACAACACAAGAATGTCATTAATTGGTTTTAGGATCCAGCTAGGACAACGTATACACAGTATCTATTGGACCCTACCAGATCATAAACTGCAAAAGTGCCTTTGGTAGCCAAAACCTATACCGACTTTGGCTGCTATCACACCAACAGCTGATCAAAGTCCTCACTCTTGTGAATATTCCACAGAAGTGTCTTACAATCCCAAAACTATGCCTTATAGTAGCCCAGCGAGTTCGTCGCAAACCATTTATTCCCAATCAAGGGCGCCTTTTCTTCCATTTGATGAGAAAAAGCAGATCAAAGACCCTGCTCTTTTGAGTACTCTCCAACCTACCAATGTCCTTCTTCCAGAGGTCCACGCACCCATTGCAAATACCTGATCTGAAGTACCATGAGGTAAGTTGGGTATGGGGATGGGACCTAAGAGACTAGCTTTAGCTTTTGACAGACCCATTCTTTAAGGATCATCCAGACATCTCTTTTCTGGTTATACAACCAATTAGCAAGTACTTCAAATGAGAATGATTAAAACCTCTTCAATTGCAGCTCCTCATGTTCTAGATGTGGCACACTATGTAGCCACTCCTCACCATATTCTGCAGGAGATCAGACAACCAATTTTCGATCTGGAAGATCTCTTTTTTCTGTGGTTGCAGCCTCAAGGTAGTTTGGCTACTGGGACTTGGCTAGGCTTTTTGCAAGGATTCCAGCACATTGTTTGTGATATAGGCAGCAGAGATCTAAAGGCACTGCCTCCAGGGTTGCCCAGCCAGGAGCCTCAAGGTAGTTTGGCTACTGGGACTTGGCTAGGCTTTTTGCAAGGATTCCAGCACATTGTTTGTGATATAGGCAGCAGAGATCTAAAGGCACTGCCTCCAGGGTTGCCCAGCCAGGAAGTCTGGAAGAGCATCCTTCAGATGGAGTTTAGGAACACTTGTGCCAGTAGATGTTAGTGACTTGGGGTCTCAGAGGATCAGCTTGTCACTAGAAGGATATTCAGGGGAGCATTCTGTGGGGTGCAATTTCTTCGGTCAGTAGGATCAGCTTGTTGCTACAAGGATATTCAGGAAAGCATTTTGTTCTTCATTTTAGACAATAAGCCAACAGTGATCCACCATACTCCTAACTCCTAACTCAGTGGACTGCAGGATTTCTGGAGGGCAGAGGATAGCTTTAGTTGAGGAGATTATAATTTTCCTTTGCCTATTGGCACATCAACCTCTCACACTAGGAAATCACCTGTATTTGTTCTGCTGTGGAGTATAAGCAGTAGTATACTGATGAACAATGGCCTTCTGCTTTAAAAAGAATTCAGCATAGAGGACATGTATTCCCCCCCCCTTTGATCCGAATGGAGAGTCTTCACCCTGCAGCCAGATCGGTTTTCAACAAGTGCTAGAAAAGCCAAAAATGCATCATACACTTATGACTTTTTCACTACAGAATATACCTAGTAGAAGCGAGTAAAGTCATCAATAAAAGTGACAAAAAGTAATAGCCACCCAATGACTTTGTCTACATAGGGCCACAAACATCTGAGTGCACTGTCTGTAACCTGATAGTGGCTCTAAAAGCAACATCATGGGGAAACGGAAACCAATGCATTTTCCCCAAAATACGTCCCTCGCATAACTGCTCATGAGATCTCTCCAAGAGAGGTAATCCATCAAATATTTGTGTACGCTGCAAAAGCATCAAGCTACCATAGTTTACATGCCCCATGCCAGCATGCCATAACTCCGCTTGTAACATAGCAGGAGTAAGAGTGGACGCTAAATAGGCTGATTGATCAACTAAGAGAGTATCCAACTCATATAACCCATGACATAGAGTGCCAGTCAAGACCAAAGTCATGTGTTTCTTATCTCTCACCATGCATCTGTCATCATGAAAGGTGACCTGCAAACCACACTGTGCTAAAGAAGAAATAGATAACAGATTCTTATTTATACCTAGCACAAACAAGGCATCCTGTGGACGAAGAATAGAGCCATCAATGGTCGTGAGCACAATCTCCCCGATACCTCTACCAGGGTATGATGCATTGTTGGCACATTGTCAGAGACTTGCAAGCCAAGGCAATAGAAGCAAACAAATCTCTGCGAGATGTGATGTGCCTAGATATACCACTGTCAAAAAACCATGTGCTTGCATCCTCAGTAGAGCTAAATGTGTTGGGAATAAAGGCCCTCGTGCCTTTCAATGTGCTCGGGTGTGAACACACCCTTAGCACTTGTACTTACACATATATATCTATCTAAACAAACCTAAAGTGGTACACTCGTCATTGTACCCAAAATTGTGCACACTCTCTACTTTGCTCTCTCTCACTCTCTCTGTCTCTCCGTGCGTAACGAACACCGACTCTCTTGATCTTCGTGCCTCACAGTTACTACAAGATGGTATCAGAGCCATCAGTTTCTACGCGCTTCCCGAGATCTGACGAGACCAACAGACAGTTGGAGTTCTTGGCGACGTGTGTGCCGGGCTGAGATAGATGACTATGTGCGCAGAGGACGAGTTGAGGAGTAGACGTTAGGTTGCAGACTGGGCACATCAGCAGACAGTAGACAGTCAATGGCGTGAGTCACTTAGCAGGTGACGGCAGTACCTGTAGGTCGACGGGATAATAGTCGCAACCAACTGACAGCAGCTGATGAAACGGCGGGACCACGGCGCGAGACGGACGGGAGACTTCAGCGGCTCGTCACATCCAAAACTGACGGGTCAATGGACTCACGTTAGGTCACACACAATTTTTTTTTTCTTTTAAAAAAAAAAGTAACTTCTACCCCTCTTTCTTGACGGGGTTTCGAACGCGAAAGCACAAAAGGTCAGATTTGTGCAATTTTGGCCCAGCAATTTAGGGCTTCTCTAGACTGAGTACTATTCATGCAAAATTGGGGCATCTGCATTAAAAATTGCAGACATTGTGCGCATTTGAATTGGGGATTTCGCCAAAATTATTGAAATTTTGCACATTTGTGTGAAATTCCTCAACATTGGACCCAAAAATTTGGGGCTTTTTCCAAATTTGGGGATTGTGATGCAGGACAATAAAATTTGTCTCAGAAATTGCAGGAATTTGTGACATCTTGCCTCTGATATTTGGGGCTTTTCATGTACATGCACAAATTGGGCTGAAATTTACCCAATTTCTCCACATTGATGCACATTGGACCCCATGCAATTTGAGGCTTTTGTAGTTTGGGAAAAAATTTATGCACAATTTTGTCATTTTATGTACATGCAAGTTCAATTCCATGCAATTTGGACATCCAACACTTAGAAAAATTTGGGGGTTTTGCTGAAATTGCTATACTATGGCAAAATTGGCCTGCTCTATGCATGACAGAGAAAATGCAGATGTGTGGTTGATGCTTTGAGCACAAAAATTTTGGGCATTTTGAATTTGGAATTTATTTCTCATGTAATGTGATGTATATGCCCTTGGAACAGCTGTAATCAGTTGTGGAAAGCTGTAGCACATGGTTTGGTGCTTCTGAAAATTTGATTACAAATCTGAAATCTATGCTTCTACGCGGTCATTTATTGTTGGTTGGTACTTGTTTGTACTTTGGTCACTTGGGTGACAGTTTTGGGCTTGCATTTTATGTTTTTTTTGTCACATTTGGGTTGACAATCATAGCTGGCAGTAGTGACAACAGTAATCTCATGCATATAAAGTAGCTTGAAGGAGCACATAACTTTGCAGTTTGGCAAAAACAGTGCTACAATATCCTGTTGCAAAAGAAGCACGCAAAGCCGATTAAAACCAAATAGGCAAACCCTCGGACATGGAACAAGGAGATTGGGATGAATTAAATGAGCTTGCACACTCAACCATCGAGCTATCGATTTCTGATGCCTTGTTGTTTAACATTGAAGGTTTGGATTCTGCATATGCTATATGGACTCGACTGGAAGAACTATATGCACAGAAGAGTGCTCCAAGAAAAGTATATTGGCTGAAAAAGCTTATGGATTTGCGTATGAAAGAGGGTACAATAATGTCTACTCACTTGAGTGAGTTTAACTCCATTTTCAGCCAGCTGGTTGCCTTGAAGTTCATGATTGATGAGGAGTTTAAGGCTATTTTCTTGCTTTCCACTCTGCCAAAGAGTTGGGATACATTCAGGACTGCTATGAGCAACTCTAATGTGATCCTTTTGTATGGTGATGTGTAGAGTGCTCTACTCATGGAAAAAATGAATTGATAAAACAATGCATCTAGTAAGTCTTCCAGTGCTTTGCATACTAGGGGCAGATCACAGCAGAAAGGCAAATATGATAGCAAGGGACGCAGTAAATCACGTGGCAAAGATGTTGAATGCCGTCATTGTGGCAAGAAGGGTCACTTTAAACGTGACTGCTACAATTGAAAGAAAGAGAAAGGAAAGGGCAAGAAGATAGATGATAGCAAGGAAGAGAAAAAAGACAGTTAACCTAAGAAGAGCAGTGTCAAAATTGAAGAGATGAATGTAGTCACTCATGACAATGATAGTGGGATTGATGTACTCTTTGTCTCTTCACACTTTTGTGCTTTACTTGCAGATACAGATGATGACATGCATACCTCGATTCTCGATTCAGGTGTTTCCTTTCATGTCATCCCTCATCATGAGTGGTTCTTTGACTATACAGGGGGTTGACATAGTGTTGTCCATCTTGGGGACAACTATGCATGTCACGGGGACGTGAAATTTTGAGATGCTTTAATCTCGCTAGTAACATTTGATTAAATTATTGATCAAATGTGCAAGGTTGTTTAGCACATGTGATGCACATGGCAGTTATTTCATGGGAATGGGCTAAGGACCCCGAGGATGCATTGGATATTAAAGGAAAAAGTTGTGTTAAGTTATGCCAATTGGGTTTTGGTGGTCAGTTGGTGCCAGGTTGGACCCTAGGACAATTGTTTGGCCATTAAGTGTCAATGGTGACACTAGGGACTAGCATTAATTAATTAATTAATGCTAGTCTAAGGGTCAACAAAGGTTGGGAACCACTCCAAGTTGCAAATGGCCTAGCCAATTTCATTACAGATAGGCATGTATAATTCTGGGCAGGGTCAAAAGGGCTGAAATTAATTTTCATAATTAATTAATTTTGAAAAATTAATTTAATGGCTGAAAATGTATTAGGCAGGCTGCCACTTGGCAAAAATTTCCCATGCAACTAGGGAGAAGGCTGTAGGAGGGTGGTGGAAGCTAATTTGCAGCCATTTTGAGCTTGGTGGAGAGAGAGGAGGTGATCAGATTTAGCTCTAAGAGGCGACGACGGTTGATCATGCGCTGCAACAGAATAGCGGGCAGCAAGTTTTCTCTTCCGCCTTAAGAGAGGCAGCGGTAGAAGAGGAGGACTCACCAGACAAGCCAAGTTGGCGTTTTACCCCCCTTTTGAAGCTGTTGGTGCCATCAGATTTGTCATCAGAGCTACGAATCAAAAGATACATTTTAGCTGATTTTCTCTCTCTCTACAGCATTTTCTCATCTCCTCCAGTCTATGCTCAAGCATTCTTAGTAATTCTCAGTCATTGGTAGCAAAGTACAGCCAAATTTGGTGGACAAGAGAGAGTTTACTGCTGTAAATCCTAAAAATACAAATCAAAAGATACATTTGAGCCGATTTTCTCTCTCTCTACAGCATTTTCTCATCTCCTCCAATCTATGCTCAAGCATTCTTAGTAATTCTCAGCCATTGGTAGCAGAGTATAGCCAAATTTGGTGGACATCAGACAGTCTTCTACTGTAAAGCCTAAATTACACCAGTAATTAGGGTTTAGCAGCCACCTTGGGACCCATGCCATCAGCCAAAGGCATTGTACACTGAAATCAGTATCGAAAATTCGTAGAATTGTGAGGATTTCAAATGCCAACCCATCTATTGTGAATTTGGGGCAGCATTTGACCAGTTGGGGTTCCATTAGAGCAAGTCCTGGGTGAAAATCAAGGGGCAATTTGCCCGAATGCTTTGCTGATTATTGGAACAGCAAGGGGCTTTTGAATCAGCCAAGGAGATCGTGAAATCTCGGCTTGTAATTTATCCATCATTAATTTTGAAAATTAATTTCAACCCTTTTGACCCTGCCCAAAATTAAACATGCCCATCTGTAATGAAATTGGCTAGGCCATTTGCAACTTGGAGTGGTTCCCAACCTCTGTTGACCCTTAGACTAGCATTAATTGATTAATTAATGCTAGTCCCTAGTGTCACCACTGACACTTAATGGCCAAACAATTGTCCTAGGGTCCAACCTGGCACCAACTGACCCACCAAAACCCAGTTGGCATAACTTAACACAACTTTTGCCTTTAACACCCACTTCATCCTCGGGATACTTAGCCCGTTCCCATGAAATAATTGCCATGTGCATCATATGTGCTAAACAACCTTGCACATTTGATTAATAACTTAATCAAATGCTACTAGCAAGATTAAAGCATCTCAAACTTTCACGTCCCCGTGACAATGCATGTGACATTATAGGTATTGGCAGTGTACAGTTGCAGATTTAGCATGGCTCTGTCTTTACACTTCAGCATGTACAGCATGTAACTCAGCTCAAGAAGAGCTTGATTAGCACAAGGCTGCTAGATGATGATGATTTTCATACCACCTTTGGTGATGGAAAATGAAAGATTTATAAGGGATCTAGAGTGATTGCCACAGGTTGCAAGAGTGATACTTTGTATCCACTTCATGTATCTAGTGTGCGTGACCATGTTGTTGCCGTTTAGGACACATGAGTCAAACAAGAATGAAAGTGCTTTCTCGTTTGGGTTACTTGCCTTGTCTTCATTATGCTGATTTTGAGCATTGTGATCATTGTATTTATGGTAAACATGCACACACGTCTCACAAAAATGCTCTTTCTTTGAAATCTTCTCCTCTAAAGTTAGTACATTCAGATGTGTGTCAGATGCTAGGATTATCTTTAGGAGGAAAGAAATATTTTGTCACCTTTGTCGATGATGCTATACGGAAGGTATGGGTTTATCCTATTCGTAGCAAGGATGAAGTGCTTGACAAGTTCAAAAAAATATTGGCATTGCTTAAAATTAAAACGGGTGACATCTAAGTGTCTTCACTCTAACAATCGTGGGGAATATGTGTCCAAGGCCTTTCAGGCTTTTTGTGATAGCAAAGGGATAAAGAGGGAGCTCACTGCCCCTCATAATCCGCCCAAAATGGAGTTGCAGAGCGTATGAATCGGACCATACAGGATAAGGTCCATACGATGGTGTCTCATGCTGCATTATCCCATGGTTTTTGGGTAGAGGCTATTATGACAGCCATACACTTAATTTATCGGTTACCAAACAAGTCTTTGGAGGGAGGAGTTCCCCAAGAAGCGTGGTCGGGCAAGCCACCTTCAGATGCTCACCTGAAAGTATTTGGCTGCGAGGCTTTTGTGCACATTCGTAAAGAAAAACGCAGCAAACTTAAGCCAAAGTCCTGTAAATGCATTTTTTCTAGGATATGGTGATGAGGGTGAAATGGGGTATAGACTATGGGATCCCGAGTAAAGTAAAGTAGTATACAACAATGACGTTATCTTCCGGAAAGATCGCATGCATAAACAGCTTGAAAAGACTGAGGAGGTCTGTAAGGTTGTATTCCGGGAAAAAATACCTTTTGAATAGCAAAATGTGCCCGCTGTACAGCAGCAAATACCTGCTCTAAATGAACTTATAAATGCAGAAAATGATGCTGGAAATGATCAGTCAGCTATTGCCCATGATAATGAGCCACTATATGTGCAGGAACAGCCAGGACAGCAAGCTATTAATGCTGATTTGGAGGCTGAAATGCCAGGACAGCATACTGAAAAAGGAAACTTGCAGGAACAGCAACAAACAATGATCATTGGGTTAGGAGATTGTCTAGGGCTACTAAACAACCTGACAGATTTGTTCTTGGTGCAAACAATGTGGCTGATTATGTCATGTTGACAGACTGTGGTGAACCATCTTGCTTCAAGGAAGCAATGGACAGACAGAACAACAAGCAATGGTATAAAGCCAAGTTGTCAGATATGGAATCTCTCGAGAAAAATGGCACTTGGGACTTGTTACACTTGTCTAAAGGGCAAAAAACACTTCCATGCAAATGGGTTTACAAAATGAAGGTCACTTCTAGTTCCTCACCAAAGTACAAAGCAAGATTGGTTGCAAAGGGGTACAAGCAGGAGCATGGAATTGACTTTGATGAGATTTTCTCTCCTGTAGTCAAGATGACTACATTGAGAACCATTTGGGCTTGATTGTAGGTGAAGATATGGAGCTCATATAGATGGATATAAAAATTGTATTTTTACATGGTGATTTGCATAAAGACATATATGTGCAACAGCTTGAAAGGGTATGTAAACTCAAAAGGAGTTTGTACGGGCTGAAACAAGCACCCAAAGAATGGTATCATAAGTTTGATACATTTATGAAGTCTCAAGGTTTCCATAGAAGTCAAGTGGATCATTGCTTGTACACCAAGAAGGCAGCAGATGGCAGCCTGATTATCTTGGTTTTGTATGTAGATGACATGCTAATTGTTGGTAGGGATACTCATGCCTTGAACTCACTAAAGCAAAGTCTTCATGGCAGCTTTGGCATGAAGGATCTTGGTGATGCAAATCACATTCTTAGCATGTGAATACTCAGAGATAGGTCGACAGGATTACTCTATCTAACTCAGCAAGAGTATATCTCCAAAAGTTTTGCAGTGTTTCAATATGGAGGGGGGGGAAACAATTGGGGTTCCATTGCCTCCATATGTGAAACTCAGTGTAGAGGACAGCCCTACATTTGATGATGAGAAGGCATAAATGGCCAAGATACCATACGCTTCAGCTGTTGGCAGTTTGATGTATGCTATGGTTGGTACACATCTCGACATTGCCTTTGCAGTGGGAGTGGTTAGCAGATATATGGCAAACCCTGGCAAGAAGCATTGGGATCAGCCAAGCTTCTCATGAAGAAGCTGCAAACCGAATGTGAGGGATAATAGACCAGTGAACTACCAATGAAAGCAGTGACAAAACCTGTCCATCCCGTGTATCCTATGCCTTTTGTGCTGTTGATCTTTAGGGAAGTGGCTGAGCTGGAACAAGCTGAACATGTAGAGTTGCCCGCTATCCACATCCTCTTGGAGGAGTAGCTGGAGCTACAACTCCGGGCCTCACTTCTTCACCACTGACATAATCCCAAAGATTCTTCGCTATCAACACATTTTTCATCATGATGGACTAGAGTGAATAGGTGTTACCATCCAACCGATCCCCCTTGGATACGTAAATCAATACATCACCTCCCTGATTTGCCATGATAAACAATGCTGATCAGAGAGCAAAAGAGCAATGTCCCAAGCTGGACCAACCTGAAAATCTCAGAATTTCCAGAAATTACAGCAATTAATTTGCTGTAATTAGTGAATTGAAGCACACTCTGTCAAAACTGTTTGTAATGCACACAGTCCAAGGTGCAATAAATGCTCAACAACACTGTAACAGCAAAAGCCCCAGAATTTCTTGCCCCAATTGCTCAAAATCAGTCTATTTCAGACTGAAACTTTACTACATGTACCAATGTCTGCTCGATACTCAAAAGCCCCAAAATTCTTGACTGATTTGCCAAGAAATTTCTGCAATAATCGTGTCCCAGACACGTATTGAAGCTGATAGTGCCTGCCCAGGCAAAAGCCCCTTCCCCAGAAATGAATCTGAATTAAAAATTATTTTTTCTCCTTTAAAAAAAAATTGTACCTCTGATTCAGGGCTGCTGCCCTGGCAGGTGCAGTTGGAGGTCAATGTGGAGGCTTGTACTGATGGAGATGGCCTGTTCTGGAGGCATGCTAGGGACTCAAGGTGGTGTGGGCAGACAGGCGCAGGTTTCAGGCAGCGCCTTGGTCTCAAGAGAGCACTCCGGCGCAGGATCAGGTGGGCCCGAGAACTGGACAAGGCAGGGCAGCTGGCGCAGGGCACAGCTGCGGGCGCTGGCTCACAGATTGGAGGCAGAGGCTGCATCTTGGGCACAACGTTTCAAGTGCAGGTGGGCGACTAGCTGGGGGCTGGCTGGCCAGAGCTGGTGGGCGGTTCCAACTGAAGGGGCGCTGGGTAGCACTGACTGCAAGTAGCTGGCACACGGCGGTTCCACCTAACAGGGACTCCTAGAGCAGGTGGCAGCCTCTGATGCAAGCTGCTGAGCTGCTGGTTGCAGAGCAATAGGAGAGTAGATTGAGCTGTACTCAGCTCTAATACCAACTGTGAGAACAGGAAATCGAAGCTCAGCTAAGAGTGAAGTAGACAGTGTGTAGAGTGAGAGCACGACACCCAATGCAATAAACTTAAGTGTAAGGTGCAAGTACAAAGTACAACCCTTAAACCTTAGGGTTGTAAGAGGGTGTTCACACCTGAAGTGTGTGAAACACGATAAGTTCCCAAAATTGTGTAACGTAGGCACATAAAATAAAGGGAATAAATCTGGGGGAAAAAACCTCTCATACAAAGAGTAAAAAGTGCCCCAGTGTCCTATTGAAGATCACCGACACTCCTTTGTGAGCATAGGCATGAGTGAAACCCAACACTAAGGGGTCTCCTCTCTACCTCCTAGGAAGTTGGGTGATTCCATATACAATGCCTCTGCGTCTCCTTTGGCTCCCCACATCTAATACACGTGACTCAATTTCTGCAAGTGAACCCAAGTCAAACACCTGTGCATTGTCCCATCTAAGGAGCAGGTCTTAGCCGTCCGTACCACAGAGTTGGAGTTGAAAGAAACAGTGATCCTTGGTCAGGTCGTAGCACACTCCCCATCTAGGGCCCATCTTCGGGAATGGCTTCACTCCACGCTGCGCATTGACATAGTGCAGATCGTGGAGATAGTTCTCATGGGTTAAGGGGTCTTCATGATTCGACTTATCTTTGCGGACGCAGCTCGTGAGCTAGTGGATAGCTCACCTTATGTATCCACAAAGGGGGTCATCTACATGATTCATTGGTACAATGGCTTCACAGTGGAGAAATTCGCGCTCCACAATAGGTTTCTTAGACATATAGTCACCTTACTGTTCCCCGGACTGGTGGTAGAGTATTGTCACTTAGTGGAGGACTTTCGACAGCTCTTTGGCACAGTTCTTCTTGCCTCCTTCACGGATGTAGAGGCAGCCCCGCAGGAGTCCCAAAGGTATGGGTGGCTTTGAAAGTATGGGTGGCACACACTCCTTCAGCAGCAGCAGGTTATTGTGATTGGGCAGCCAGAGCAGTGCCTGCGATGCCATGAATTTGGACATTAGGCAACAGACTACTAGCGCTTTGGAGCCAAGGCGGCTCTGCTAACAAACCCGCAGGTGGATGCTGATGGCTTTACATGGATCCAACGATGACACAGAGGGAGACAGCAGGGGGGGCATCAGTTAGCCCCTCAAACACAGCCATGGCAGTAGAAGGAAGAAGTGCAAGCAATAGACCCCCAGCAGAGCACCCTGTAGCCCCCCCAGCTTGTCCCACACGGCAAGATCACAGACCTCCACATCCACCACCCACAGAGGCGTCTTAGGCCACCTCACTCAAGATCCCACAACCCTCACATCCACGACCCCCCCCCCCCTCCCCCCTCGACCCTAGCCCATAGCCTCCCCCTTCCAAGGCCACCCCCCTTGATGTCTCCCTCTTTGTCTCCCCTTATGAACTGTTCTGTGTAGTACTCTATGTGGCAATTTCTGTGCTCTATGAGGAAACAGGTGAATTTAGCAACATCTACGTCACCAACTTGGTTTCCCAAGAGAGTCATCATGATTATCCATTGCTATATCAGTGTAAACTCTGTTTTGATGCAGTAATGGAATGTCTACAACAGTGAAATGCTTGTGGCCGTTGAATTGGCATGAAGATTTGCCGTATAAAGCTTTGGTTACCTATGTATTTGGATTGTATTTATGTGTACTCTAAGAAAAGAAGAACAAAAAGGATCTACAACTGGTTTTGCACTGATTGAGGCAACCATGCTTTGTGGGGCAGTTTGCTACGTGGGGTTGCCATCCCTAAAAAATAGGAGTTATGTGAATCTAAAAGCTCGAGTCGTCAGAGTCTCAGCCATGGTTGTTTCAGCATCAAATTCTCTCTAAAAATTGTAAAATCTAGGCTTGAAGGTTTAAATTGCTTAAGTGTTGAGTTGAAGTCTCACTGAGGAGTGAGTGATCAAAAATATTTGATAATGTATTCAGTGGTGCTGTCTCGTGGGATTTGTTGAGGTGAGATCCTCGGTTTTTATCCTGTGGTATTGTCTTGGGGGTTGTTAGTGGCTGACTACTCAATTCACCTACCAGCGTCTCTCACCCTGGGTGATAGATGCCCTGGTGATACCACCTGGAGCATCTATTACCCCCATGGCCCGAGGGCCACCATGGGGGAATGGAGTTCACCTTCCAGGCCTGTGGCAAAGCGTATTTACGTGCCCTATAGCTCTTCTTCTTCATCAACACCTTCCACACCGAACAAATGCCGATTTAGTCAGTCAATCACAGGTTTCCCTATGAGTCTATATCTAGCATCGTCGAATGTGAATAGCCTCCACTACAGTGGGAAACGTGGTTCTAGGAAGTTGATTGTTCGACAGAAGTTGCAACTTGCCCTTGCCAGACGGATCGATATCTTACTTCTGTAGGAGCACAAGCTCGCCCCCACGTAGGCCCATCGGGTAGAGAAGGTACTTCCAAGCAATTCACACACCTACTAGGAGTACTCCATCGGTGCCCATGGCAAGAGTGGAGGCATATGTACCTCTATTCACCAGAGCCTCACTGCCTATATACGGGACCACAGGACGATTGTGGCAGGGAGGGTCCTATGGATCAAATTGGATATTGGGGACTCATGCCTTGGAGTCCTCAATGTTTATGCCCCTACTGAGGTTAGGGCACGCAACAAGTTCTAGGTGGAGATTACAGCACGACTCCTAGAGGTGGACTCTTGGATTGTTGGAGGAGACTTCAACAACCTGGTGGCCTTAGAGGACCAACAAGGCAAAGGCAAAGATTACCAGGGTATGGCAAGGGAGGAGCAAGAGGCATGGAAGGTCTTCCTCCTCGCAGTAGGAACACGTGCTGCTTGGCGGGCCCAACTTTCCATAGGAGGGACGGGTCGTTGGACTTCTCTTGGGGATACATATGGATAGGTGAAGCTCTTCTGGAGTGGCCGGATAGGTTCTATGTGGGAGAGTCTCACAACTCTATAGAAACAGAATTTGTATCATTTTTTATTAATTTGTCTATATAATGATTTATTAAATTTGTTTCATTTACACTAATTAGATATAAAGAAAAGTGCATTGGAGTTGGCCATTGATGAGTGGTCACAGATTACGGTGGACCCACGCGGTGGGTTAGAGAAAAGATAGTTCACACTTCCACCTATTTGGTCCGATTGGGCGCCTGTGACCAGAACTTACGCATATCAGGATTAGACTCGCACACAGAAAGGATTGATGCCTTGAAGTGTAGGCTAGATCCACCAGAACAGACAGTTACAATCAACAAGATGGCATGATTATGAAATGCTTGTACAATGTGCATGTGTGGGCTGAAAGCTTGAAATACACATTTCTTTGTATAGGAAAGTCACATGAAGATTCTGATACCGTTTTTGTGATGTACACGGAAAAAGCTTTCATATGACACCCATATTGGGGGGTCCCTAAATTTTAAGAGGTCCCTAAATTTTAGGAGCCTCGAATTAGCCTAAAAATGCTAGTACTAAAAAATAGGGATGTCATTCTAAAAATAGTAGATTCTGTACAACTGTGCTTACTAAATTTGGTTGTTTCTATTCTTGACAATATTCAGCCCAAAAAGGAAGGCCATAGAGAAGAGAGAAGTGTCAAGACACTTGTCACACAAGTTTCCAAGTGTCCAAGCACTTGTCACATCTCATGACATGTGGCTGGACACTTGTCTTGTGCTACTCCACTTTCCCCTTTTGTACTAGCTCTTCCCTCTCCTATAAATAAGAGCTCGTTTTTCTTCATTCAGCATCATTTTTCTTTGCTGTAAACTCATGTACAGCACCCACAGATAGCCAGAAACTGGCCCCATCCATCCCCATCATCATCCCCCACTTCTCCATTATCAAATTCCTCCATATTCCCTCTTCTATCACCGCTGTTTTACAGGACAGCAAGCCTGTAAATTCATTACAGCACCTCCTTCTCGAGCTCTTTCTTCCATTTTAGCAGCAAGAAGCAAGCCCTATCCATGTACTGCTGATCAACAATGGAGAAAGGCTGATTTCCCCTCTTTCTTCTCTCATACTGTAAAGAAATCAGTTCTTATCATTGCATAATAGATAATGCATGTGTATTTGTACATCTTTGCATGATCTTATGAGAGTGAGAATTACTTCTCCTCACTCTCAGGTTGATTGTAACTGAGCTCTTTCCTAAGGGACATGGGTTGAGCAGAAATACATTCCTTCGGGGGGAGGGGGAGGGGTGTGTTTTGCCCATCTTCAACCCTCAATCTTGTCTCCATTACTTTTACATTTTCATGGCTGTAATTTTGTGAGTAATTTTCATTTTCAGCTTTAAGTATTAATTCTCTTTTATATTAAATCTCGAAAACAAGCGAATTTCATAATTATTAAGCATACTACGTTGTTCGGGGTATTTACAGAGAGGGAGAGTGCTCTCACCGTGGCTAAGTAGGGAGGTTGACTGACACCACTTTGTCTGATGATTGACTGGTTCTCCTTCCACTTGATGCTCTAATTTCAACCCTCGACACGCGATCCTGTCGGATCCCTGACTCGATGTACAGGAGGGAGGAGGTGAGAAGGCAGACTGAGCAGCTCTGGACTAGGGAGTGGGAGAGGAGGGACCGGATCGCAGAGGAGGCTGCAGAGGTCCTAGCCGAGTCGAGCAAGATCTCCCAGGAGGCAGCCATACAGGCCAGGCAATAGAGCTGGGAGGAGGAGAGAGCACTGGGGCGAGACCTAGCAACCACACAGAGACTACTCAAGGAGGCACCAAGGGATCCCACTCTCCACGCATAGGAGGTGCATGCACGGGCAGCCCTTGCCGGTCTCGAGGACAAGCACTCGGAGTTTTCCTTCCATATCTCAATAGTCTTTTGGGCGTTGAAGGGAGACACGAGTGCAAGGAGTTTTTCCAGGTGCATCAGCCTCGCACCTCAGGAGATCAAATTCGCAGCCTCCGTGGTCAGTATGGGAGGGTTCGCTCTAGCCGAGATGAGGTGATGGAGATTGCCACTGACTAGTAGAGACACCTTTTTCAGCAAAAGGTAGTCTCACGCAGAGGACACCGCTCTAGATAGCAGGTCTAGGACCACATTCCGTCCATCATCACAGAGGAGATGGGTTGCTCCCTCCTAGACCCCTTCACAGAGAAGGAATTAGAGGAGGCTTTCCATGCACACGACGGGCAAAAATGCCCGGGAGATGATGATCTTTCTAAGGCCTTCTTCACTACCTACTGGAAGGTGGTGAAGGACCCCCTACTACTGGCCTTTTAGGATATCTTTAGCTCAGGACGGATGCTTGGGAGTCTATCGGCAAGTCTTATCGATCTCCTCCCCAAAGGGGGAGACACGTTGGAGCTATCCCAATGGAGACCAATCACCCTGTTGTTAGTGGCCTATAAGGCAGTGGCGATCGGTAGGCGACTCCGCCCCATGCTTCCAGACATCATTCATGACACACAGACACGTTTTGTCTAGGATAGGAGTATTCAAGACAATGTCTTCACCTCCTTTGAGGCGATTGAGTGGGCCCAACACAGTGGTCAGGGATTAGTTGTACTTTTCCTGGACTTTGAGAAAGCCTGTGACAAGGTTGATTGGGACTTCTTAGAGGGCACCATGGTGAGGTTGGGCTTTCCCTAGGCATGGATCCACGGGGTTTCTGCACTTTACGGATCGACTACCAGCAGGGTTCTCATAGGTGGTAGGAGAGGGGAGGAGTTTCGATTGCAAAGATCAGTCCCGTAGGGCTGTCCTCTTGCCCCGTATCTGTTCTTACTCTTTGCAAAGGCAATGTTCTACTTCCTCCAATCGTGTGAGCGGGCTATATGGCCTTTGACTTATGGTGAGGAAGGAGACGGAGTTGTTAGATTCAGAGTATGCAGATGATACTGCCTTTTATATAGAGGATGATGACTTGATGTTGGAGAGAGTGAGACCAGCTCTGGAGGTGTTTTGCACTCTGCAGTTTGAGCGAAAATCAATTGGCGAAGTTGGTCCGTTTTCTTACGGACCTGGACTCTAGCACGGAGTGGGGCGTGCACTTGAGATTTAGATGTGTGGGCAGACCGCCATCCGATACCTAGGGTTCTAGGTGGGACTCGACATCACTCTTGCCCAGTAGTTTCTTCCAATTCTCGACTTTAGCAGGTGGAAGCTGACCTACTAGAGTGTTGCCCGCCTTTCCTTAGCGGGCCTAGCCCTAGTGGTCAACCAAGTCTTCCTAGCGATAGCATGGTACATTGCCTTGTGTTGGTGCTTCTCCTCGTCTTGTGTAGTTCAGTTTTGCCGCCTAGTGTGGAATTTCCTCTGGGCCGGCTCAGACGGTTCCAGCAATTCTCGACCCAAGGTGGCGTGGACGACCATCATCCAACATCGGTCTGAGGGAGGGCTTGGGATCATAGACTCAAAGTTCCAAAGTTTGGCCCTTTTCGGTAAGCTAGTAGTCCGTGGGCTCACGCCAGGAGGGTAGACTTGGAAGGTCCTTCTAAAGGAAGGTCTCCAGGAGTGTAGAGAGAGACTTCGTGATGATTGGAGGCCATCCTGGAAATGAATCTTCATGACGGCCTAGATCAAGCCACCCACATCCTCCTTCCTCCCCAGCCTACTTTATGTCTGGCAGGGCCGCCGCAAGGCCCTAATTCAAAGCCCCCTAGGATGCTAGGAGGAGATAGACCGCCAGTCGGTGGTGTGGAATCTCCAGGTCAGAGATTGGGACGGGATACCGATTGGCAAGCGCCCCCACATCTAGTGGGCTAGATGGCTGGCCGTGCTCGTACTGTCAGGACGTGGCAAGAGGTGTACAAGATGGTGGATCAAGAGGTATCGTAGCAGGCATTAGGTTGTCAATGAGAGGAGCTCAATGGAGGAGAAGGGAGATTGATGCAACGATTCGTCAGGAGTGCCTTGACCCCCTGATCCGAGAGCTGGTTGAGCCTGCTAGCGAGGTGTGGGCCGCTAGATTCTCACCGGTAGGTATCCCCCTACAGGTGACAAGTAGAGTGGGTTGCGCCCCCTACAAGATTTTCTTCATTGCGCAAGATGGGGGGCGTATGGTCCTTGACAGAGGGCAACAGGATGAGGAGATCATTGTTCTTCCTTGGAGGAGGATTTGTGTGGTTGGTCTCTAGGGGAAGACTTGGCATCTGGACGCTTATGTGTTTTGGGAGGAGTTCCAAGAGTGGCGCCTCTGGATATGGGAGAGCAGGCCACTTGATGAGCTAGAGTGGAACCTTGGAGAGTGGCTATGGCCAGTCACTGCGGTTGCCAAGAAGCCACTAAGGTTCTTGAAATACACATCTAGGATTGGTAGACATGTATTGATGTAGAAGGACATGAACTAGGCACCTTCGCATAGTAGATACTAGGCGGAGCACAGCATCACGAATACCTTCTGTCGAACTTTCTGGTGTCGTCTATGGGACAGCTAGAGGCCGAGGAGGGTGTCGTATTTCTTATGGATTTTGGCACATGGAGGTCTGGCGGTTGGGAGTTGGCTAGCCCAGATGCAGCAAGATGGAGGGTGTAAACACTACCCACAGTAGCTTTTGGAAACTCGAAAGCATTGCCTTTGATCCTGCGAGGCGATATACCTCGTGTGGAGAGGAGCTTGCCACATTCTCCGTCATGTGGCACCCAGCGTTGGATGTATCTCGTGCAGAGCTTTCTGCTGGCAGGCAATCAGTCAAGGCGGTCACCATTTGTATGAAGCCGGCATGCACGACACGATTTTCATCATTGAGGCTGGGTCTTGCACAGTGGTCGGCTTGGAGGCTTTATCTAGCCACCAAGTACTGGTGCTGCCCACAGCAGACCGCTCAGAGGTATGGGAGATCGTAGGGAGTCTTACAGGATGGCACATCTAGAAGGTACACTGTCAGGAGGTTTTTTGGCGGGGAGTGCCTTTCAGTACATGCGGCTTTGGCAAAGCTCTGGACTTCCATCATCCACTCCCTCCGCAGCCAGTGGGATTAGGTGCACGGTGAGTCTCGAGCTTGTCATCAGGAGCTCGGTTTTCACTTTCTGTGCATCTGGGGCGGCTAGGACCTGTTCTTCGTGATACAAGCAGGCAGCCCCAGATGGCGATATACCTCCCCTCCGTGGCTTCTTGCCCCCATCCCCCCTAGATCGCCTTAAGAGGCTTGTATACATGATGTATTTGTGATTTTGCATCAGCTCCAGCTAGTATGTTGAGCATGAGCACTCCCTTGTAATTAATCTTTTGAGTAATATAATTAGCCACATTTTACTGCAAAGAAAAAGGAAAAAGGAATCTTAACAACAGAGAGACTAAGGGTTTGGAAGTTGGCTTGGATGCTAAGGAATCAGCTCCAACAATCATGAAAAATAAGGTAAAGCCTAAGGATCTTACAAGCTTTGAGGAGGCAGTAGCCATAGCAGCATAGCTGTACAAAGAAAGAAAAACCAAGAGAATACAGGAGTTTGACCTCATTGTGGAATCCGTCAAGAGAATTGGAGGTGCCAAGTGCCATGACAATTGAAAACAAACCTGAGCATCATAGTGTGATTTCAATCATAACAAATATAAAGCAGTAAAGCTCAAATGCAATGTGGGAATGGGTATTGGATCATAGGTCAACACCAACAATCTAGAGAAAGCGAGTGAGGAAGGTTCTATTCATTGTTTGAATTATTGTAGTATTGGACATACAAGCCCTCAGCATGATCAGCCAATCAAGTTAGAGGCAGGTATCTACAAGATAGCCTCAAACAGAGGGAGTCCTACAACTCAAGGTCTCCTTCTGGGAAACACAAATTCAGTGGACAACCAGACACAAATACCTCAAAATCAAAGGGAAAGTGAAGACAGTTTAGCACAATGACAAGTGTGAGCTTAACTGTGACAAGACCCAAGTCATTCAGACCCAAAAACAATAGGTCACACAAGACCCAAAGTGTGATAAGCCCATCAAGATGGGAGCTGATGTGTATGTGTGCACCATGAACAGGCAAAGTTCCTTACCTAAGTTCTGCACATGAAGAAATTGTTCAGACTAAGATGGTTACCATACAACTAATGGTCTAAACAAGAAGACAACCTCACTCCTCAAGTGCTAAGTGTGGCATGCAATTAGGGAGACCCTAGAAAGCATAAAGACCACGATAACATTTCTTGCGGGAGTCCATCAGTTTCCAGTAGCTTTCCTTTTAAACAGAGAGTAACATTCAGGAAAACCAAATTTGCCCCTAGTGATGAGGAGAGTAGTAAGGAATATTTGAGTGTATGCAGCTGTTTGCAACTTCTTGTAAGGCTTTGAGTGGTTATCCTATGCTGATCCCCCAAACTTGGTGGCGGCCGGGCCGGGGGGGGGGGGGGGGGGGGGGGGGGGGTGCGGCGCCTGCAGGATGGAATTTTAAATAAAGATGAACATATAAGTTAAAAGAATTACCAATCGCATATATGTGTTAATAAGCATAATTTTTATATGTTATTTTAATAATAGTTTACCAGTAGCTACATGTCCACCAGGGGAGCTTATTAAACATCCCATCGTTGAGCTTGAGAATTGCATGTGTCTTGAAGAATGTTGTATTAAACACCTCATTAGTGGACAACATCATTTTAAGGATAAGAGTGTGCCCACCAAATTGGTTATTCATACAACCATTGCATCTCTAATGTACTTAGACACTCTCTTGAGAGTTCCTTGTACTTTGTATTTGACCTCAAGGGTGTTGAGCTAAAAAATGCATTAGCTTCACTTAAACAGCCCCAAAACATGCTTAATAAGAAAGAAACATTGTTTATTTAAAAGAAACGCCTTCCTAGAGAGTGTTTGTATCCCAAAAGCATAAACCCACTTGGGAGGGCCCAAACTTTCTATAAATAGGTATGCTGTCCTTCATTCAGCCTTCATCTCGTTTTTGCAGGTTTCATGTGTTTTCACCTTGCTGCTCACATCCCGTTCGCACAGAAAGGGAAGTGGAACCCAGGAGGAAGAAGCTTGGCGGTGAGAGCTATGGCGGATAGAGAGCAAGAGCCAAGAGAGAGAGAGACTCAAAAGTGGGAACTCCAACAACCACAATGTGTAGCCTAGCCTTCCTTTATTCAAACTGTCACTAAAAGAATAAAGAATAAGTGACTGTGACGGGCGCCCGCCACCTGCAGTGTGCAGTGGCGGGTACTGTCAATGTAGTAATACACAGGTGGCTAGGCGGAGGCGCCTTTACCCCTAACAACCTCCCACTTAAAGGCGAATCTGCCCCAGTGAGAAAGAAAAAAGAAAAGACAGTACAGCATGTACACATGTACAACAGGATGAGGCAAAACGACGTCATCTCATCCAATGCCCATCAATCTCTTAAGGAAGGCAAAGCGCTCGGTAGTGAGGCTCTTCGTGAGCAAGTCTACAAGATTCTGCTTAGTCGGAACCTTGATGAGGTCAATAGACCTGTCCTCGACTACCTCGCGAATGAAGTGATACCTCACCTCAATATGTTTCATCTTCGCATGGAAGACCGAATTCTTGGCAACTGAATGGCACTCATAGAATCTGAATGCAGTGTAGACATAGCATCTGTCATACGAAGGTCTTAGTAATCAAACGGCCTAACTAGATAGTCTCCTTGCAAGCCTCTGTGGCTGCAATATACTCGGCCTTTATAGTAGAAAGGGCCGTACACTTTTGCACCCTGGACATCCAAGAGATAGCCCCTCCAGCATAAGTGAACACATAACCAGAAGTGGACTTCCTCCTATCTGCATGTCTTGCATAATCAGAGTCGGTGTACCCCACGAATCTTGTATCCTGGCGGCCATAACAAAGACACATATCTGTTGTGCCCTTCAGGTACCTCATGATACCCTTCACGGCAATCAATGTTTCTTGCCAGGTAAAGCCATAAAACGTGCCACAACCCCAACTGCATAACCTATATTTGGATGAGTGGCTATCATGGCTCTTATGCCCACGGCTAATGCATAGGGAATCTTGGTCATCTCGGCCCTCTGCTCATCTATCTGATGACAATCGGCCTCTGAAACCTTCACACGAGAAGGTAATGAACAGCCAATAGGCTTAACATGCTCCATGCGGAAGTGCTCAAGGACTTTATGAATATACTCCCTCTGTGACAAACAGAGTAGTCCCTGAGATCTATCACACGTAATACGCATACTAAGTATATGAGAGACATGTCCCAAATCTTTTATCTCAAAGCTCTTCTTGAGTTGAGCCTTAAGAGCATCTAGCTTCTCGTGAGCTATCCCTGCTAAAAGCATGTCATCCACATAGAGTACCAAAATCAATAAAGAACCATCATGGGCTTTCTTCGTGTACAAGCACGGATCCATAGCACTGCGGCTATAGCCCTGTGACTGCATGAATGCATCAAACTTATGGCACCATTCCCTAGGTGCCTGTTTCAAGCCATATAGACTCTTCTTTAGCTTGCAAACTAGGTGTTCCCTGCCAGGGTCTACAAATCCCTTAGGTTGCTTCATGTAAATCTCATCATGTAAGTCTCCATGTAGAAAAGCCGTCTTGACATCCATCAGGTATAAGTCTAGGCCAAGCTGTGTAACCAAGGCCAAGACTAAGCGTAGGGTAGTCATCTTGACCACAAGAGAAAAGACTTCATTAAGTCAACACCATACTCTTGCTTAAAACCCTTAGCAACCAATCAAGCCTTGTATGCTGGCTTGGGGTGTCTAAGGGTACTTTTCAACTTGTACACCTATTTGCATGGCAAAGCCTTCTTATCTTGAGGCAAGGAAACCAAATCCCAAGTCTGATTCTTATGCAATGAGTCAAACTCAAACTGCATAGCCCTCTCCCAAGAGTGACAATCACCCCTGCACATAGCCTCATCATAAGTGAGAGGCTCTCTTGCATTTGTAACCAGTACATAATCCATAGAGGGCGCAAAACGGTCAGGAGGTTGTCTATCTCTAGTAGAACGTCTCAATCCAGACTCTGTTGCCTAACCGACATCCTATCTAACATCAGCATGTCTAACATCGGGGCCATGAGCATCAGGTGATGTTGCTCGCTGTCTAGTTGGCCATGAAGCGGGCTGAACGGGAGCAGGTGGCTCCTCCTAAAAGATAACTCTGCGTACCTCGACCACTTTCTCAGGCTGTATATGCATTTTGTCCTCATGAAAGATGACATCATGGTTGTGGATCACTTTCCGCGTCTACGGATCCCATAGACGGTAACCCATCTCTCCTGTATCTCCATAGCCAATGAAAATGCATTTGACACTTTTAGGATCCAGCTTATTTGCGTTTGTCCTTGGGCACATAGTAGAATGTCTCACATCCAAAGACATGCAAATGATTATAAGAGGGGGGCTTGTCTGCCCATATCCCCTCTACAACCTGAAAGTCAATGCCACTGCTAGGCAACCTGTTAATGAGATACACTGCAGTAGTAATTGCCTCAACCCAAAAGTGTTGCGGTAAGCTAGTCTAGCTAAGCATGCTACGGACCCTTTCTTGAATGGTCCTATTCATGCGTTCAGCAATACCATTCTAGGGTGGGATGTAAGGGGCGGTCAACTGATGCTTAATATCCCGCTCATCACAAAAATACTCAAAAGCACATGATACATACTCACCCCCATTATCTGACCTTAGACATTTGAGCCTTTTCCCAGATTGGTTCTCTGCCAATACAAGCCAACGCTGAAATGTGTCTAAGATATCGGATTTTCTATTTATGGGATAAGCCCAAACCTTACGTGAGTAATCATCTATAAAAGTAACAAAGTACTTTGTCCCACCAAGTGACTGACAGGGCATGAGCCCATATACATCTAAGTGCACAAGAGCCAAGGACTCACCCATGCGTTTCTTACCAGACTTTTTATGCGTATTTCTAGTCTGCATGCCATGCAAACAATGATCACAAGAATCAAAATGTGAAGA
Source organism: Lygodium microphyllum (assembly GCF_053477565.2). NCBI lineage: Eukaryota > Viridiplantae > Streptophyta > Polypodiopsida > Schizaeales > Lygodiaceae > Lygodium > Lygodium microphyllum. Next base: position 143,639,882 of record NC_141141.1, read on the forward strand.
GTCAAAAGGCGAAAGATACTGCAAAGCACGTAGCATTTTCATTCCTTTAAGAGATATATGCCCCAAACGAGCATGCCAAAGGGATACATGGAGAATAGAACCCACATATAAAACATGATCCAATGTAGCTCCAAATACAAGTCACGATAGAGACTGCCAAACTTGGCACCTCTTATAAGTACAAGCCTGCCACGAGTAATCTTCCATGTAGAGTCTCCAAAAGACACAAAATACCCTGCATCATTAAGCTATCCAACTGACATAAGGTTGCGAGTCAACGCAGATACATGGCGTACATCATGCAAAATAAAAGAACTGCCAAAAGGAAACTGCAGCCTAACATCTCCAATGCCCACAATGTCAAGAGACCTGTTATCACCAAGACGCACAGAACCAGACATGGTACGATAGGTATGAAACCAATCTCTACAAGGTATCACATGAAAGGACGCACCCGAATCCAAGAGCCAGTACTGCGCATACATAGAATGTATCTTAGAAGTCTGTAAGGCATCGCATGAAGAAGCTGCAAGTATGCAATCATCATCTGAATCAGTGGCCTGCATGACATTAACCTCTTCTATCTTCATACTAGACTTTCTAGGTACAAACTGCGCTCAGAAGACTTTTCCTATACTTTTTCTTTTTCATTTTCCTTGCGCTTATCATAGCGCATTTTATGACACTGCAGCCTAATATGTCCTGCTTTTCCACAATAATGACAGATCAAATCAGACTTTCGTCCACGGGACTTACTGCGACCACGTGATTTGGACCTGGACTTCTGAGAGTCCCTGCCCTTATGATCATTATCATGCTTGCCATGTCTGCCACTTCTAACGGTCGATGCATGTGAAGAGTGGGAAGCATCATTGTTGCTCCTGTTGATTTCCTCAGTCAATAAAGCACTCTCAACATCTTTGATTTTCAGCCCATCAAGCTTGTTTGTGCATATGGTAGCACTGAAGACATCCCATGATTCAAGCAAGGTGCCCAGCAGAAATAGCGAGTGAAAGTTGTCTTTGAACTCAATACCTTGTGATAACAAACTCTTCATGATAGCATGAAACTGACTGAAATGAAATAAAAGGAAGGTCCCCTTCTTCATGCGATGGTCTATTAATTGCTTCAGTCTCAATACATCTGTGATGCAGGACTCTGCTACGCACAAAGCTCCTGGATCTTCTCCCATAAATCCTATGCACTCTGATTTTCATCGTCACTAACATTATGATGGACCTCTTCTGAGAGTGACAAAATAATGGTAGATTTGCATAGCTCATCAAGTTCCATCCAAACATCATCATCCATATCCTCAAGTTTAACACCCTTGAAACGCAAGGGTTTAATCTGCGATTTTTGCACCAAAACCTGCAATATTTAAGACTTCTAATACCCATAGTTGGTACCATCCAACTTGGCAATGTTAAAGAGAGCTGTATCTTTCAGATGACCAGGCATACTGTCCCAAATCAAAGCAAAAATGCAAAATTGCAGGTTGCTGTAATTAGCAAAAAATGTACTAAAACCATTGCTAAAACTGGCTCTAAGGGTGGATTTCACCAAGAGAAGCACATGTCCACCAAATATGACCAAGATAACATCAAATAGTAAGCATTACCCTCATAGAAGTGCTCAAAATCTGCATATTTCAGCTTGTTGTAATAAATTACAGTAGTATGTAAAACTGTTCCAAAATGAAGCAATCACTGATACATATGTCACTGCAACTGCCAGGTAGCAAGATACATCCAACAGTGAGTTTCCAGGAGCAAGAAGGTACCAAGAACTGTCAAACCAATCACCTGTCAGGCAAGAGACATCTCATAGGTCTAGAAGTCATGCATGTAATGGGTCTCAGGGTAAGAGAAGAGACCAAGCACAAGCACAAGCACAAGCACAATTGATAGACCAAGAAGCTCAATACATAACCATCCAAGATGCATACAAAACTGACAAACCTATGACAGAGATAGGTGCCTGCCCCAATAGACGCATCAAATCAGCCCACTACAGACAAACTATAGAAATAAAGCTCTCAAGAGAGCAAATGCATATAGCTGTCCCACAAGCTCAAGCTCATTTGTAAATAAGACTTTGTGTACATCCGAATATACCAAGCAGCTCCCACTGGAAGTGAAGTCAGATGCAAAGAGAGCAAGCAACGCTCTAATACACATCAAATACATAGCATCAAACATGCCAAACCCCAGTAGGGTACATCCGAAGCATAAATCTCAAGCTATCTCAGACCCGTAAAGCATAAGCCTGAAAGTATTCAAAGAATATGTAACTGACAACCAAGTGTAATGCTCAATAGGTCATTTTCTTGTTGTTTCTAGCCAGGCAAGTGCTGCTGTCCACCAATCCAGCTGTCGTACAGCCTGCCATGGCAGGCCCGAGCTGCTACCCTGCCAATTTTCTCTCCTCTCAGCTGTTGTTGCTGTTTTCTCTCTCCTCCCTCCTGCATTTTGCAGTTTTCTCTCTCCTCCAGCTGTCGCCATTATCACCTCAGCCTGGATTTACAGCACACACTCTCTCTCTAGATTGCCATCAGCATCAAGTCCAGCCACACACAAGCTGCGTTTACTGTTGTTCGACACTCCGAGGCTGCCTTGCTGTGATTCAGGATCCATTCTGAGTATGGCACAATCTCCAGCTCATTACCCCTGCCCTGATCCTTGAGATATAGGAGTTTGAGGTTCAATATTCATTCACTGCATAGTGTGTTTGCTGCATGAGCATTGTATATTCAGTAGTCATACCACTTCATTCATTCTTTGTGTTCATTGTCTCTAAGTTACCCTAGCCCTAACTGTCTTCTTCTATCAATCTGTGCTTTGTCATATGGTGTTATTTCTGTTTCTATGTTAGGGCATTTCTTCATAAGGGGACTTTTCTCCAAGGTGTTACTAATACATTTTTCTTTTCTCAACGGGAAAAAAAAGGATCACACAGACTTATTAAAACAAGGAGAAGAAACCAATGCATGTGTTGAAGACCAACTGTATCAATGTGCATAAGGGTTTGTTGTACACAGTTGGATCATGAATACACACCAAAATATTAGTCACTGAAATTTTATGGGATGATTTTATGTGGGGCCATAATCCATTAGAGTCTATTTCTATTAGTCTTGACGCAAGTGGTACTTCTCAAGAAGACCTAAGTGGGTAAGAAGAGGCGGAAGAGAAGTGCTTGTCAAAGAGCCCAAGAATAGGTCTCAAGATGTTCCATCACCTCAGTGTGCCCAAATGCTTAATCCCATGAAATGTGCCATACAGTAGGAAATTTGAATGAGAAATATCTCCTAAATTGTGGGAAACGAGAAGTAGAGAGGCAAAAAAAAGATTTAGAATAGAGATCCTTTGAGAGAAGTGTTTAGAGGTTTTAGGATCCTATTTTGTATGGAATTGCAAGGGGGATGAGCAAATTGATGTTCCACAACAAATTCAGAGGATCCTAGAGGTAGACATTGATGAGAAGAGCCAGTGCCTAAATTGTGGGAAATGATAAGTAGAGAGGCAAAAAAAAAAGATTTAGAATAGAGAATCTTTGAGAGAAGTGTTTAGAGGTTTTAGGATCTTATTTTGTATGGAATTGCAAGGGGGATGAGCAAATTGATGTTCCACAACAAATTCAGAGGATCCTAGAGGTAGATATTGATGAGAAGAGCTAGTGCAATAAGCCCTACCTAGACAAAGGAAACCAATTAGCCTATGTAAGGTCTTGTGACATTTGCTAGAAGAGAGTCTAAATGTGTTATTGACATAACCCAAAGGTGTGTGTAAATTTGGAAGCGTCTCCCAAAGAGGCATGGGTAAGCATACGCAAAGTCTTTTTCTAATACAAGAGAGGGGTGATAAGCTTTCATGGGTAGCCTAAACTAGTCATGACATAGTTAAGAATCTATGTGAAGTTCTTCTTAACGAGTAAGACTATACCTACTGCCTTGCATGATAAGAACAACATATAGCTCGCTCTTTTTGAAAGAGTCAAAGCACCCTGCACAAGATTGCAAAGCACCGCTTTAACGATGAGGATCTCACACCAATGATTTCACAGATTTGGGAGTCAGCCTTTCTCGACTAGACACACAATTAGAGACATGGATAAAAGCTTGCAGGAGTTCATCTCCTTCAAAGAGGAGTTCAGGAGAGACATGGCTTTCTAGAGAGACAAAAAATCACCAAAGCATCACTCATAGCACTTAGAGGGAGGAGGAGAGACGTCCTTTGTGCAGATGAGTAGTTGTTAGGTTGAATGTTACCAATGTTGAGAAACCCAATCATTCAATACATTTCTTCCACTTCATTCCTTTTGTTTTTCATTCCAACATCCCCAAAAAGAGTAGGGTGCCCACTTATAGGGACGCCACTCCAAACAATCTGTGCCTATAAATACGGCATTGACTCCCATCATTCCATACATCTTCCACATTCATTCATTCTAACACTCTCAGTCATTCTCTCCCACATTCTTCTCCTCTCCAACCTCTCCACTGCTGCTCAACCCCGTGAGGAGGACATTGCAGTTCATGGCCCATGCTTCCCTGCTGCCAAGCACTTTGTTTCTCCCCTTGCAAGTTGTGTTTTGGCTGCAGTCTTCTTCAATCAACTGCCAATCTCCCCCCGACTGCCTGACAACCTATTCCCCTTGTTGGCATTAGCCTTCTATCACCTAGCGACAGCCCTCTGGGCTGCATTTTGCAGCCTCCAGGCATCCTCCTAACCTAGCGACAACATCCACAACCTGGCATTGGTCTTGGGGCTGCATTTTGCAGTCACCTTTCTAGCTTCAGCATTGGCTTTGGCAAGCATTGTCTACAGTCCATAGTTTGCTTTTGCAGTTCTTGGTGCTTTTGGGGTCATGTTTGACCACCTGGTAGGCTGCCCTACTAATTCTCCCCTTTCAGAGTATGGGTCCATAGTTAGCAATCTTCTTCCTCATCTTTGATGGTCCCCAAGGACTACACTCCATCTACAACTGGTTGTCCCTTGCTTCATCATTCGGCATTACCTTCTCTACCCTACTACCAGGAGAATTGCATTTTACTCCATCTACAGTGCAAGTTTCCTTCAGATATTGCCACCTAAACAGCCAAGACAGTGCAATCACCTTTGAGCTTCAGCCTCATTGTGCCAGCTTGATTCATTGAGCATGATTCAGTGATTCATCATTCACCATCTTCTTCACTCTTCTTCTGAGTTTCTGAGTTTTCTTCTCTCCATGTTTGCCATACATAATCTATGTTTCTCCAAACAAACCCTACTCTCTCTCTAATATGGTACGAGTGCATACCGTCTCGTCACTTTTCTTGTCATGGTATCAAAGCATATCATCACTTTTCTTTACAACCACAGCACAAATTCATGCAAAAAGATAGATCGGTAGATTCCATGCGAGGGTTTCCTTTTAGAAGACATAATAGAGACTTCTTCAGCCTCACACGGTCTAGACACACTAAGAACGGAGTGCATGGACCCATGAGAGTTTATGGATCCATAGCACATAGCCCTTAGGAGGAAAGACACGTGGCTATAGAGTACTACACAATATTGATGGAATCCAGCGTTAATACAAGAGCATTATAAGGGCGGTTATTGACTAGATGAGCAAGCATTTGATGGCTCTTTTCATGAAAAAGAAGAGGCAAGGCAAGGAAAAGTTTGCCAATGAGGGAGATTGTAAATCCACCAAACTATGCCGTGAATGAAGGGTCCTATCCTTTGATATGGAAGAACAAATCCTCCCAAGCTGCCTGCTCTTTTTAACTAATAGTGTCTATGCATCTACCCCCTCTATCCTCCAAGTTTTCACATATTAAAGTTCCCACCTACAATCCAGTGGTCAACATGAGGTAGAGATTGAGTAAGCATAGTCCAAAAAAGTCTTCTCTCCCTCTCGCTTTTAGGGGCATATATGATCAACAAGCCTACTAACGCCGTCTCTAGTCTCACAGATACCTAGAGCGCTCTCCCTGCTATAAGGATACCCCAATCTTGTACTCATGAAGCCAATGCTCACAAATACAGAGGTATACACCTGCCTGTATCTTTGAGGCTTTTAGAGCAAGTCCCCAACTTTAGCTCCTCGGCATACGGCAATCTCTTCTACTTCTTTGCTGTGACTTTTGTATCTTTCCTGTGACTTGACTTTTGTATTCCTTCTGCAATTTGATCTAATATAAAGTTTAAACACTCACTACAGGAAAACACACAAAAAAGAAGTTGTATGGTAACATCTACTTGAGGCAGAAGTAATCACACATCCAAAACTCGGGAAAGACTAAATGTCCTGAGTAGAAAATGAAAAACAAGGACTGGAAAAGATAAATAACTAACTACTACTTAGGGTGAAATTACAAACAATGGCACAATACAAAGCTAGGACAGAACCATAGAAATGATAAAAGCTAGGACAGAACCATAGAAATAATAAAAGTACGAAACTCAAGCATTGGGATGAATGGAGCATCATTCCATGATGTCTCTTAGAGAGAGGGGAGTAAGAGGCCAAATTGGCCAGTAAGATAAATTTAAAAATGCCAGCCATGTCTCACCATCATATGTACAAACTGAAAAGAGAAGAAGCGAAATCAACCCTGCATCACCACGCTGTTGATTGCAGTTTAAGGACATTGTTGTACCTGTGTGAAACTCCTCCATCATCATCAATCAAGTTCAGGCTCTGACTGCTGAACTGCTGGGCCCCATGAGATACAAAAACATCCTTTGCTATTGCAAGTATCTGATCTTGGAGAAATGACTTCTCAGAACAAAGGTAATTCATATGTTGTTGATCAAGCTTTTGTGCAATCAAAGTCATCCTTTCTTCATCAAAAAGAGATGATACAATTTGATCTACAACATATGAGTTTTCTGCTCTCTGTATAGTACGCAATACATCTGTACAGGTCACAGTTTAGAATGAGAAATCAATCTTTCATAGCAGTGTACATTTTAGTCATGAATCTCAACTCTTCTGACAGTTCTCAGCATAGTAAAGAAAAATAACTATTTCAGTTGGAAGTGTCTATCAGAGGAGAAAAGTGATATGTATGTATGGATTTGTGAGCACAACAATCGAAGGCAACTAATGCAATGAACATTTTGAAGTCAGCATTGGACAGTTTGAAGCCATCATAATCATTAATATTAGCTGCTACTCAACCTAGCACACCAAGTGGTGTTTCTTCTGTTAAACCTTAAAAGTTAACCCTTAGATTGCATTAATACTTGCTGTTGCAACTAGATGTGTAGATAGACTTGTAGAGAAAACCACTACCTCTTGAACTAACAATTCGATACAAGATGTTTTACTTCAAACGGTTATGTTTGCCTGAACATCTTCATTCAAAACACGTGGTAGTTTGAAGCAAATCAAAAAGATCAGTCAATGAGGCCCCATTCCCTGCTGACTATGCAAAGAAATTAGGATTGACAAAGTAACACCACCATATGGTCTTCACGACAAAATATAGTGTGCACAAAACCAAACTGAGGCAATCTCATCAATCAATTCGTCTTTCTCATGTCAGCCCCATGGATTCAAGGAGTGAAAAAATGGAGTCAATTAAAAAAGGAAGATCATCAGCTTGTTTACATCAGAAAGAAACTTACAATGTAAAGCTATCATGTCTGCAGTAAACTGCTGCATGATGCTGGCAAAGAGAAAACCAAGGCAAAGATTGAGGGAATTAATGCATGTGGCAGTGATGAGGGGGGTGTTTTATTTCTTTCCTCTTTTGGTGATGCATTCTTGGTTACCATGGATAATGGCATGTCTCAAAACTGGCTTACAAATTCTATGGCATCATTTCATGTTACTTCCCATAAGGAGCAGTTCTCTACTTATGATGCTAGAAAGAGAGGATATGCCCATCTTGGAAATAACAATACATGCAACATTGTTGTTATTGGGGATATACATTTGTTATTGCCAAATGGTCCTTCCTTTATCTTGCAAAATTTATGGCATGTTCCAAAGTTATCAAGAATTTTGATTAGTACAAAATAGCTTGATGATTGTGGTTATAGAGTGATCTTTGGTGATCATGTGTGTAGGTTTTACAAGGGATCTCTTGTTATGGCCAAAGAGCCGTCTGCCTCAAAACTAATGAAAATAGAAAAGTCAACTCGAACACTCTTTTCCAAAAAAGTCCAAAACAAAACTAGACATGAGAGGAAAGAGAAAAAATGAGTGGTGGTTATAGTGTCGACAAACTACCCCCTAGCTTAAGCAAACCCCTTGCTCGATAGACCTCATGTCTCATGACTAACTAACGTCATCTAATCGGATGTCACTGTTGAACCTCAAATAAGTCAATGAACCCAACACACAACTAGTGTCACCTATTTCCCATAGTCTAAACTCCGGCATCCCCTTCTTAGCCCAACACTTTTGACCCACCTGTTGTCTGCCACCCTCACATAGTCTCCTCGTGCTCGATAGATTGACTCCTAGCCCTACACCCCCTCCTACCCGAACTAAAACACAATATCTCAAACACTAATGCAATAAATACAAACCACAAACACAAAAATCAAACTCAAAACTCAAAATGCAAAAAACACAAACACAAACTAAGAGAGAAGAGAACCTTGAAGTGAATGGATCAATGCAGTAAACGCATGTAAGAGCATACAGAATGTTCAAGTGCAGAGCAATGAATGATATTGAAAGGTGATGTCCGTCAGAGAAAGATCTAAAGCATTATAACCACCGATCCGAACTGAAAGAGTGCTGAATGATGAAGGGCAGAAGACCGATCACCAAAACACAACAAACTAAAGGCTGAAATCTAGTAAATGCAATAGTATACCACTAGCATCCAACTGCAGCTGCAATTCCAAGCTGTCTTGGGCATTTGATGCAATCGCCAACAGTAGGACCAATCACCAAGCAACAGTGGACACGCTGATGATGAGGTGGCAGTAATCGTGAAGGTTGGACAGCCACTGATGAGTGAAGGCTAATGGTTGAAATCTACATGGAGGAGAGAGAAACCAGCACACAAGATGTAACCAGCCTTCCTCCTCGGATAGGGTGGTAAATAACCTAGTTAAGCACTATTTACAGCAATTATCAAATTCACAAAACTGAAAAGCACACTTTACCATATAATCTTGGACATTGAACACCTTGTTGGCCCCAAAACTCGCGCCCCTTTCAGTATTTATTGGACTTAATTGAAGAAGAAGTTGACATACAATGGGATTCTCCCAATCCCTTTCGGTATTCCAACTCCCCTTGTTGTCCAAAATGATGACCAAGTCTTCAATCCCATTAGCCCCTTGATTTGGCCAGTCGATTGGTCTTCACCCGATTTAATGGAGATAGAAAATGTCCCAAATTCAATGATTTGTTAGTCCCTCCAATAGATTAAAAACAACTTGAGCCCTGTTGAATCCAAGTCTTGGAGCTTCCAATTTCTGGCACGCTTCCAAAGGCTGCTGCTAAACCCTAATTTCTGCTACATATAAGGGTTTACAATAGAGAAATCTGAAATTTCTCAACCTTTGGTGATCTCAATGCTGTAATCTTCAAAGCAAGGCTGTAGAAAGGCTAGAAGATGAGGAAGAATGTTGAGGGGAGAGAAAATGCAGAGTTTCTTTGCGAAGAAATGAAGAAAATTTGTCATTTACTGGTATTGCCTTGTCTCAACAGCTTGTAGATGTAAAGAACTAAAAAAAATCAGTTATTTACTGCCACTACCTTGTCTCAAGAGCTTGTAGATGCTATCAATTGATATTGATTGGTCTTCTCTTGTCCGTGGCTATCTCAAAAGGTCCTTTAATGGCCGCAAATCACATCAGCAGCATCTCCTCCCTCTCTCTTGCACGATGAATACACTAAAAATTTCTCTCTCTAGCCTTTAAAGATGTTTTTCAGTCTTGCATATCAGAATTTTTGACAAGTGGCAGCCTTCCCAAATTGTTTTTCCAACATTATGCATAATTAAAAATTAATTTTCAGTCCTTAAATACAGAAAATTAATCTAATAATTATTTCAGTACCTTGAAAACTAATCTAACTGGCCAATAATCAAATTGGCTAGGCAACTTCCATTGTCGAGTGTCTCTATGCCATCTTTGACCATCAAATTGGCATTAGGTACTATGAAACACCACTTCCCTACTGTCACCAACTGACACTTATGGCCAAATGAATAACCTAGGCCAACAACTGGTACCAGAGACTACCAAGTACCCATGCGGCATAACTTATATCAACTTTTTCCTTTGACATCCATTAATTTCCTAGAGTCCCAAGCTCATAACATTTACTCTAACCCCAGTTATACCTCACATGTGCAACATTTACTAAACCATGTAATTAAAAATTAATCCATATGTTAAGTGAGGTTTCAAAAATACATGTCCTCATGACAACCCTTCCCCTTCAAATCCTTGCAATCGTCCTTGATTGCACTGCCAAATGCATCAAAAGCAAAATATTAGATTGAAATTTTCACAAGGCATCATAGTTAACACAACATTGCGCACTATTGCTCAATCATTCCATATGTCCAACACATGCTGAAAATTACCAGCAAATCATAACATAATATAAGACTCACAAAGAATCTCAAAAACATTGCCAGATTATCATGTTACATGTCTATTTCTCATGACCTCAACTCATCTGGCAAAACTAAACCATAGCATAGAATAACCAAGCATAAACCATGGCTAAAACATCAATGGCATCATAACATATGCTATTGTCCATGGAACCAGATGTAAACCATTGAAAACTAAACATAATTTCATCATAAACTGATCACTTGCTGATTTGAGAACTGATCACAAACTATTGCAAATGTGACCATAAACTAATCACAAACTCATTGAAAAAAACTGAACAGCAATCAATGCAAAAACCGATGCAAAACTAATCCTAAAAGTGACCATAAACAGTTCTCAAGCTGATCAAAAACTGAGCTGAAACTAATCAAAATTTGTCTCAAAATTGAGGCAAAATTCAAGCTAAATTGATCATAAACTGATGCAAAAGTATAGTTCCGATGCCCGGAGGAAACTCATACTCATCTGCATATATCTCACAGTGACTAGTACACTAAGTAGTGACCTCATGGCAAACATACTATCAGTGCAGTACCTTGCATGTATGCTAAATACATGTGAGATCCACTACATATGAGAGTTGTCCATAACTAAAGGACTCGAGGTGCAACCTCTCCCCTTCAGCATCAGGCAATACACTAGACCCTTGCTCTGTTGAACTTGGCGGAGCCCGAACTAAAGTTGGCTCTAATAAAGCTGCAAAAACTGAGGATGGTCTACCAAGTCATCCTCTTCCATCAATTAGACATCCATTAGTAAATAATTCTAAAATTTCACCAAGTATCTCCTGGAAACTTTACCTTTGACATTTTTTCTTATGTGCCAAAATCTGCTTGGGTTCCAAAATCTCATCTAGCTCCTCAACCTCAGGCTCAATTTTAGCAGACACATCCTCTAGCACATCACCATGAAAAGGCCTCAACAAACTGACATGCAAGGCACTGTGTATCCGCAAATGTGGAGGTAATTTCAGCCAATATGCCGCGTTGTTGATCTTCTCCAACACCTTAAAGGGCCCATAGTATCTCATACTCAGCTTCGAATACAATCTCTCTCCTCCTTTCATCTTTGTCAGCCTTATCTTTTCAAAACATAGCAATACATAATCACCCTTTGCAAACTGCAAAGCACGTTTGTCGCGATCATCTACCCTCTTTTGCTTTTCTTGCAATCTTTGAAGTGCATATTTGATCTTTGCATAGGCTACATCCAAGTTTTCCACATAACGATCAGCCTCAAAGATTTCATCCTTAGTTTACAGAATAGGTGGTACATTCTTGCCACTTTGAACCACCTAAAATAGAGCTTTGTTCGCAAAACTCTACACTGTGTTGTTGTAAGTAAACTCAACCAAGAGCAAATATTGCTCCCACTATGTCTTTTGGTCTGAAACATAGCACCTCAATAGGTCTAACACTATAGAATTTGCTTCCTTAGACTAACCATCTGTCTGCAGATGGAAGGATGATGAGAGTTTCAGTGTGGTACCCATATTCTCAAACAACCCCTTCCAAAATAAATTGGTCATCCGGGGGTCTCGATCACTAATGATCAAATCTAGCATACCATAATACTCAAAGATGTGCTGCAAAAACAATCGTGCCATATGATCAACCTTTATTTTTTTCCTCGTCGGAATGGAATTGGCTTGTTTGCTAAACTTGCAAATGATAGTCCATATCCCATCATTCCTTGTAGGTGTCTTAGGAAGCTAAAAAATAAAGTCCATTGCAATGCTTTGCCAAGGCCTATCTAGAATAGGCAAGGGATGCAACAAACCCGACCTCTTTTGCCTATCATGCTTTACCTTCTCGCATACAATGCATGTCTTAACCAATTGTTCTACATCATGTCTCAAACCTAGCCAATACAAGAAACGCTCCAATGCCTTGACTATGGCATCAATGTTTTTACAGTGCAGACAGACCATTAAACTTTGAGGTACTTTCTAACGCAGACAAAGTTGTCAGAGAAGCATATGAGATGGGCAAATTTTCTCTCTATGTTTCATTTTCAGATTGTACATATTGCTGGTAAAAGGAATGTTGTGGCTGATGCATTGTCACATAAGCCACAAATTTCAGCCGTCATCATGGTTTATCACACTAAGTTGGATGCCATGAAAGAGCAATATGTTGTTGATTCAGGCTTTGCTAATGTTTATGATCAGTTTAGCAATAGCCAAAGGCATGAACATTTTATGCTAAGAGATAGAATTTTTATGATGCATGGACGACTATGTGTCACAAAGCAGTTAAGGCCTAGAGTTATCACTAAAAGTCATGCTCTTCCATATGCAAGATACAAATAATGTATCCACGTAGACAGTGCATGAATTACAGCCAAGAGCTCTTTCTCATAGACCTACAAGTTCTTTTTTGAACCGTGGAGAATTCGGCTCTCATAAGCCATAACTCGGCCGTCCTGCATAAGAACAACCCCAATTTTGTTACCACATACATCACATTGAACTATGAATGACTTCCTTAGATCGGGCAACACAAGCATAAGATCCGAAGTCATCTTTTCCTTATTCTGAATAGCAATCTTTCTTTTTGCACACGAATCAATCACTACATGCATACCACGATGACATCATGGCATACCAAGCAATACATCACAACCCTCAAGTGGAGCAATGAAGAACTCTTTGCTGTCCACATATCCGTGTATATGCAACCAAAGCTTTCCAATGAGCAGTGTGACGAGCTCTACATGACCTTTATATACCATTCCAACTTCACCCATGGGTCCCATCTCATCCTCTCTAATGCCTAGACGAGTGGCCATGTCGACAGAGATGAAGTTGGCTCATGCAACATTATCAAAGAAAATCAATGCATATTGATCCCTAATTTTGCCCCATGCTCTGCACAACTCAATAGCATCATCATTGGGTTGATTACTAACAATATCGAGCACCAATCCCACTGGCGTTTTGTGCTTCTTTCCTTTAGAATCTCCCTAATTTTTTTATTTTCCAACTTGCTGTCTATTGGGACAATCCCTTGCAATGTGATCCTCATTTTCATAAAT